>NC_135305.1:116576747-116883569 GCF_048772815.1 Callospermophilus lateralis | reverse complement strand
AGCTTTGTGCTCCTCCCTAACCCCCAGGGCAGCGCGGCCATCTGGAAGTCCTGCCTTTCAGACCCTCCTGGCTGAAGATCAACAGTAGTCAAAGCTGTGACAAGACCAGAGGAAATCAAGATGGCACCAGGAGAGAGCCAGCCCACGGGGCGAGAAGGGTTGAGAATCCCACAGTCACACCTTCCTGTGGGTCATCTGGAGGAGCACCCAGAGAAATGACAGCCCAGGGCCCACCACTGTTTCTACAACCATGAGAATATTTATTTTCTTCAGACAGTAAAAATAACATTTTTTTCTCTCTTTTGTAAAAGTTAAGTACCATTACATTCCATTTTCTTAAATAACAAAATCCTAAAAATATATATTAAATTGTATACAGTGCGTCACACTTCATTTTATATTTTAAAATACATGATGTTTCTATTTGTTCTCAAAGTTGCATATTAAGAGAATATTTACAAATAAAGCCTTGTCATCCAAAGTCAAAGTCCCTGCTGGGGGGTGAGTTTGGATGTGGAGGGTCTTGGTGCAGTGAGAACCCTGGGGGTCCCTGCGCAGGCAGGAGGGCCTCCAGGTGCGCCTAGGGACCTCCCCTGTGAAGCAGGAGCCGCCTCTGCCTGTCCTCTCTGTCCAGCCAGTGCTCGGCTCCAGCTGCGGAGACAGGAGCCCGGGCGGTGGCGCCAGGGGCCTGCGGGCAGAGGGGAAGCCCTGTCTCCCCAGCTGTCCAGTCTGAGGGGAGCCTCTGTGCTGGAGGTTTGGAAAATACCCCAAACCAGGGCAGCTAAGCTGAGACCTGGCCAGGAGGTAGACAGTGAGGAGGGTAAACAAAGACACAGAGGAAACAATGGAAAGGCGGAACCCAGGCAGTAACAAAGCAGAGGGCCAACTCCCCCCAGGAGACCGGGACCCAAGGAGAGCCAGGTGCCCGGATATGGAGGCGGGGTGGCCACTGGGGAGACCCGGCCTGGCCTCAGCTGACAGGAAGGTCAGGTCTTGGAGGCCATCTCTGCTAAGTGCTTGGTGAAGACTAAGTGCACGGTGCCTGGGGCGGTCAGGCACTGCTGCGTGCCCTGGTGTCTGCCCAGAGGCTGAATCTGGATCCTGAGTGGGGTCAGGCAGACTCCTGCCTGGGCCGACAATGGGTGTGAGGCTGGCTCGGGGCCCAGGCACGCCACGGGGTTCAACCTGAGGGAGGGCCAGGACAGCTGTACTTGCAAGTGCTTTGATCTCTGTGGACTTGGGGCTGACCGGAGTCGGGAGCCAGAATCCACACTGAAGAAGTCAGCACGCCCGGTCACCTTACTCGTGCCCAAGAGGCCTCACCCATCCTTGCCGACATGGACACAGGCAGGGGGTTCACTCCTGTTTATTCTCTGGTTTGCAAGTGACTGAACAGATGGGGAAGAACAGAGTGCACCCTGTGCCTCCTGCTGCCTTCTCCCAGGGCAAAGGACACCGTGAGACACTGCTGGACACCAGGCAGCTGGTCCCCAGAGGGCTGAGGTGCAGTCACCCAGGAGGTGGAAGACTTGGCTAGCGAGGGCCCTCTGTGGGTGCACATGTTGAGAAGGCAGCCCTGGGTGCCAGCAGTGCCCAGGGCTGAGGAAGGCTCACAGGCCGACGTTCTGTCCCCTCCTGTGCTTTCAGGGCACAACCCTGCCTCTTTCAGAGCCTTCCGCTCTGTCCTTGGATGTGCCTCAGGGTCGCCCTTTCCCAGTCACTTCCTAACTCTCCTCTCAGCTCCAGGCTTTCTCAAGGCATTTCACTTCCTCCCACAGTGCGTGCTCCTGGGCGCCCACCTCACCTCCTCTGGGGTCATTTACTTCCTGGGTGTTTGCGTGGCTCTAGGGGCCTTCTGGGGAATGCTGCGGACAGGTTCTAAGGCCACAGTCGGATGTTTATGGAGCTTTGGCCTGGGACGGCTCACAGCCCTGCCCCCAAGCTATGGTGAGGTGCGGCTGGGTTTCTAGGGCTGCTCCCTGGAGAGGAAGGGGATCTGGAGGTACGAGCTGTTTCAGGCCACCAGGAGGAGGTGCCCGGGGCACTGCTGCCCTTCCTGGGGTCTCTAGAGAGGGGCTGCTGGGGCCACAGCTCAGATAACGTGCTGGCTAGGGCCTGGCATCCTGAGATGTGGAGGGTGAGGAGGCAGATGGGGGGTGGCTTCCAGGAGGCCAAGCCCAGTGACCAGCATTAGCTGGGGCAGTTAGAAGTGCCTCTGGCCAGGAGAGCCCTTCCTGGGCTCCACATTCCCGTCATGCTGTGCGTGGGTCTGTTCACAGCATGGGGCCCCGGGTGAGCGCCACACCTGGAGCTTGTGTTTGACAGGAGATTCCACAAAAGCCATGAATAGCATGGAGCAGAGAGGCCGGGCAGTCTATTTCCAGTGATACTCTGTGTGAAGGCCTGTCTCTAGGCCCAGGGGCCTGAGGACAGCTGCTCTGGCATGGTCGCCCTACCTCCAGATAGCGGAGACGGCCACGAGCGACGCCGGGCTCTCAGCACACTGCATCTCGGCTGCTGGGGTAGCACCCTGCCTGCCTGTGGACACACTGCCCACCTCCCTCTTACCGCCCCACCTGCTGGTTCTAAGCACCCCCCAGCCTGGCACTGCCGAATGTCCTCTCTCCCTGCAGACACTTCTCAGCTGGCCCCATTCAACCTTCCATCCTCCCAGGAGCAGCTGGGTTCAATGGGCTGCGGGAATCCCTGGACAGTCAGAGCAGGCAGTGGCCTGGGGTTGTGGGGGAGGTAGGCACAGTGCCCAGGAGGGCACCCAGGAAGCCAGAAGCACAGCAAGCCCTCAGACCAAGTGCCCACAGGACAGACACACTCTTGAAAAGGCCCTTCAGGGCACAGGCTACTCTTCCAGCTGCTGTGGGCAAAGCCAGCTTCCGGATAGCGGGGACCTCTGAAGATGCCTTCTCTCACGGCCATTGCTGCCTCAGCTGGAGATCTCAGTCTCGGGGCCTATCCTCCAAGGACCTCCAGTCCCAAACTTTCCCTTCCCCTCACCAGTCTCCGCAGTTGCCTCCCTGTGTGAGGGTCAAGGTGGCCTGTCGCCAGGGATGAGAACCTTCTTCTGCCCCAGAGAGTCACTCCTGAGGCCTCTCAGTCCCCATAAGAAGGGGCAGAGCACACAGCCCTCAGGGTATATATCTATCTAACCTTCTTTCACAATGAGAGACACTGCAGCAGGCACTGTCAGCCCAGGTCTCACTCAACGCTGCCCAGAGGCTGGGCCAGTCTTTATACTCCCTGTTCTGAACTGAGAGTTGGCTGAGAGCAGAGAAAATGGCCTGGAGTGGGTTCCACAGGACCCAGGGCGGCTGGGGAGCCAGGCAGACAAATCCAATCCATAAGTACTGAGGGCCCAGGACGCTCCCAGCAGAATCTGAGGTGTGAGAATGAGTGGACGTTTTATAGGTCAGTGAACTATTGGAAAAAACCTCTATAGAGAGAAGCCTGTGTGTGGAAGACATGAATGGGGGTCCTAGACCCTCTCTCAGGCCTTCCCAGGCCACGCTAGCCTAGCACCCAGAGAGCAAAGCTCCAGCGCCAGTATGGAGCACTGACTCCCTTTACATTTTGGCAGGTGCTAATGCCTAGGAGTCCACGCTTGTACGTGACCAGGCCAGCCCTCAAAAGAACCTGAGAATTCTCCCAGTCTGGTCCTGTGTCAAACTGTGAAGACCAGGGGAAACTGATCTGTGTGTGGACAAAATAAAGAAGCAAGAAAAACTCAACATATGCTAAACCTACCCATCACCCAACAGTCATCTAGAATGAACCTGAGCCTAGTGTCAGCGTGGCCATCTATGTCATCTCCGCCTGGTCCTGACACCCCCAGTTGCTAGACCAGAGAGACGCGCAGGGAGGGTCTGGCCCTGAGCCCTTGAGTCTGTCTCCTAAGTGCAGCTGGTGAAGCAGGAGCAAGTGGGCTAGGCTCACCCTGCAGCTTAGTGCCCCTTCTCAATGTGTTGAAGGGTACCCCAAAAGGCTGAGGTGGAGGGGAGGCAGGGAAGAGTCGGTCAGAGAACCACAGGGGAGGTCGACCCCGACAACCTTGAGCCCCAAGAGGGACCTCGAGTTCTGAGAAGTGCAGTTTTAGTCACTCACAAGGGGATTGCGGTCATCTTGTTGACTCTGACCCTTGAGCTTCTTCTTAAAGATGGAAATTGAAGTAGAAGGTTTATAAAAAATGCTCCAGATTTCCCCTGAAGTCCCTGGTTGATGGCAATCCCTGAGGTCCCCTGAAGCAGGAACACGGTGGGATCTGTCAAACAAAAAACCACAATGTTCAAGTAGATCAGAAGAGAGCCCCCAAACAATCTTGCCATCTCATGAGACACCTGTCCTAAGAAACGGGATGCACAGTGGGTTGAGGGTCCAGGAAGGACTTAAGGGCCAGCTTTAAATATCTGAAGGACTACTGTGTGGGTGAAATGCAGCCGGTGGACATCAGGGAAGTGCAGAAGGGCAGAGTCCTTCTGAGCACAATAAGAGACTTTCTGACTGGCAGAGTTCTTCGAATCTGGAAAAGGGTGGCCTGGGAGAGCATGGATTTTCAGATTATTCTTTTTAAATTGAAGCACTCTGTCCCAAATGCTATTGACTGGAAGCTCACCTATCTACAACAGGGCAAGAGCAAAACTCCTCTGCCTGAAGCAGTATCCTCCCTCACCTCCAGCTTCAGCCCCAGCACACTCCAGAAGTCAGTCCCCAAGGTCACTGGGCAGGGCAGCTCAGAAGGTCTCTAACACCAGAGGGGACTTAGGTACATACTTTAGGGCCTCAGCCTCGCTGTGAGACACCTAACCCTATAGGAAGTATCCTACTCTCTTGCTGCTGCAGGGGACACAAAGACAGAAATAGGCCTGAGGGGCTTCCCCAGAATATGTGAATTTTGACCTTTAAAACATATGTATACATACAGTTGGCCCTCCAAACCCACAGGTTCTGCAACTCTGGATTCATGAAAATAGTTGGAAAAAGAAACTGTTCTGAAGATGTACAGATGCTTTTCCTTATTTTCCCATTGTTTATTTCCTAAACAATGCAGTTAACAACTATTTACATAGCATTTATATTACATTAGACATTATACACATACAGTACATAGGGCAATGTGCATGTTATATTCAAATACCTTGTGTTTTATATAAGGGATTTGAGCATCCAAGGATTTTGAAGGACAACTCTATGAGTGTGTGTGTGTGTGTGTGTGTGTGTGTAAAAGAGATGAGAGTGAGCTTAGTAAACAATAAGGTCATTATTTCTACTGAAAAATGTCAAGTCTCTGGTGAAGATGTCTAAGTAAGGTCATCCCAGAGTGACCAAAGGTGGCCTTTACAAGACAACAGAGGAGGCTGTGTTCAATGTATAAAAAGTCTGTGGCACGGGCTGTGGTTGTAGCTCAGCAGAAGAATGCTTGTCTGGCATGTGTGAGGCCCTGGGTTCGAATCTCAGCACCACATATAAATAAATAAAATAAAGGCCCATTGACAACTAAAAAAATCATTCTTTAAAAAAAAAGGGCTGGGGGCTGGGGATGTGGCTCAAGCGGTAGGGCGCTCGCCTGGCATGCGTGCGGCCCGGGTTCAATCCTCAGCACCACATACAAACAAAGATGTTGTGTCCGCCAAAAACTAAAAAAAAAATAAATATTAAAATTCTCTCTCTCTCTCTTAAAAAAAATAAAATAGAATAGGGACTCTGCCTTACTCCTATCATGCTCAGTATTCTGGAAAAAAAATTGATAGCATTAAAAAAAAAAAAAAAAGGGCTGGGATTGTAGCTCAGAGGTAGAGCACTTACCTAGCACACGTGAGGCACTGGGTTCAATCCTCAGCACCACATAAAAATCAAATAAAGATATTGTGTCCACCTATAACTAAAAAACAAATATTAAAAAAAAAAGTCTGTGGCAGAGGGCAAGTGAGAAGGTCCCCCAAAAGGGGGCTTTCACTGGACATCAATGTTCAGGAAGACCTTGTAATGGCAAGAGCTGGACTAGGAACTGAAAGAAGGTAGTGAAGGCCGAGAACAAATTAGAACTCGTCTCTGTAAGTCACAAACATCAATGGCACCCACAATTGCCCCTTTCCTGGAAGGTGGAACTGTTAAACCTGAGCATCAAAATAAAGGAAGAAAAACTTTCTGCCTCAGTTGGTCAGAATTGAAGGATAATATTTCTAAGCTTCTCAAATAATTTTTTTTTAAAAAAGAGAGAGAGAGAATTTTTAATATTTATTTTTTTAGTTTTCAGTGGACACAACATCTTTATTTTTTTTTTATTTTTATATGGTGCTAAAGATTGAACCCAGCACCCTGCGCATGCCAGGCCAGCGCGCTACCGCCTTGAGCCACATCCCCAGCCCTCAAATAATTGTTTTAAAGTAATCACGGCCAGCACTGCTACAGCTGGGGATCTCAGTCTCAGGGCCTATCCTCCAAGGACCTCCAAGGATCTCCAGTCCCAAAAAAGAAATAGTTAATAAAACATTAGAATTCTCTTCCTAAGATTGTCTCCCAATGTCCAGGAGACATCAGGAAGTATGTGTGGTATTTCCTAGGAATCTTTAGTCTTGCATAAATATCACTATAAGGAACCAGCACATGCCAAAAAATGGAAATTGTTGCTGTTTATGCCACTGAAACTGTATCCCGTGGACACAGGAGCAAACTCGATCCCTCCGTCCTTCAAACCTTACTTAGTGAGATTTGTCCAGTTGTACTTTTCACTCTGAGGAGGAGGAGGAATGTCTAGGACTCAGGGCTTTGGAATCGTGTTCTGAAGTGACAACTGCACCCAGACAAACGAAGCCCAGGAGAAAAGGCATTATGAGGCTTCCCCTTCCTGGAACGGGCAGCACTCTCTTGTACTCACTTGAACGTGACATGCAGAAGTATCTTTGCAACAATGGCTGTGACCGTGAGGATGAGGAGGGTCGCCAGGCCGTACACTGTCCATCCTACAAGTGCAAAAGACAAGGGTCCACTGAACATGTTTGTGCTTCAAGGTCCAAAGGAGGTCTGCAGCTTGGGGGTGCCAGATTCAAAAGGAGCCCCCATGGCAGGCGGGGGGGTGCAGCAGCAGGCAGCTGTAAGCTGGGCTGAGCATGGACCCCAGCTTTCTCAGTACCTTGCCCTGTTTGGTATGATACAAAGCACACTGGACTCAGAGTCAGAGGGTGGGTACATTCTGTCTCTACCACAGGAGAAACTGTGTCACCGAGTTACATCAAGTCTCTGAGCCTCAGTTTTCTCGTTCAGGCAAAGAGGTGTGTGATCTATGAAATCCACCACCAAATGACAAGGAACGAGCATAGCAGAGGCCTCCTCCCTGACCTTCCATGGTGGGTCCTGTCAGGCTGCCAGCACCAACAGTCCTCTCCAGCTCTAGCCGCTCATATAGGTGCTAGTTCTGTGGCAGAAAATGGGACCAGGCACGTACGCACCCAGCTAAGTTAGCTGAAGCACTAAAGACCACCCCATCCCTCTCCTACATGACACAGCTCTTAACATGATCTGGTTTTAAATTTTGCTTCTTGTCTTTTTCTTCCCACCCAGAGGCCACAGGACGGCAGGGATTTATTTGGTTCAGTGGACAGTCTGGTTCCTAGGATAGGGCCTGGCCCCCCCAGAAGCACTCATTTATCGTTTGGCTTTTTTCTGATATTAGGGATTGAACCTAGGACCTTGTTCATGCTAAGCACATGCTGTACCAACGAGCTACACGCCAAGCCCCACATGTGTCTTTATCCCTTTATTTTGGTACTAGGGATCAAACCCAGGATCCCACACCCAGGGATGTGCTCTTCTGCTGAGCTACATCCCCAGACCCTGTAGATCTTTGGAATGCATGAATGAATGAAGCTCTTGCAAATGCCATTGGAATTACAACCTGGGGTCTACAAAGATTAATCTATGATTATATATGATTATGATTTATTAAGACACAATTAGCAGGCTGGGGATGTGGCTCAAGCAGTAGCGCGCTCGTCTGGCATGCGTGAGGCCCGGGTTCGATCCTCAGCACCACATACCAACAAAGATGTTGTGTCTGCCGATAACTAAAAAAATAAATAAATATTTTTAAAAAAGACACAATTAGCTAAGGAATCATAATGTACAAAAGGCTTGCAGACTGTATCTTTGGAAGTGAGCGAATTTTCCTAGGGACAAAGGAACTGCTAATGAGAACATTTATCTCCAAGGCCAGGACAAAGCAGAGGTCACAAAGGCTATACCCCAACCTGCTTCTGAATGAGAAACACCCAAGAGCTCTTTTGTTTCTGTAACTGCCAAGAGCACTACCTTCAACTCTGTGGCTGCCAGCCCCTACTGATGGTGCCCAGGAACTGCTACCTGGGACGGTCTGCGGTGGGTGGCTGGGGCTGGTGGTGATGACGTAGAGGACTTTGGAGGAGCGTGCAGCACTGACGCTGAGGTTGGCCTGCTCGGTGATCACCTGGGCCAGCGTCTGGGTGACAGTGGGTCTCTCTTGTGGCAGTTCTTCCTTGACAGCTGGAAGATCAAAAGGGCTTATGGGGGGAAAGCTGATGGATACAACAGGAAGCAGAAGGTGAAGGAGGAAGCCCTAGTTATAAAAAGAAGGCCTTTTGCTCTGGGTAGGGTTCCTTCCACTGGTCCTGCTGGTCCCAAAGCAAAACTGTGAGGCTCTGGCTGTGGGCCTGCAAGAGGCAGAGGGAAGAATCTAGATTATTTCTCGTTTCCCAACCCTGTGCTTGGCAGCCAGGTCTCCCTTTGCCTGGAAGACCCTCTTTCTTCCTATCTCTAGACCCCAATCCCACCTATTCCTCATGACTGTCCCACAGGGACAGAGGCCTCTTCCCAGCCATCTGCCGCACACACTACCTCAATGAGGGTTCACACCTTCCATGTTTCCCAGGTGCTAGTAAAGAGTCACATCGAGAGTACATATATTCACACCAGAGGGCCACAGGGGGCATCTCCACTTTAAAGGGCTTGAAGAAAGCTGATCAACCAGTCTTTGGGACTGGCTGGGAAGTTTAGAGGCAGGAGGATGGACCGAGTGACCTCTTGCAAGTTTCTCAATTCTACCAATCACAGCTCTTTCTTTTTGTTATTCTTTTAGCCCTTCCACGAAAACTGTCATTAAAGCTACTAAAATGCAAAACTGAAACATTATCAAGTTGTGCAATGGGAGGTGGGGAGGGGGGAGGGGTTTGTAGAGCTGGGATAATCTGGGGTGGAGTCAGTAGCTCTTGTCCACCTGACGAGAACCACTCGGGTAGAAAGTCACCCTCATGGGACAAACAAGCCTGAGGCACACAGGCTGAGGGAGTCTCACCTTGGTATAAGACAGCAAATCCCTGGGCCTGATTGATGCGATCGGAGAAGAAATATAAAATGACAAAATCCAGAGAGACATTAAAGGATGAAGGTGGGCGGTTCCTTCCATTGAAACGGACCAGGACGTGGTGGGTGTAGCCATCCAGCAGCTCTACCATGTCTGCAGAATCCCTGATGTCAAATAAGGTGAAGTTGAAGTGGATGTGGGAGGCTCCCGGAACCCGAATGGTCCAGTAGCAGACTCGTCCTGTGGCGTAAGTGTCGGGAAAATCCGGGGAATAGACCACGGATGTCATGGCTGAATAGTTCCCACCGCAGGCGCCAACCAGAGCTGCAGAAGACAAGGAGACAGCAGGCCTGGGTCTGGGTCTTGGCTACAGGACTCGCTCTCCAAAGCTGGCACAAACAGAACTCTTCCTAAGCAATGTGATCCATTTGGGGACTGTTTTATCTCTAAAGCCAGACCTTCTCAGGTTTCAGGATCAAATCACAAAATGAATCACTTAAACCCTGAACAAATGACAGAGGAGACTTTTTGTTTTGGCCCAGGAGACCTGAGCACCAGCACACAGCACAGCAGTTGGGCTGTGCTGGAGTCAGAGAGTCTGGGTGCAGGACTGGCAGGGCCACGTGATCCCACCCTTCCCTTCCAGGCTCCTCCCTTCTCTCAGGTCCAGGCTGGGGAAAGCACCTGCTCCTGCACCCCAGGATGGCTCGAGGACATGCGGAAACACGGGGATCTCTTGGCAGGAGAGGCACTTGAAGTGAAGTCCTGGAAAAGGAAGGGGTCCACAGCTGCTTGGTGTCCCCAATACCCCAGAGGGGCAGCACAGGAGGGGTCCACACTCATTTCTCAAGCAGGAAACTGGCACAGGAAATGACTTTCTCCTGGGGGAAGCCTAGATTCTCATTGCTCTGACTGGGCGCATCTGATTTCCCTGGGCGCCTGTTTTTGATTGGCAGGCTCTAGGAAGGAGACACAACCACTTCCTATCTTACATGGTGAAGTATAAACAAGACCTTGGAAATGAAGGCCTTGGGGGGCAGTAGGGGGCTGGGGAGTTAGAAAGCAGGCTTTAGGAAAGTTCTGTGTCCCTGTGGGGCACAAAGAGAAACAAGAATATGCTGCCAGGGCTAGGGATATATCTCCTAGCTTGTGAGGCCCTGGGTCCAATCTGTAGCATGGAAAAAAAAGAAAAGAATATATTGGTTTCTCATCCTATAACTCGAAAAAGCAAGAAGCTCTTTCAAGGAGAGTCCGGCCACACAAATGGTTTCATCTGTGACAGAATATGGGAGCAAGAGGTGACCTCCACAGAAGCAAGTAAGAAGAAAGCAACCAGAATTTTAACAAATTCTTTTATTTTAAGACATTTTTTTTTTAGTTGTAGATGGACACAATACCTTTAGTTAATTTATTGTTATGTGGTGCCGAGGATCGAACTTAGTGCCTCACGCATGCTAGGCAAGCACTCTACCACTGAGCTACAACCCATCCCTTAACAAATTCTTTTTTAAAAAATTTTATATGAATACATATATTTAAGTTGTCAATGGACCTTTATTTATTTATTTATATGTGGTGCTGAGAATCAAACCCAGTGCCTCACACATGCCAGGCAAGTGCTCTACCATTGAGCCACAACCCCAGCCCTTAACAAATTCTTTTTTTTTTTTTTTTTTTAAAGTGTGTATATATTAGTCACAGATGGACACAATATCTTATTTTGTTTGTTTTTTAATGTGGTGCTGAGGCTTGAACCCAGTGCCTCACATGTGCTACTCAAGTGCTCCAACACTGAGCTAAATCCCCAGGCCCAAATTTTAACAAATTCTTAAAGATTGAGTATGGGTTTCCCTTTTAGTTGAGGGCAGCCGTGAGCCCCAGACATATTCCGTTGCAAGCTCTTCTGCACAGGCCTCCATCAAATGCTGTGAGGAGTGACTGGGATCAGGCAGCAAGTCAGCGTGCCCCTTGATGGCAAAGGTGTGCAGGAGGTGACAGGCTGCCACTGAGAGACAAGCATGAAACAGTACTTGCATCCTTTACCCTCCTCTCAAAGGAAGCAAAGGCCTTCTGATGCTGGGGAGTGCAGCAAGCCCTCCTGCTCCTGGCTCATTGGAGAAGGGTAGATGCAAAACCCCTCCTTCCTCTTGCCAAATAACCAGTCAAAGAATCCATTGCTCTAGGGAAAGCAGAAGCAAAGGCATTAGCCTCTGGTTGCCTTGAGCCTCTTGGGCCCAGGATCCAGCAAAGCAGAGGTCTGCTACTCCTGGGGACAAGTGGGAAACTTCCCAAGGTCCACCACAAACCAAGACAGTGATTGGCGTCCAGGGAGACAACAGGTGTGCAGGAACACTGAAAAGGCCTCCCTCCTGCAGCCCAGTATCATGTCCTGAGGATGGGGCAGGGAGACTAGGAAGCTCCTCTGACCTCCCCCAAGAGCACAGCACCAAGTTACAAGCACCAGAGTCACGAATGAGAAAGGAAAAGAAAGTGGAGAAAGAGCCCCTCTGTGACACAGAGGGGACTGCTCAGTGCTGACGATGGGAAAAGCACACTGAGAAAACCCACTGGCACCTCAGGCTCCACACTAAGCACAGGTAATAGCAGCAGCTGGCACCAGAGGACTCTGAAGCTTCGTGTACATTAAGGATAATGACAAGAACAACAAAACCCAAGCCTGGCACCACTACTGGCAGTTTGGCTTAATTGGCACACGAGGCAGAACAGCCCAGGTGAAAAGGCTACTGCCCTTAGCGTCATAGAGGGGGGTGGATAAGACTCACTGTTAAGAGAAAAAGCCAGCAGGGCCAGGGCGCACACCTGTAATCCCAGCTGAATGGCTAGGCTGAGTCAGCCTCAGCAAAAACGAGGCACTAAGCAACTCAGTGAGACCCTGGCTCTAAACAAAACACAAAATAGGGCTGGGGATGGGGCTCAGTGCCCCAAGTTCAATCCCCAGCACCACACTGCCCCCCTGCAAAAAAAAAAAAAAAAAAAGAGAGATAAAACCAACCACAGAACCAGACTTGCTAATGACCCAGATGCTGGAACTGTCAGACACAGAGACTACACGATGGATGCAGTTAGTATCTAGTGAAAAAATAAAACAAACTGGAAATTTCAGCAGAGATACGGAAACTATAAAAAAGAGGCAAATATAAATGGTAGAAGTAAAACAATATCAGAAATAAAGCATTCCTTTGATGGGCTCATCAGCAAACTAGACAGAGCTAGGGAAAGAATAAATTTGAAGAGAGGTATCGATAGAAATTATTCAAAATGAAACACAGAAGGTAAACAAAGTAAAAAACAAAACAAAACAAAAAGCATCTATGTGACTGTATCAAATGACCCCCCCACCAACACACACACATAACCTAATGTTGGTCATTTGATAGTCAACCCTTCTCAATCCTTGGGTAGATGCAGTATGAGTTGGGCAGCTTTTGCAGAGTTGAGAGGCCACTCTGAAAATAACCAGAACACCTGGGAATTTTTTTTTTTAAACCAGAAATGTCCCCAGCCCCTTTCTCTTATTATTTTTGATATAGAGTCTTGCTAAATTGCCCTGGTTGGGATGACAGGTGTACACCACGCCTAGCCTGTTCACATATTTTTAAAGCATTAAAATGTTTCAGTTATTAGGATATATTTTATTACTGTTAATAAAAAGGATTCTAGTGACTAAAAACAGTCTGAATCTTGGCTCTGGCATTCATTAGCTTAAGTAATTTACTTCATATTTTGATTCTAGTTTTCTTATCAACAGGGTTGTTGGGACAATTTAATAACACAAAATATAAAAAAAAAACCACTCAGATTCAAGTCTAGCACACAGCCAGCACTCCACAAATAGTAATTATTTTCATTATAATTAATTCATTTTAGTGCATATTTGTGTACCAGTATTAACTACCTTGTAGATATATTTTCAGTATGAAAGGTGATACTTGCTAAATGGCTCACTTTAAGACAAGACTGTCTCTATTTGATATCTCTAGTAAAGGTATTATACCACAAAAAATATAACTTTATCTGACATATAGCTGGAGCTCAGTGAAAATGGGTTAAATGGAGGCCGGGGATGTGCTTAGCGGTACAGAGCTCATCTAGTATATGCAAGGTCCTGGGTTTAATCCCCAGAACTGGGGAAAAAAAACACTGAACGAATTAAAATGTCTATAAAAAGTATACATTGAATTGATCAAAAGTCCATCATTTGGGAGCTGGGGTTGTGGCTTAGTGACAAAAAGTGCTCACCTAGCACACGAGAGGCCCTGGGTTTGATCCTCAGCACCATATAAAAATAAATAAATAAAAAGGTATTGTGTCCAACTGCACAACTTTTTAAAAGCCATCATTTTAGCTGGGTGCTGGCACAGGCCTGTAATCCCATCAGCTTGGGAGGCTGAGAAGGGAGGATCATGAGTTCAAAGCTAGCCTCAGCAAAAGTGAGGAGTTAAGCAACTCAGTGAGATCCTGTCTTTAAATAAAACACAAAATGGGGCTGGGAATATGGCTCAGTGGTCGAATGCCCCTAAGTTCAACTCCTGATACCAAAAAAAAAAAAAAAAAAAGTTCATCATTTTATAAAGTATGTAATTTAGTGGTTTTTATTTTATTTCTCTCCCCTCTGTTTTTTTTTTTTAATTTTTTTTGGTTGTTGATAGACCTTTATTTAATTTATTTATTTATTTGTATGTTGTGCTGAGAATCGAACCCAGTGTCTCACACATGTCAGGCAAGCACTCTACCATTGAGCCACAATCCCAGCCTCCCTCAGTGGTTTTTAATGTAATCAATATGATGTGCAAGGATTACTTCTATCTGATTCTAGAACATTTTCACCACTCCCCCCCAAAAAATCTATACTCATTATTTCCTATTCATGTCTTCTTCTCAGCCCTTTCTGTTTACATGGATTTGTCTGTTCTGGATACTTTATATAAATGGAATCATACAGTATGTGGCCTTCTGCATCTGGTTCTTTCATTTAGGATAACATTTTCAAGATTCATTCATGTTGTGGCATATATCAGTACTTTATTTCTTTTTATGGCTGAATAATATTCTATTATGTGGTCATACCACCTTTTGTTTATTAATTCATCAGTTTATGAATATCTGAGTTGTTGCTACTTTTTGTTTATTATGAATATACTGCTATAAATATTTATATACAATTTTTTGTATGATTCTATGTTTTCAAGTCTCTAGAGGATCTGCCTAGGAATAGAATTGGTGGGGCTGGGGATGTGGCTCAAGTGGTAGCGCGCTCGCCTGGCATGCGTGCGGCCCGGGTTCGATCCTCAGCACCACATACAAACAAAGATGTTGTGCCCGCCGATAACTAAAAAATAAATATTAAAATTCTCTCTCTCTCTCTCTCTACCTCTCTCTCTCTTAAAAAAAAAAAAAAAGAATTGGTGGGTCATAAGGTAATCCATTCTTTTTTTTTTTTTAAAGAGAGAGAATAGAAGAGAGAGGGGGAGAGAAAGAGAGAGAGAGAGAGAGAGAAAGAGAGAGAGAACGAGAACCTTCCAATATTTATTTTTCAGTTTTCAGTGGACACAACATCTTTATTTTATGTGGTGCTGAGGATCGAACCCAGCGCCCTGTGCATGCCAGGCGAGCGCGATACTGCTTGAGCCACATCCCCAGCCCATAACCCATTCTTTCTTTCTTTCTTCATTTCTTTTTACATTCTCAGCATTTTTTTTTTTTTTAGTTGTAGATGGACGCAATGCATTTATTTTATTTATTTATTTTTATGTGGTGCTGGGGATGGAACCCAGTGCTTCACACGTGCTAGACAAGTGCTCTACAACTGAGCTACAACCCCAGCTCCATCCTCAGCCATTTTTAAAATTTCATTTTGAGAGAGTGTTTCCCTAGGTTGCTGAGTCTGGCCTAGAACTGGTGCTACTCCTGCCTTAGTCTCCTGCATTGCTGGGATTAAAGGTCTGTGCCACTATGCCCTCCTGGCTATGTCCCACATTTTGAGGTCCTGCCAGACTGCTTTCTAAAGCAGCTGCATCATTTTACATTTCCATCAGTGATATAGAAGGGGCTAATTTCTCCATATCACTATCAACACTTAATGTCCATTTTCCACCTTCCCTCTTTGAATTAACATTGCATTCAATTTAAGGTTAAAAAAAAGAAGCAAATCCATACACTCTGCTCCTGTTTTCTCACGAGACCCAGGGCAAGTGACCCAGGGCAAGTAATGTAAAACTGGAAAGGTTATCTCTTCCAGATTTTCTAAGCAGCTCACAATGGGCCACGCCACCTCACAGTGCTCAGCATGAGTAGTGGATCGCTTGTCAACCATCTGTCCTCCCTTCTAGAGGGCAGGGGCTGAGTCTGAATGTTCCATGCTGTATTCCCAGGGCCTGGGCAGTGCCTGGCCTATGGCACTGACAAGTGAACGAATGTATCCATGGAGGAGAGGGCAGGTTTGCTGCCCTGGTCCAAGCATTCCTGTGCCTTGGGCAGTGATGGGTGCAGGGCATACTTACTGTCAAAAAGGATGATCCTGCCGTCACCACCACAGGGCTGGCTGTGATCCCCGAAGCAGACACTGTTGCACTCGGTGCTGGCTGCCTCCCCATACTTCCAGTAATCAGGATTGTTCCCACAGAAGCAGGCATAGCCTGACTCCATGCCGGCAAACTGCCACAACAGAGAAGCAGCACATGGGCAGCATTATCAGGGGTGTCAGGTGGCCCGAGGAACCTGGCAGGGTCGGCCCCAGCAATCATCCTCATCTTCCCAGGCCACCCTTCCCCTGTCACCTCTCCTGGCCCCTCTCTTAATTCCAAGCTGACCAGTAGCTGCACACCACCGTAGACCAACTCCGTAGCCTATCTCCCCGTCAATGGGTATCCTTTTGAATATTGGCATTTCTACTGTATTTAATTATGCTTTAAGGTGGAGAAAATCCCATAAATTTGAAACATTGATAATAATAACCATTAAACATATTGTTTACCCTGTGCCAGGTAAGCTCATTATAGGCCCCAGTTAAACTTTTCATTCCATCTTTTATATTACTATGTAGTATTTTGGTAGACAGTTCTATGCATTTCAATATTTGCATGGATTTGTATAAACACCAGTACAGAACACTTGCACCGTCCCAGTAAGTTTCTTTGTACCATTGCTATAGAAGACCCCTCCCCTCCCACAATCACTGACAACCATTGACCAGTTTTCTACTATTGGTTCTGTCTTTTTGAAAAATGCAATAAAACGGAATCATACAGAACATACACTTTTAAGACTGGCTTTTCTCATTCAGCATGTGTTCAAGGTTCATCCAAATTGGTAAAGGTATCAAAAGTTCACTCTTTTTATTGCTGACAGAGTCTGATGCATAGATTTGCCATAGTTAATTCATCTATTGGATTACTTCTAGTATTTCATGACTTTGAATAGAATTGCTATAAACATCTGTGTAGATTTTCATTTCTCTAAGGTAATAAGTAGGAATAAGATTGTTGGATCACAATACCTTCATTTTATTTATTTATTTTTTACATGGTGCTGAGGCTTGAACCCAGCATCCTGGACGTGCTAGGCAAGCGCTTTACCGCTGAGCCACAACCCCACCCCTACATTTAACTTTTTTAAAAAAAACTGCCAAATGTTTCCAGAATGACTACCATTTTGCATTTGCAATAATGATATACGCAATTATTTGTTTGCACAAATCCATTTCCTTGTCAGCATTTTTTATTGTCTATTTCATTGTGGCCATTCTATACCTGTTATAACGGTGTCTCACTGCGGTCTTCATTTGTATGGCTTTAAAGGCCAGTGATATTAAGTATCTTTTCATATGATTATTTGCCATCCCTATATCCTCTTTTGTGAAGTTATCTATCTAGGTTTTGTTCATTTTTAAACTGTATTGTTTAGCTTTTTACTACTTAGTGTTTTTTTTTTTTTTAAAGAATATTTTATTTATTTATTTATTTTTATGTGGTGCTGAGGATGGAACCCAGGGCCTAGCATGTGCTAGGCGAGTGCTCTACTACTGAGCCACGACCCCAGCCCAGTACTTAGTTTTAATAGTTGTCGAGTGTGTGTTTGTTTGCTTTTTTACACATTCTGGTTATAAATTATTTCTAAATATATTCTTCCAGGTTGTAGTTTGTCTTTTTGTTCTCATAATAGTATTTTTTACAGAGCTAAAGTTTTTAATTTTGATAAAGTTAAAATTAAAATTTATCAGTTCTTTTTCTTACATGTCTTGCTTTTAGTATCATGCCGAAGAACTTTTTGGTTAAACCTAGGTCAAAAATTTTCTCCTGGGGCTGGGTTGTGGCTCAGTGGCAGAGCACTTGCCTTGCACATGTGAGACACTGGGTTCCATCCTCAGCACTACATAAAAATAAATAAACAAAATAAAGTCATTGTGTCCATAAATAACTAAGAAAAATTTAATTTTTTTTTCTCCTGGGGCTGGGGCTGTAGCTCAGTGGTAGAGAGATTGCCTAGCTTGTGTGAGGCAAGGTTCAATCCCTAGCACCACACAAAAATAAATAAATAATGTTTTTAAAAAAGCATTCTATTAAAAAAAAGATTTTCTTCTAAAAATTTTGTAGTTTTACATTTAGATTTAGATCTATGACCCAATATATATTTGTTCAATATATAGTCTTTTGTGCTTAAATTCTTTCAATAGCATGATGTTCTAGAGACTTATTCAGGTTGGCAGGTATATTTTTTTCTCTTTATCATTGAGCAGTAGTCCACAGCATGGATATATAGTACCACAATTTGTCTATCTATCCATTAGTTAATAGACATTTGGGTTATTTATAGGTTGGTATTATTATGAATAATGCTATTATTAATATTAATGATTAAGTCTCTATGAACATAGCTTTTCATTTATCTTGGTAAATATCCAGGTGTGGTACTGCTGAAATAGTAAGGTAGGTATATATTTAACTTTATAAGAAACTTTCTCCAAAGAGGTTGTACCATTTTACATTCCTACCAATAGTTTATTTTATTTTTTGGTGGGGGGTACTAGGGATTTAACCCAGGGGCAATACCACTGAGCTACATCCCTAGCCTTTTTGATTTTTTAAAAATATTTTTTTAGATGTTGATAAACCTTTATTTTATTCAGTTATTTATATGCGGAGCTGAGAATACAACCCAGTGTCTCACACATGTTAGGCAAGTGCTCTCACTGAGCCACAACCCCAACCCCATCTTTTTGATTTTTTGAGACAGGAGTCTCACAAAGTTGCTTAGGGCCTTGCTAAGTTGCTGAGGCTGGCCTTGTACTTGTGATCCTCCTGCCTCATTCTCCTGAGCCTCTTGGTTCACAGGTGTCTGCCACTGTGCCTGGCCCTACCAGTAGTTTATAAGACTTCTACTTGCTCCACATCCTTATCAACTCTTAGTTCTTTTAGTATTTCCCTGAGAACTAGTGATGCTAAACATCTTTTTAAATGTGTTTATTGACTAGCCATATATCATTTTTTGATGAAACATCTGTTCAAGCATGTTGTCCATTTTTAAACTGAATTTTCTTATTGTGTTGTTAGATTCTTTATATATTCTATATACAAGTCCTTTATCAGATATAGAGATTCAGCAACTGCTTTCTCCATGGCTTGTGTTCCATTTTCTTAACTTTGCCCATTTTCTGGACTCTTAGATTCCATTGTTAATATTGATAAGTCCAATTTATTTAATTTTGCTTATTTGTGGTTCTGTCTTCTATTTAAGAAATCTTTATCTAACCCAATGTAAGATTTTCTACATTTTCTCCCCTAGCAGTTTAGTTGTTTTAGCTCTTTTAAAAAACTGAAATATAATTCACATTACATAAAATTTACCATTTTAAAGTGTACATTTAGGTAGTTGTTAGTATATTCAATGTTGTTCAACCATCATCACTATCTAATTCTAGAACATTTAACACCCCAAAGAGTCCCTGTACTGATTTCAATTAATTCTGATTCCTCCCATCTCACACCCTCTGGCAATGACTAACCTACTTTCTGTCCCTAGGGGTTTTCCTGTTCTGTACATTTCATATAAATGAAATTATATAACATGTGGCCTTTTGTCTCATTTAGCGTAACATTTCAAGGTTCACCCATGTTGTAGCAAACATCAGTATGTTATTTCTTTATACTGCCTGAGTAATGTTTTATTGGATATATATTTAATATTTTATTTACCCAATATTCATCAGTTGATGAGCATTTGAGTGGTTATTTCTATCTTTTCACGAATAATGCTACAATCAACATCTGTGTATGATTTTTTTGTGTGTGAACATGTGTCTTCAACTCTCTTGGGTATATGCCTAGAAGCAGAATTGCTGGGTCATGAGAAAATTTTGCTTTAACTTTTAGAGGAACTGCTTGACTTTTCCACAGCAGCTGTACTATTTCACATTTCCACCAGCAACATATGAAGGTCCTAATTTTTCCACATACCCACCAACACTTGTTATTGTCCTTAATTATAGCCAACCTAGTTGTATCAAGTGTATCTCTTATGATTTTGTATCAAGTGTATCTCTTGTGATTTTGATTTGCATTTCCCTAAAGACTAGTGACACTGAAAATCTCATAGAGAAATATCTATTCAAGTTCTCTGACCTTTTTTTTTTTTTTTTTTTGGTACCAGGGATTGAACTCAAAGGAATTCAACCACTGAGCCACACTCCCAGCCCTATTTTTTATTTCATTTAGAGACAGGATCTCACTGAATTGCTTAGCACCTTGCTGTTGCTGAGGCTGGCTCTGAACTCTCAATCCTCTTGCCTTAGTCTCCCAAGCCCACTGGGATGACAGGAGTGTGCCACAGCGCATGCCCATTTTTTAAGCTGGATTGTCTTTTTTCCTTTTTGGTCCTAAGGATTAAAACTAGGAGTGTTTTACAACTGAGCTACATCCCTGGCACCCCACCTCCCCGCCTTATTTTTATATGGGGTCTAAGTTGCCCAAGTTGGCCTTGAACTCTGTTCTCCTACCTCAGCCTCCTGAGTTGCTGGGATTACAGTTGTGTTCCACTAGGCCTGGCTGGACTGCTGGACTGTTTATCTATCTATCTATGTATCTATCTATCTATCTCTCTATACACACACACACACACACACACACACACACACACACAATACCTTTATTTTATTTATTTATTTTTTATGTGGTGCTAAGGCTCAAACCCAGCGCCTTGCATGTGCTAGGCAAGCTCTCTACCAGTGAGCCCTAGCACCAGCCCCGGACTGTCTTTTCATATTTTAATTGTGAGAGTTCTTTATACATTTTAAACACTAGACTCATCAGATATATGATTTGCAAATATCTTCTCTCATTCTATAAGTTGCTTTTTCACTTTATTATTAGTGTCATAAAAAGTAACCCTAGCCTTAACCCTAATTTTGAGGAAGTCCAATTTTTCTATTTTTCTTTGCTTACTTGTACTTTTGGTATCATAACTAAGAAACTATTACCTAATCCCAGATCAGGCATATTTATACCTATGCTTCCTAATAACAGTTTTATAGTTTTAGTTACATTTGAGTTTTTGATCTATTTTAGATGTGTGCAATAGAGTCCTAACTCATTCTTTTGCATATGGACCTCCAGTTGTTCAAGTACTACTTCTTGAAAAGACTCTTCTCTCCTCATCGACTGATCTTAGTTCTCTGGTTGAAAATTAATTGACCAGGGCTGCGGGTATAGCTCAGTGGTAGAATGTTTGCCTAGTAAGCATAATGCCTGTGGGTTCTATCCCCAGCACAGAAAAAAAAATTCTTTTTTCCAATTGACCATTAACATATAGGTTTATTTCTGGACTCTCAATTCCATTCTACTGGTCTATACATCCATTCTTAAGCCATAGGACTTTTTTCAGTCATATAATTTAGGTTAATTTTTGTCTATGATTATGCAAGGATAAAGGTTCATTTTTCTTCACAAAGAGTCCCAGTATTAGCTGGATATGGTGGCACATACCTGTAATCCCAGCCACTTGGGAGGCACAGGCAGGAAGATCATAAGTTCAAAGCCAGCCTCAGCAACTTAGGGAGGCCCTGAGCAACTTAGCAAGACCCTGTCTTAAAATAAAAAATAAAAAAGGGCTGGGGATGTGGCTATACATGGGGTTAATCCCTGGTACTGGGGAGAAAAAAAAGAGTCCCAGTGTTTCTGCAGAAGCATTTGTTGAAAATCCTTTCCCCTACTGAATTACCTTGGCACCTCTGTCAAAAATCAATTGTCCGCATTAGTGCAGGTCTATTTCTGGACTCTTAGATTCCACTGATCTACAGCAGGAGTTGGAAAACGTTTCCTATAAAAGGTCAGATGACAAATCTTTTTGGCTTTGTGGGCCACACAGTCTCTTTATCAACTACTCAACTTTGTTGAATAATTAGTTATCAGTATTTTCTTGAGCCTTGTGATTTCAAAATTTTTGTAGAATGTCCTTTGTTTTGATATTTCCTTCTAACCATTTTTGGTAGAAGTATCATCACAGCTCTTGCCCTGTAAGGTGGGATACAATGTCTAGTTTTTGTGACATCACTGGTTTCACTAACTTTGACCATGAGTAAGATAGCGTAAACCAGTTTTCTCCCTAGTAAAATCAATTGTTTTCCCTGTATAATTAGTAAGTATTTTGTAGGTAGATTCTTGAGGCTATGTAAATATTTATACATTAGTAGATGAGGATTTGGAATATTTACATACCTTCAAACTTGTTTTCTGAGTTGATTATTAGTGTGACAGTTGCCAATGGTGAATTTTCTAATTCTAACATTTCTTTATATTTATTAGTTTACATTCTCTAGTAAGGAATAATTTTCTTCATTCTTGCATTAATTCATTCATCCATTAGTGTGGGTTTGCAGATTCTTATTTATAAAATGAGGTACATTTATTACTATCATTATTTGGTTAGAAGCACAAATTATGCCAGATTTGGCTGGTAGAAGCCCCTTTAAGTGGCTCCTGTATCCTTTTGATTTTCCTGCATGAGATGTCTCAGGTTCATCTTGTACTTTCTCAGAATCAACACTATAATCAGTAATTTTCTCCAAGGTGCTTCTTTTTAGTGGAGAATAGTATTTAGAAGCCAAAATTTAGGTGTTTAGTGTACTCTCTGCTACTGATATGTCACTGCTTGCAGGCTCTTCAGTGAACAAAGCATATAGGGGTGTGTGTGTGTGTGCACGTTGTGTGTTATATGAGATGTATATAAATACACACACACAACGCACACACACATATACACACTTATATATTTTTTTCTATATTCACTCTCTATATATCAAAAACCATGCCCTATTCTAATCCAATCCCTATCCAACACTATAGGTTTTGTTCCTGTTTCCCTGACTTCCACATTTGTAACTCCCTTCTCTAACAAGAAGAAACCTGGCTCCCATTATCCTAGATCTGTTCATTTACATGCTCAAGCTCTATGCAAGCAGCCAATCAGTTGATGAGGTTGAGCCAAATGCCTTGCTACCTGCCTCACATAGGCCCTGAACCTAGACAGGCTATCCTCTTCCCTTGAGCCTGTTTAGTGGCCTTTAGACTGAACTGGAAACAAAAGAGAGGGAGGGAGGAAGGGAGAGAAAGGAAATGGATTTTTTTCTCTCTTTCTGATGTAACAAACAGTAGTATTATTGAACCCCAATGATTAAGAGAAATGAATTTCAGATCAAGGAATAGATAGGAAGAAGAGAAAATATTCTGGACTGGTGAACAGGCTAGGAAGTAAACCGTGACCTTGTCTTATTATTCTCGGATTCTCTGTGAAGCCATTGATGTCCCTGCATAACACCCATGAGCGGATACCTAACTCTGTCAGAGGTCACATGGGGAAGCAGCTGTTGGGGATTTTCCTCTCCTCTTTTCCCAGTCTCTAAACAAAAGTGCTGCCTCACACTCCTGAATCAAGTCCACTCCTCCTTTCATTGTTCCTTGGCAGAAAAGTAGAGCTATATGGTTTGACAGGTTTTGTTTTGTGCTAAAGTTGTACATATTTTCAAGTTAGCTCAGCAAAATGCACTTCTGTCTATTTTTTCCTGTTTTTTCACACAGCCACAGGATCATTACCTTATACCTCTGACTCCGGCAAAAACTGATGCAGGTTTGTATGGTAAGTTTGTTGGATGTTTTACTGGTGCCAGTTAGAGGAGGTGGATTTCCATGATCCTGGTAGCAGCCAAGGTTTCCAGGCACTAGAGAGGGGATGGGAGAAGAAGAAAAAGAAAAAAATTTGCAACATCTGGCTGTGAATCACTGAGAAGAAAAAGCAAATTGTGCCAGGTACTTTTATCTCAGCCAATATTTCCACTCCTGAAGTATAAACAAACAAGCAGCAGCTTTAAAAATGGAAGCCTCTCTATTTTATGCTAAACACCAAGTTTTTGTTTTATTCTGAAGAATATATGAGATTCTTAAACAAACTCTAAGATGCTTTTTTTAAAAACTTTTTTTTAGTTGTAGATGGATACAATATCTTTATTTTATTTATTTATTTTTATGTGGAGCTGAGGATGGAACCCAATACCTCACATGTGCAGGCAAGTGTTCTACCACTGAGCCACAAACCCAGCCCTTTAAAAAAATTTTTTTTAAATTTTTAGTTGTATGGGCTGGCTCAAGCGGTAGCGCGCTTGCCTGGCATGTGTGCGGCCCGGGTTCGATCCTCAGCACCACATACAAACAAAGATATCGTGTCCGCCGAAAACTAAAAATAAATAAATAAATAACTATTAAAAAATTTTTTTTAGTTGTAGATGAACTTGATAACCTTTAAATTTTATTTTTATGTGATGTTGAGGATTGAACCCAGTGCCTCATGCATGCTAGACAAGCGCTCTACCACTGAGCCACAACCCCGCCCTACGATGCTTTTTAGACCTTATCAGTATTGAGAGGGCCGGGTGTGGTGGCACACATCTGTAATCCCAGTGGCTCGTGAGGTCTCTGAGGCAGGAGGATTGTGAGTTCAAAGCCAGCCTCAGCAAAAGGGAGGCACTAAGTGGGGATGTGGCTCAGTGGTCAAGTGCCCCTGAGTTCAATCTCTGGAACCCCCCACCAAAAAAAAAAAAAAAAAATTGCGATTGGTGGAGAGTCCCTGAGGTCTTCTGGTGAGTAAGTACATTTCTTACTGGTGCTGGGACAAAATTACCACAAACCTACTAGCTTATAACAACATACACTTACTATCTTTCCGTTAGGGGTCAGAAGTATTAGATGGATAATATCAGGCTAGAATCAGGTGTCAGCAGAGCTGAGTCCTTCTTGGAGGCTCCAAGGGAGAACCTGTTCCTTGCCGTGCCCATGTCCTAGCAGCTGCCCCTATCTTTTGGCTCATGGCTACACCATTCCCCTCTGGGGCCGTCATCACCTTCTTTCCCTCCCTCTATGTCCACTGTCACACTGCCTTCTTAAGCTCAGATTCTGCCTCTCACTGTTGTAAGGACAACATGATTATATTAGACCCAGGATGATTTAGGATAATTTCTCCACTGCAAAATCCTTAAACACAGCAGTAAAGTCCCTTATGCCATTTAAGGTCATATATTCACAGACTCGGGGGACTTAGAACATGGACATCTTTGGGGGGGTCATTATTCAGCCTACCACAGTGAGCACAAAGTTGTGTTTCACAAATGCACATCAGATGGTTTGGTCTAGTAAAAAAGCTATATCTGAGGGCTGGCGCTGTGGCTCAGTGGTGGAGCGCTTGTCTAACACATGTGAGGCACTGGACTTGATCCTTAGCACCACATAAAAATAAATAAATAAAATAAAGATATTGTGTCCATCTACAACTAAAAAAAAGTGATATTTTTAAAAAGGTGGTCATGTATAACTAATTAGAACAAATTAAAAAAAATTAAAAAGCTGTATCTGAGAATAAAGGTACCAAATGTGGTAGACAGCTTTCAAAGATGGACCTCAGTGATCCTGCCACGGACTGGATGTTTGTATATCTGATGACGTAATAAGAAATATGCATTTGGTTTCTGCCCCTGGTTCCTTCCACAGTGCTCCCAATCCCTTGGAATTTCATGGGTGGATTGGAGCATCTTTTGTTCTAATGAGGCAGCTTTTGGTGGGCTGCTGAACAGCCTCAGGATGGGCTGATCAGTAGGAAGACCAAGCCGTGGTAAGACTGCAACCTTCAGTCCCATCCCCCTTCTCCAGGAAGGGGAGACTGGAGCTAATAATCATGCTGTTATGGTTTGGATGTGAGGTGTCCCCCAAAAGCTCAAATGTGAGAAAATGCAAGAGGGTTCAGAAGGGAAATGACTGGGTCGTGAGAGCCTTAACCCAATCATGAATTAATCACCTGATGAGATTGAGTGGTAACTGAAGGCAGGTAGGTTGTGGATGGAAGAGGTGGGGCACTGGGGGTGTGGCTTTGGGGTATGTATTAATATCTGACAAGTGGAGTCTCTCCCTCTGCTTCCTGATCATCACGTGAGCCCCTTCCCTCTGTCACACTCTTCTGCCATATGTTCAGCCTCACCTTGAGGCCTGAGGAATGCAGCCTGCTTTCTGTGGATTCAGACCTCTGAAACTGAGCTCCTAAATAAACTTTTCCTCCTCTGCAGTTGTTCTGGTTGGGTCTTTAAGTCACAACAACAAAAAAGCTGACTATAACAGATGCCTGCATAATGAAGCCTCTTAAAAATCCCTGAAAGATGGGGTTCAGAGAGTTCCTCAGTTGGTGAACAAGACCTAGGTACCGAGAGAGTGGCAGGCTCCACTGGGACAGAAGCTCTGGTACTCAAGATCCTTCTAGACCTCAAACAGATACACCTCTTCATCTGTATCTTTTATCATATCCTTTACAGTAAACTCATAAATGTAAGTATTCCATGAGCCATTAGAGCAAATTACAGAACCTGAGGAGGAGACCATGGAAATTCTTGATTTGTAGAGAAAGTTGGACAGAAGTGTGGGTAACCTGGGAACTCACCTGTGACTGGTCTGAAGGGGGACACAGCTTTATGGGTCTGCACTAACTAGGTGGTCAATATACTATAATTTATCATAGAACATCTGGTTAGTGTCTAGAGAGGTGGAGAATTGGCTGATTTGGGAAAAACAGACACATCTATTGTCAGAAGTGAAGTGTGTGAATACATAGGAAAAATACGTTTTTCTCTTTTACCACCCTCAAATGTGTAAGTGGAAGCCTGACTCCCCAGTGTGATGGTCCTTGGACACCTTGACCCTGAACTTTCAAGCCTCTCTAACTGTGAGAAATAAATGTCCACTATTTAATCCACCTAGTCTGTGGTATCTCACTATAAGCAGCCTAAACTGCCTAAGACAGGATCCCTACCTCCTAATGTTCAAACCCTCCCCTTGACTGTGGGTGGGACCAGTGACTTGCTTCTGACCAACAGAAGATGGCAACATTGATGGGTTATCACTTCTTTGATAGGTTACAGAAGACTGACTTGTCTTGCTAGCAGACTCTATTGCCTTCTCAGTTTCTATACCTGAACAAAGCAATACACCATGAGGCTATCTGGCAAGGAACTGAGAGTGGCCTTCAGCTAACAGCCAGCATGGAACTGAGGCTTTCAGTCCAACAGTCCACAAAGAACTGAATTCTACTGACCACTGTATAAACTGGAAAGCGGGTCTTTCTCCAGTCGGGCTATCAGGTGAGACTCCATCTCTGGCAAACACATTGACTGCAGCTTAGTGGGACACCTTGATACAGAGGGCCTAGCTAAATCAGAGCCAGATTTTGTAACTCATAGACTATGTGAGAAAATAAATGTGTGCTTCTTTAAGTTACTAAGTTTTGGGATAATTTGTTACACAATAATAGATAACTAGTACATCTAAATAACACAGACTAAATATATGTTTATTGAATGAAGGAATCAACTCATTGTGGGTCATAGACAAATCACTCTGGACTTTAGTTTTACATTGGTGTTATTAATTTTGGAATCACTCTACTATTTAGTGAAGTCCTTTCCCATTCTCTGGCTTCTCATAATTTATATAACTGATTAAGACACGAATGACTTCTGGTCCTAGAAGCACTTCAAGGTCAGTTGAAAGTTATATATTATCAATTCCATGCAGAGTCTTAAATGGTATTGTTCCTTTATGTTTAAGATTGAAAAACAGCACTGTCCAGTTTAATCAGCTTTATCTCCACATTAATTTATTATTTTTCTTTTTTGTTTGTGGTACTGGAGATTTTACCCAGGGGTGCTTTACCACTGAGCTACATCCCCAGCCCCCGTTTTTTAATTTTTTATTTAAAGACAGGGTCTTGCTAAGTTGCTTAGGGCCTCACTAAGTTGCTGAGGTTAGCCTCAAACTTGGGATTCTCCTGCCTCAGCCTCCTGAATTGCTGGGATTACAAGTATGTACCACCACACCCAGCTCCATGTTATTCTTCTGAGTACATAAAAATACACACATGTATGTGTTTGTATATGTACACACACACACACACACACACACACACACGGTCACACACGGTCACACACACACGCATTTTCTATTTCTTTAACTATCAAACCAGCTCATTTAAAATTGGCAGGAAGTACTCTGCTAACCCAAATACTCACCCTTCCCCCTTTGAGACAAGTGGTTACCCTTCTCCCTTGCGTCACACATGGTTCAAATATAACAAATGTGGCTCACCACACAAATGTTAAAATGCATCTTTCGGAAACAAACCAAATCTCTATAGTAGCAAATGTAAACAGAATAGCTCCAGGCGGCAGGAGTCCAGTGTTCAGTGGGGGCCCTACTTGGTAATGTCTGGGTCTTAGGGTTTTAACAATTGCAAAGAGTTAAGCATCTCTATTCAGGGGCATAGGAGTTACGATGAGTTTGTTAAAGGGAACTTACATATGGAAACCTGCACCATACATTAAATGGTTCTTAATAAGAATTACTTGATCATCATCATTTTGGTTGCTTACTCTGATTTTTGTTTCATTTATTCTATTATGCTCACAAATAAGCATGTTATTATGTATTAGTTTACAGAAAGCCTAAGGCACATAGTCATAAATGTTACAGTTAGACATCAGTAAGGCTACGGTTTGCAGCTGGAATCTATAAGACTTATTCCCAACAATTTGGTGAGCAAATCCAGACAGCTCATGTTCCAACAAGGCAGGGAGGTCCCACCACACCATGAGGGTGGACTGCTGGGAATCAGACTGCACCCTGCTGCTGTGCTCATCGGTTTGAATATCAATGGCCTGAGGTACCATCCTTGCCTCCCGAGTCCATCCTGTGACAAACACTGTCAAGTCTGCCTCCTGAAAATCTCACACAGTTCACCTTGCCACTCCTTCAATGCAGACCTGCATCTCCTCCCTCCTAGACCACAGCCGGGACTCCTATTCCATCGCCATTTCTAGGCTCTCCCACTCTCATTTAGGAAGCACACCACACCAGAATAATCTTTCCAGCACATGCCAGGCAGAATGCATGGCAAGTGCAAAAGCATGAGGCAAGCATGACCTTGTCCTTGCAGGAACAGTAAGTAGCAAGCATGACTGGTGACAGAGGAAGGGAAAGGCAGCAGTAGTGGGAGAGCTATGAGGTTCTGCCCCAAATCCCACAGCTCCCTGGCTGCTCCCCACCTCCATGAGGTCCAGCCTTTCTTGTACTGTACACAAGGCCGCGCCCCACTTGTGCTGCTTTCCTGCCTCCCCCCACCAGCATGACCTTCCCCTCTAGCCCATGACTCTCATTCTGTATGACGACCAGGTTATAGTGCATTTGCAAGTTTCCAAACGCACCTTGCTCTTTGATTTCTGGATGTTGCTATTCCCTCTGCTGAGAATATTCTCCCCTTAAGTCTTAAGACTGAAATCTGAAAATCATGAGCTTGCTTATTCTCTCTTTTTCCCCTTGAAGTTCTGTGGCCCTCACGGCCTCCCTACCCTACCCCCCTAAAAAGCAGAGGGTTTCAGGCCATGCCATGTGGTCCTACAGCAGTCTGTGCTGAGTTTGATTCCAAACATCTATTACTTGCTTCTCTCCCCAAATAACCAAGAACAACTTGTATCTTCAACATACTACTGAACTGGTCCCAGTCACACAGCAGTTGCTCTGTGACTCTGCTGAATGAACAAGCTAAAATCACGGGGTAAGGGGGAAAGGTGCTTCTTAGGCAGTAGCAAGTGATAGGGCAAGGTGGAGGTGAAAAGCTGAGCTCATCTACACAACAGCATCCACTAAAGCTAGTACTCACTGTTTTTTATTCTTTCCTGCTCATTGTCTTCTTTGACTATCTAGAAAATGTTTTAGATAAATGAGCTTTCCATAAAAGTTACCTATAAAACTTAAAATCATCATCATCATAATCATAATCATCACTTTGGATGAAACCTTTCCAAAATGTACTAGATATTTCTTTTAAAAATTTAACATAGTTTAATTTACTTTATATTTTTCTTGGTGACTTGAAATCATCAAAAATCCTTCACCAAAATGGCCCCAGACTGGTGTACTCCTTTTATGCTCTCGTGTCTGACTTTAGCAGTTAATTTGTCTTCTTATTTGCTGACTCCATTTGGTTTGCTGTGTACTCACATGGTGTAGATAGAGAGTTCTGGTCTCTCTTCCTTTTTTTTTTTTTTTTTTTTTTTTGGTACCAGGGGCACTTAACCACAAAGCCACATCCACAGCCCTTTTTTACATTTTATGTACATTTTACATTTTAAGTACACTGAGTTGCTTAGGGCCTTGCTAAGTTGCTGAAGCTGGGTTTGAACTTGTGATCCTCCTGCCTCAGCCTCCCAAATTGCTGGGATTACAGGCTTCCACCATCATGCCTGGCTCTTCCTCTTTTTATAAGAACATTAAGCCATCATGGGGGCCCTACTCTCATGGCCTCATTTAAACCTAATAATCTTCTAAGGGTCCCATATTCAAATATCACATTAGGGATTAGGACTCAACATATGAATTTTGGGAAAACACAAACATTTAGTCCAAAACAGTTGCTGTAACTATTAACGATGCTTGGAACCTCAGATCTCTGAGATGCCCCTTTTAGTTGTAATGACTTACTACTACTACTTACTAATTCACTACTGTCAGGCCTTTAGTCTGCTTATTCTCGTCTTTTCTAAAAAATATTTTTATTAGTTTTTGATGGATCTTTATTTATTTATATGCAGTGCTAAGAATGCCTCACACATGCTAGGCAAGTACTCTTATCACTGAGCCACAACCCCAGTCCTGCTTATTCTCTTCTTAATTGCTTCACAGACTTAGAACAAAACTATGGAGCTTATTAGAATGTATAAAAAATAAGAATAAGCCAGGTGTGGTAGCACACACCTATAGTCCTAGCTACTTGGGAAGCTGAGGCAAGAGGATTGCTTGAGTTCAAGACCGGCCTGAGAAACATATTGAGTGTCTGGAGCAGTCAGCATTTTTTTGTCTGTTTGTTTTTAAATTTTTTTTTGCAGTTGTAGATGGACATCATGCCTTTATTTTATTTTTTTTTTATGTGGTGCTAAGGATCGAACCCAGTGCCTCACATGTGCTAGGCAAGCACTTTGCCACTGAGCTACAGCCCCAGCCCCTTGTTTTTAATGTGCTTTTTTATATTTTAAAATTGTTTTTAGTTGTAGATGGACACTAAAAAGGACACAATACCTTTATTTGTTTTTATGTGGTACTGAGGATCAAACCCAGTGCCTCACACGTGTAAGGTGTATGCTCCACCACTGAGTCACAACTCCAGCCCCTTAATGTGCTTATTTTATTTTTTATTAGTGCATTATAGTTGTACATAATAGTGAAGTTCATTATGACATAATCATACATACATACAATATAATTTGCTCCATTTCAGCCCCCAGGACTTCCTCTTTCCCTCCTCTTCTCCCTTCCCCGTGTCCTTCCTCTACTCTACTAGTCTATTTTATTTAGTGCTTTTGTAAACTGGTGCTTTATAGATATCCATTAAAGGTAGAATCTGCTGTGGTATACTCAGATAGGTATGCAGTATAATTTGGTCAATTACAGATGGCATTTTGCATTGAGACAAACCCTAGGATTTATCTGGCCCTTCTATCATGATCTTTCTTAGCTCAGTTTCATAAATAATGGAGTGAAGGAGAATTCAGCCCTCAAAGGTTTCTTGTGGAAAAAAAAATGAGATAAATTTTTAAAAGTTAATATTACAAAGCTTGGCAGGATGGTATGTGCTGAATAAAAACAGTTTACTATCATTATATGTAATAAGGGTTTCATCATTTACCACACAAACAAGGACAACTTGCTGAGTAATAAAAAAGTAAAAAAGCATTGATTTAAAAGACAAAATCAAAGGCAGCCACATCAGAAAGTAGTTTTTCTGGACACTAAAGTATTAATCTCTTACATCTGTCTAACATACGGTGCACTTCACATGTGTCATCTAACATGAAGCACTAGCCCTATTTGGGAAAGCAGAAGAGAGGACATTATTCCTATTGCACAAAGACCAGTTTAACAGTGTGAAGGGACTTGTATAGGGACATGCATGCTGGAAATGGAAGGCCAGGGTAAAGTCTATGGGATTTTTTTCCTTGATGTTCCCTCCCTCTTTTCTTCTAGGGCCGGCCTGCAAGCTAAATGAAAGTGAGTCCCTGAGATTCCCAAGGTGGCCACCCGCCTAACCCCTCTTCCTACCCTCCCAGGGTGGGTGGGGGGAGATGGGGGATGGAACCAGGCCTGGCACATGCTGGGGAAGCACTCTACCATGGAGCCACACCCCAGCCCAAGGCTGAGTTCTTACACATGTGGGTCCCTCAACACTCTGCACCCTGAGGGGAGCCTCTAAAACAGCATCAGCCTCTGAGGGGTGCCACTGCCCTCTGACTCGTACTGGAAAGTGTGGCTCCAAGTCTCGCCAGAGAAGACACGTCATATTGTCTTCAAAAGCATTACTGGTCAACCGATTGGATTTCCAGACTGTGTCCCACCCTGTGTTCTTCCCAGAAACAGAGAGGAAAAGTCCATTTGAAAAAGGATATTTGTTCTCAAATTCCTTCTTACTTTCAAGGCCACTTTAAAGTCCTTGTGGCCTGGTCATGCATTTTTCCTTTCACCGAAGAGCTTGCACTTTTTAAAAAATCATCTTAACATACAAAATGGACCCCTTGTTTAGCATAGTTGAGGCTTCAAAACTCATGACAATTAAGTACAGTCATCCCCCCTTATCTGCAAGGAATAAGACTCCCCAGTGGATGCCTGAAACCACAGATAGGGCTGAACCCTGTAATTTCCCTCCTTTACAAACATACACATATTTAATGCCTTTTCCATCTTGACTAATAGCTTATCATATACCGTGGCCTTAACTTTTGCAATCTGAGGTACGACAGCAAAACTAGCATGCATTTCTTTTTCCTTACTTACTATTCCACAGATAGAAGAAGATTCATCATTACTGTGATCATAGCAACCTTAGCATATGATTTTTTTCTTTCCTTTTTAAGTTGGGAACGTTCCCCACCTTTTCACTGAAAGGAAACTTTATGATTCTCTTGGCATATCCAAACTGCCAGCATGACTACTTTAGAGATTTGGAGCCATTATTAAGTGAGGGCTATTTGAACCCAAGCATTTTGATACTGTGACAGTCAATCTGATAACTGAGATGACTATCAAGTGATTTAATGGGCAGGTAGCAGAAACAATGTGGATACACTAGACAAAGGGATGATGCACATCCCAGTTGGGACAGAGCAGGATGGTGCAAGATTTCAACATGTAATTTAGAGTGGAGTCCAATTTAAATTTATGGACTGTTTCTAGAATATTTTTTTCTCTTTTCTTAAGAGATAGGGTCTCACTACTATAGCTCTTTGGCTCAAGTGATCTTCCTGTCTCAATTTCCTGAGTAGCTGGGTCTACAAGTATGTGTCACCATGCCTAGCTCTAGAATTTTTCATTTGATATTTCTGGACCATGGTTTACCACAATTAACTGAAGAAATTGAAACCATGGATAAATACAGACTACTATACAAAATTCTCTTGCAATTTTCAAAGTTCTTGGTCAAGGTAAAATTTTAGAGGCAGCTGTGGGGAGATAGTCCACCCTTCAGATTAATCCAGGAACTGGATTGTTGCTAAATTGCTTAGAGCCTTGATAAGTTACTGAGCCTGGCTTTGAACTTTCAATATTCCTGCCTCAGTCTCCCTAGCCCTGGGATTACAGACATGTACCACTTTCTTTTCTTTCTTTTTTTCTTTTTTTTTTTTTTCAATTGTGAGTGGACCTTTATCTTATTTATATGCAGTACTAAGAATAGAACCCAGTGCCTCACATGTGCTAGGTAAGCACTCTGCCACTGAACTACAACCCCAGACCTATTCTTTTACTTTCACAGGGAGGTTCTGGGAAACCAGGCAGGCTGGGTAAATACCCATAACACTCGGATATAACTGTGGCTTTGTTGTGAAGATGCTGCACACACCACCATGGGGGAGTGGGGTGGGGCTCCAGGTCCCTCTCTGAGACCACAGATAGGGCTGAACAGTCCTTCTCTGAGAACCACCTATTAATCATGTTACCTTCTCAAAAAATTCATTCCCATGACTGCCTCTGGCTGGGGACAGGTCAAAAGACCCATCATCCTCTGGCCACAGTTGACTCACATTGGGGCCACCAGGCTCCTTCTCCCAGGAAGCTGGCATTGGGATCTAGTCAGTGAATTGTAGACACTAGACTTATAAGGATCTGTCAAGTACGAGTTGAGGATCCCAAACTCACGCCTGGACCACATGAGTGGACAAGTGAATTGATCCTGCTGATATACAAAGAGGAAGAAGAATGGATGCCAAGCTAAGTGACAGGCAGAGAAGGGATTCCATGGGGCCCAGTGAGAGGTGGTGAGAAGGGCATGCCACCTTCCTAGGTGCTTGGGATGGAGGGTTTAGGTTCTGTGATTTATTCCTAATGTCCTTCCAATAAATTCCTTTTGCTCAGGTTAGCCTGAGTGAGTTCTAGTCCTGGCCAACAGAAGGCATGCCAAAGACGGCAAAAGCTCAATTGAATTCAAATGATCTTTCACATAAGAAACACCCCTGACTGATGCTATGCTTTCTCTTCCAGTGTTCTGATCGGATCTGGGACATTTGCTTTAAGAAACCAGAATAAGTTCTTATCCTATGTTTTAGAAAACTTTTTTTAGCTCTGTAGAACTCCTTTTATTATTATTTTTATTTTTTGGTATCAGGGAGTAAACCCAGAGATGCTTATTAACCACTGAGCAACATCTCCAGCACTTTGGTTAAAATTTTCCATTTAGAGACAGAGTCTTGCTAAGTTGCTTAGGGCCTTGATAAGTTACTGAGACTGGCTTGAACTTTCAATCTTCCTGCCTCAGCCTCCCTAGCCCCTAGGATTATAGACATGTGCCACTGTGCCTGGCTTATTATTTTTTTCTTAAAAGTAAAATCTACTTCTTCAGACATAACTCCTATGCTTTAATTATTTATTTTATTTTCAAGACAAAGTCTCATTATGTTGCCTAGACTATCCTCAAACTCATGGGCTCAAGCAATCCTCTTTCCTCAGCCTACTGAGTCGCTGGGACTACAGGCACAAGCTCTGCTTTGTGTGTTTTGCAACTGGAGGATGAACTCAGGGGTGCTCTAACACTGAATTACGTTCCTTAGATCATTTTATTTTTTATTTTGAGACACAGTCTGCATAAGTTGCTGTGGCTGGCCTTGACCTTACAATCCTCCTACCTCAGCTTCTCAGGTGGCAGGAATTATAGGCATGTACCACCACACTGTCTAGCTCTGCTTAGTTTGTCCTTTAGCCCTGTGTTGATATCATGTTCTGCCCCAGAGGTCCTAGGTTGGAGCCTTAGTAGCTCATTTCTCCCCTCTCTGGAATAAGAACACATGAAATGGTGCCACTGGTGTCCTGTGAGAGGACCAATCATTTTCAATACTTCATTCACAGAATTCATGGGTTCAGTGTGAATCCACCATATTCTCCAGCCTGTGACCATGAGCACCTACTCTCTGTTCTGTCCATCTGCAACATCTGTTGCACACCCAACAGCTGCCATCTTGGTCCAAGTCCTATCACAACATGGCCTTACCTACTGCTATATATTTCTCTCTAAACTGGGCACAATGGCACATGCCTGTAATTCCAGCAACTCAGGAGACTGAGGCAGGAGAGTCACAAGTTCAAGGCCAGCCTCAGCAACTTAGCCAGGCCCTAAGCAACTTAGCAAGATCCTGTCTCAAAATAAAAAATAAAAAGGGCTAGGGCTGGGGTTGTGGCTTAGCGATAGAGCACTTGCCTAGTATGTGTGAAGCCCTGGGTTCGATCCTCAGCATCATATAAAAATAAATATATAAAATAAAGATATTGTGTTCACAACTAAAAAATAAATATTTAAAAAAAATAAAAAGGGCTGGGAATGTAGCTCAGTGGTAAAGCACCTCTGGTTGCAACCCCGGGACCCAAATAAATAAATAAATCTCTATACATAAAATGCTCCTTGTTGGTCACTCTGGTTCTTCTGGCAGCCTTACTTTTGGGCCTCTGAGTCTTATATTAACTCACTTATATACAGAAATAAGCACAGCTTTTTCTTTTCTTTTTTTTTTTTTTTTTTTTTTTAAGAAAGAGTGAGAGAGAGAGGGAGAGAGAGAGAGAGAGAGAATTTTTTAATATTTATTTTTTAGTACTTGGCGGACACAACATCTTTGTTTGTACATGGTGCTGAGGATCGAACCCGGGCCGCACGCATGCCAGGCGAGCGCGCTACCACTTAAGCCACATCCCCAGCCCCCAGCACAGCTTTTTCTTGCATTGTGAAATTCTGAGTTCTTGCCCTGGGAGGACTGGCAGCTTCTGCTTCCTCTGTGAGGGAACCCAGTAACCATATGAGAAGCCTGAATACACTGCTGCAGAGAGGTCACTGAGCAGAGGCAAGAAACCATCTCGAACCTCCAGGTCTGGCAGGGCTCCCACTGCAACCGCCTCATCAAGCCTAGGTGAAGGTAGCAGGGAGCCTCGCAGCTGAAACTCCGCCAGCCCATGGACACGGGGGGGGGGGGGGGGGGTGGGGGGGTGTGTGTGATAAACTGTTGTTGCTTCAAGTCACTCGGGTTGAGGTGGCTTATCGTATGGTAATAAACAACTGAAACACCCTACTTGACAAAAGTTCAGTCCAAGTGCAAAAGGAATGATACAGCTGAGAAGAAGAGCTCAGTGTGTTGACTTGGGCTGTTTTTTGTTCTGTTTTGTTTTCAGTAACACCACAAACATCCCAGGCAAGAAGACACAGAGTCATTTTTTACTCTTCCTGCTGTTCAACCCTCATATATTACACTTGTCATCAAGTTCAGTCTCCTGTAAACGCGGCTTGGATTTAACCTTTCCTGTCTAATTTCACTGTTGCCATTGCAGACCAGGCCTTTATTCCCAGGTTTAGAATCTACACCCATCCTCTCTTCTCCAGCCTTCCTTTCTCCAGTCCATCCTGGAAGTGGACCCTGGGCTCCTCTTCTTAGATTAAGGCTTTCAGCAAGTCAGTCCCATCTTCTCAGCTCTGGCTTCTAAGGTCTCATCTGGTTCCTTTCAGTCCACTTGGCCACTCCGGGCAGCCTGGATCCCAGTCCACATGCGCGTCATCCCATGCTCTTCAAGCCTCTGTCAGCCTGCCCTAACCTAGTGCTCCCTGCCCTATCCAGCCCCGTCACCTTTCTCCCAACACCCACGATCCTCACTGAGATCCTTGTCTTCGAACACTGTCGACACTCTGTTTCATAATTCAACACTTATTCATATAGTTGGGATGCTAGTTCCCAATTTTATTCTACATTTATAACTCAGATTTCTGAATTCTACTTACATCAGAAGATTAAGGAATTCTTTCTTATGCTTAGGTATGCTCCTTACAAGCAAGTGCTAGTGTAAAAATTCTCAGTAAAGTCATCCTTATGGATCTGAATGATTCTTCCTTTTTAAATTACAAATGTGCTTTAGAACATTCTGTGTGTCAAGGAAAAATGTCCATTTGGTTTAAAAAGTCTATATTGGGACGGGGGATTAAACAACATCTGCTATAAAAAGTAACGGAGTTGGGGGACGAAGTTGTGGCTCAGTGGTAGAGCGCTTGCCTAGCATGCGTGAGGCACTGCGTTAGATTCTCAGCAACATATAAAGGCATTGTGTCTATCTACAACTACAAAGATATTTAAAAAATAATAATAATAATAACGGAGTCCATACCGGATCTGAAACCACAATACTGCATTATAGGAAACCGGGTGAGGTGGCACAGGCCTGTAATCCCAGCTACTTGAGAGGCTGAGGCAGGAGGATCAAGTTCAAGGCCAGCCTCAATAATTTAGCAAAACCCTGTGCCAAAATTAAATATAAAAAGGGCTGGGGATGTAGCTAAGTGGTCGAGCACCCAGTGTTCAATCCTCAGTACTGGGGGAAAAAATAAGAAAATAGCAACAACAACAAATGTGGGGGCTCTTGAGTCCCCTGAGTTGAGTGCTACATAAGGTCCTGTGAACTGGCCACTGAAGCAGCAGCCAAAGGACCATATCAAGCCCCAAGTCGGTAGGATAAAAAGGTATGGCCAAAAAGTAAAATCAGGCTTGGTGTGGTGGCTCACGCCTGTAATCCCAGTAACTCGGGAGGCTGAGCAGGACTGTGAGTTCAAAGCCAGCCTTCAGCAATTTAGCAAGGCCCTATGCAACTTAGCAAGACCCTGTTTCAAAATAAAACATAAAAAGGGCAGGGGATGTGGCTCAGTGGTAAAACACCTCTGGGTTAAATCTCCAGTAACTCCCCCCCCCAAAAAAAAAAAAAAAAAAGAAAAATCAGGTCATCAATAACATATTCTGGGAATCAGATGGCAGGAATATGCTAATGGTAATCTATTCCCAGGGGAAAGCAAACCACCACTGTACCTACTGATACTTTCATGCCTAGTATGAGCCAAGTCCTGTACTTGGGGTTGCATGCATTTTATTCATTTAGTCTTCAAAATAATCAGGACACCAGATGAGAAAACCAAGACTCTGAGAAGAGTCCTTCTGCCTAAAGCTATTAAGTGAATAATGATCTGAGCCTAAGCCAAGGGATTCTGAAGCCCACATTCTTTCCAGTAGCTTGTATTGGATCTCATGGGAAGAGATATGACTTCTTAGGACTAGGAAAGAATATTTAGAGAGCACCTGGTCTGGCCTCTACTGTGCTGGGTGGAGGAAGACTAATAAAATATATGGTTATTTTAGTGGCTGCCAGGGAGATGCTTCGATGCGGGGTGGGGGAAGAACCATAAATTCCATCATCACCCCTCTACAAATAAACACACAATCCATGTAAAATGAGCGTGCCTGCTATGCAAATGCAGGTCCACAGAAATCCTCTCTAATTTAATCTCTGCTTCACAGAAATTCCAGAGCTACCCTGGCTTCTGCCTCTGAACAGCTTAGTCTAGTTAGGAATACAAAAGTACTCATAGAGAGCAAGAACAATCAACACTAAAACAGGATTCTGACAAGGACAATTTGGGTAGTCATAAAGGTTTCAACTGGACAAAAACAGTAAATAATTACAATTGAAACACAGAAGAGGGACCACAAAATTTGTATTATTCCTGTCACTTTCAATATTGCTTTAGTTCCTGAGGAAAGTGGGAGGTTTCATTTTGGCTGCAAAGCAGAAATGATGAACAGAGCTGTGTCTTGAGAGAGAAGGTGAGTTTCAACCACAACAGTGAAATGAAGTGACAGGAAAGCCCCTGAGGCCTGCACAAAGCTGCTGATGCAGTGTTCTGGGCAAAGGGTACAAGCTGGGGAGCCCTTTCCCAGCTGAGAACAGCTGGGCAGGAACACCCTGCAGAGAAGGCCCAGCCTCCTAAAGGGGGGCTCTGCTGTGCAGTAAATGCTTCCTGGATACCAGGGCAGCCCGCTTTGCTCCTGGGGCTGGGGATTTCCCAAACCCAAAGAAGAAAAGAAAATGACTTAGAGCTAACAGCATGGACTGCAGACCCTCTGTCGCCACTGAGTTAATCCTCTGCTTTCCACGATGTCAAAAAGGCAATCTTAATAATTCAGCATACTATCTGAATTTCAAACTTTAATTCCCAAACAATCCACAAAGAAAATTCTAAAGAATGACCTCAGGGGCTAGGGATGTAGTTCAGTGGTAGAGCACTTGCCTAGCATGAGCGAGGCCCTGGGATCCATCCCCAACAGGAAAAAAAGAAAAAAGACCTCAGTGGTAGCCCGCACCAACTGTAGAGCCCCTGTCTCCAAGGAAATAAAGGAAGCGAGGCTATTCTCATGTACTAAAAGGAAAAGGCACTCGGCTTAGGCTTACTGAGAGTCCTAGATTCAAATCCTGTTTGAGTACAATCCTCAACAGAGCACCTAACCATGGAGCTACAGATTTTCTCATCTATAAAATGGGGGAGGGAGAGTGGACACACTACCGACTTCCCCGAATTGCTGAAAAGTTAAGATAAAGTAAATGTGAATATTTTGTACATGGTAGGCACTTGACAATAGTGAAAAATATTGAACAGCAGTGCTGACATCAAGATGCAGAAAGTGCTGACAGAAAGAAAACATTTCTACAATTGAGAGACCGCCCTGACCATCACTGCCAAAGCGCCCTTGGCTTTCTACTCAAATTCTTTAAGGCAGCTTTTGAAACTCCTTTCTAGGGATCCCAATAGGAAGCTTTCAAATCCTGTTTAGGGGGCTGCATTTTTGTAAGGCAAATACTAACAGCTGAGGAAAACAAATCTATTTTAACCAGACCAGGACAATTATTTAGCTAAAAGGAACTTGAGGTAACCAGCTGAGACTGACCCAGGGTTCCACGTGGCCAAGGTGCCTTGCTGGCATGCTCTGAGAGCTGGTCCCTGTGAAGGACACTTATCATGGGTTAGAAAGGAGAGAGCTCACCCCAAATCCCTAGTACAGGCTTCAGGAGCTACGGAGGAATGTGTCCTTTGAACATATAGCATCTCCTCAGCCTCCTGGACCAAGTGCAGGCTCCTACCAGACCATAAGACCTCTTACCTGGTCTCATGGTTATCTACTCAGAGCTCATCTCTTGCTCCTTCCTTCTTAAAATTTATGTTTCCACAACCCTGACTTGCTTGGAATTCATCAGCGAGCATGCGTGTTTGTTTCCTTGCCTCTAAGACCTCTCTACCTCTGCTCCACCCAAACCTCCACCTAGACCCTCACTACTTCAAGTTGCCTTGCAGCTCTGGTGTCCCAGAAGTCGGTGAGGAATGGAGACTCCCAGGCACACTCTAGACCTACTGAAAATGAATCTGAATTTTAATGAGATCTCAGGTGACTGAATACACTTTAAAGTTAAGAAGCTCTGTGCTAAGGCCCTACTTCTTGGACAAACAGGTAGCCCTGTCTCCCCCTCCCTGGGCAGATCCCTCTCTTTAGTGATCCCAACCTTTTGCTCACGTCACCATGGAGTATTTTGTATGTGCTCCTCTGTTCATGGATCTGTCTTGTGTCCTAGAATGGTGGCTCTCTACAAGCGGCAGGTTATACCATCAATTTATCCTCCATGGATACAAGGTCTGGTATATGGTCAGAGCTTAAGGAGCTTAACTTCTAAATATGTTTTAAGTTTTTGTGATTTTAAACTTTAAGCTTTAATATCTAACTTTAATAACTACTTCAATAATGAATAGTTCTAATAACTTTAAATAACTAATAGTTTTAATAAGTTTAATAGCTAAAACTTTTTCTTTTTTTTTTTTTTTTTTGGTACTGAGGATTGAACCCAGGGGTCCTTAACCATCAAGCCACATACTTGGCCCTTTTTATATTTTATTTAGAGACAGGATCTTACTGAGTTGCTAAGTGCCTCGCTAAATTGCTGAGGCTGGCTTTGAACTCACAGTCTTCCTGTCTCAGCCTCCCAAGCTGCTGGGACTACAGGCATATGCCACCAAACCTAGCTAATAGCTAAAACTTTAATAACAAACTATAATAATGAATTCAGATCCTTGTGAGCAACATAAAAAAGTATCATGTCACAGGGCTGAGGATGTGGCACAGAGATAGAACACTTGCCTAGTATTGGTGAGGTTCTGGTTTCTATCCCCAGTATGGCCAAAAAAGAAAAAGAAAAAAAAAAGTAACATAATTTAGGTTAATCATGTTACATATTTCAATCTAAATACTCTGAATGTTACATTTATGTTTTGTTGTTGCTGTTGTCTTTGATGCTGTGGATTGAACCCAAAGGTACTTTACCACTGAGCCACATCCCTAACCCTTTTTATCTTTTATTTTGAGACAGGGCCTCACTAAGTTGCTTAGGGTCTTGCTAAATTTCTGAGACTAGTGTTAAACTAGTGATCCTTCTGCCTCGCTCTCCTGAGTCCCTGGGATTATACATATATGCTACTATGCCTAGAATACTTATGTATTTTTTAAAATATTTAAAATATTCTAAGCTGTGGAGTGATGCACATCTATAATCCCAGATACTCAGGAGCCTGAGGCAGGAGGAACATGAGTTTGAAGCCAGCTTGGGCAATCTAGCAAGCCCCTGTCTCAAAATAAAATATATAAAGGGCTGGAGATGTATCTCTGATAACAGCAGCCCTGGGTTCAATTCCCAGTACAGTTGTAAATCAATAAATATAAAATGAAATATTATAAAATTAATTTAAAATTTTAGTCGGTCTATATTCAAAAACCTGTTCTTCAAAAATGAATTTTACCAGGCCCAGTGGTGCACACCTATAATCCCAGTGGCATGGAAGGCTTAGGCAGGAGGATTGCAAGTTCAAAGCCAACCTCAGCAATTTAGCAAGGCCCTAAGGAGCTCAATGAGACCCTGTCTCTAAATAAAATACAAAAACAGGGCTGGGGATGTGACTCAGTGGTTAAGTGTCCCGGAGTTCAATCCCTGGTACTAAAAAAAAAAAAAAAAAAGAGAGAGAGAGAGAAGAAAAAAAATTTTTTGGTTGTAGATGAACAAAATATCTTTATTTCATTCATTTATTTATTTTTTAAAATATTTATTTTTAGTTGTAGTTGGACACAATACCTTTATTTATTAATTTTTATGTGGTACTGAGGATGGAATCCAGGGCCTTTTATGTACGAGGTGAGCGTTCTACTGCTGATCCACAACCCCAGTCCCTCATACATTCATTTTTTTATGTGGCACTGCAGATCAAACCCAGTGCCTCACACGTGCCAGGGAAGCACTCCACCACTGCGCCACAACGCCAGCCCTAGGTGAATGTTTTTTAGCAAACAAAAAATAGCTTTCAAAAATGAGAAGGTAGGGGGGACTTCTGGCCACGGAACCGCGCTCACCTCAGGGGCCATCCCTACTTGTGGAGATGCTTCGGCATCATAAGGACCTTGTGAGGCAATCATTCTGACTTTTGAGGAATACTGATGCTGCTTCCAAAAGCCTCCCCTGCTTCATCCTCCTATTTTTCAGTCTACTAATATGGTCTTACATATTGTCGACCAAGCAAGATTTATGCAGCCCTAAAGCAACAGGGGAAACTGATCAAGGACTAGACCTCCAAATCTGTCAGAAGTTGAACAGGAATGGACCATCAATCCCCACTCTGCATACATGCCATTTCCTTTTGATGATTCCTGGTCAAGTCTGCTTGCTGACAGTGGTAAATGATCCCAGGACTTTGGACACCCCATGGTCTGATGATGGGATTAATACCTCCTGACATATTTATACCCTAGCACAGCATACTAGGAGGGAAAAAACTGATCACCTATGGTCTCAACACTCCAAAAGCAATCACTCAGCCCTCTAGTTTGCCCCTTTAAATAAAATTACTTAGAAATATTATAAACCTAAAAAAAAATGAGAAGGTAAATTTCTCATGCCAGTGTCCTTAGGATCAAATCAGCTATGTGAAGAAAATGATATTTGCCTTTAAATGCTATTTGTAGACCACTCCCCCACTCACAATTATGCAATTCACTTTTTAAAATCATCACAAAACTTTTATGAAGAACCCACAGGTAAAACAGAATAAAGCAAAGGCCACACAAAATGTCCCTCAAAAGAAATGAAATGAAAGGAATTATAATGGTGAGGATGATTATTTAATAAAAGAGAAATATGGAAAGGATTTTAGGCCAAATGATTTTCCCCCTCAAAAACCAAACCAGGGCTGCGGCTGTAGCTCAGTGGCAGAGCACATGTGAGGCACTGGGTTCAATTCTCAGCACCGCATAAAAATAAATACACAAAATAAAGATTAAAAAAAATATCAACAGGACCATGAAATCTAGAGGATGGGATCTAGAGGGATGTTAAACTCGATGATGTTGGAATTTGCTTTTAAAATCTATTTTTCCTGGCTCTAATAAGAACTGAGTTTTCTAAGAAACATACTGGCAGAAACAATTTGAGGGCCAAATCCAATTACCTCAGAGTTATTCTCCTTTTAACAGTAAGTTCTGATCCATGCTCTGTAGGTCAAGAGCACCATTCAAACTTCTCTTTGCCCCTTTGAACCGTACTTCATCGCTGCCTCCTGCTCGTTGTAGACGTTCTCGTAAGACGCCAAGGGGCAGAGATTCCGGTCTCCACACAATGGCCCACCATTCAACCCGATTCTGCTTTGTCCCTAAACATTCATTCCCCTTGGCTCCTGCTGGGCCTGTTATATTCAGATATGAACTTTCCAGGAACCTGATCGTGTCACAGGCCTTTTCCTGTATGACAAGTTCAGTGCTAATCATGAACAGTGGGCTTTACACAGAGGGTTAGTATTAATCATGAAAAGTATGACTCCACATCCAGAAATAGGGCAACACTGGCCTAAAAGAGGCAAGCTGCATCTCTGTTAAATCCATCAGGCTATTTATTACCAAGGTCTCTTGCTGCAGAGAGCACTAGAGGTTTTCCTCATCTGTGTTAAGCAGACACACTGGAAGCACAATATTCTGCCAGATTCCAGGTCTGAGGTTCGGCTTAATGGGGAGCACCCTGGTGACCACAAGGTGAACCAAAGGGTTTTCCAAAGAACCAAAGCTAGACACCACTTACTCTCCAACCCCACAATGAGGTGCTATACTTATTCCCAACTTTTACAAGTCTCTTTACCTAGAGCATTTGAGAAGGTTATCGAAGTGCAATAAAAAAAAAAAAAAAATGGAAAAAAATATTTAATTTTTTTCTTTGGGTCAGTGAGGAATATTTGGCAAATATTACACATTAGAGATATGCTAGGTGGTTTGTATTATTTTGCTATAATTTACTCTTTTGGAACCTAGTTTCAATGACCACATGAATCAGCTCCTACTGGCCCAAATTATATTTTATAAATGTGAGTTAAAGATTATCTTTCCACATAAAAGTGTTCAGATTGAAATCCCCTCTCCGTCATTCCTGAGAGAATGACACAGGCGGGTAGTAAAAGACCATCTTTGTGTAGAACAAATGGACCGAGGAAAATCTACTTTCCCCTCCCCTGCCCCTTTCTTCTTCATACAACTAGAGCCAGACGGAATGAGATGTTTTTTCATTTTAGAAATTTGATTAAGCAGACTGGGCAAAAGCCCACTCTTCTAGTCTTTACAGTTTTCTCAATTTGGGAACTGAATTAAGGCACACTCAGGTTGGAAGATGGTGAAGCGGGGCCTCGCTGCCAGGCACTAGTGGCATTCGAGTTAGGGAAGGCAAGAGCTGGGCCTGCAGCAGCTCCAGCAGCCCTTTCTTTTTCCTTGAAGCATGAGCATGCAGACTGCTGCTTGGGGCCTGAGGGAGAAGGGACCCGGGGCCCAGGGCCCAGGTCCCCGAAAACCTCCCTGTCACTCTATGTGCACAAGCCTCTTTTTTTTTTTTTTAAATTATTGAACAATTATTCAATAATTTATTGAATGATCTTCAAACTAATTTCAAGATTTTGATTTAAACTGTGACATTCTTTTCACTGAGTATTTAATATGCATCATGCAAAAAGTTTCATTTTATGCAAAAATAGAGTAGTTTATAACACCACCAAAGAATCATGCTTTTAATTCCACATTTCCTCATTTTGAGCTTCCCTCTTGATCTGAGCAGTGAGAGAGCTGGCAGGGCAAAGAAAAATATGAAACAACAAGGGAAAATAAGCTCGCAGACTTGTTAGGAATGAACTGACTTTTTCTTCAGCTTTAGGAAGCTCACAACCCTGTTCCTAGATTCCCTGTTTAAAAATATATTCTAGGGCTGGAGGTACAGCACAGTGGTAGTGGGTTCCACCCCTAGAGCCAACACACACAAAATAGCTCAAAAATTTGTATATATTCTAAACACTACATTATTAAATTTTTTATACAGTTGTCCCCTCTGTATCCTCAGGTTCTATACCTGAGGGTCCCACATTCATGGATTCAACCAACCATGGATGAAAAACATTTTGGGGGGAAAAAAAAAAACTGCATCCACAGTGAATATGTACATTTGTTTTCTTGTCATTATTCCCTAAACAATACATATAACAACTACCTATACAACATTTACATTGTATCAGGTATTATAAGTAATCTAGAGATAATTTAAAAGCATACAGGAGAATGTATATAGATGATATGCAAATACTACACCATCTTATATAAGGAACTTGAGTGTCCACTGATTTTGGTACCTGTTGGGGCTCCTAGGACCAGTCCCTCTCAGAGACTGAGAGATAACTGTAGCACCAGATTCATTTTAGTTTCCATACTTTAAACCTTCTGAAACATCTTTCTACAATATTTTCTATCTTATTTTTCTTTTGTTTTGTTTCTACATTGTTTTAAAGATTATTTTGCTGGGCAGGGTGGCACATGCCTGTAATCCCAATGGCTCAGGAGGCCGAGGCAGGCAGATCACAAGTTCAAAGCCAGCCTTAGCAGTTAGTGAGGAGCTGAGCAACCTAGAGAGACACTGTCTTGAAACTAAAATAAAACAGACTGGGGATGTGGCTCAGACTTGTTAGGAATGAACTGGGTTCAATCCCTGGTACTGTACCAAGTAATGATAATGATGATGATGATGATAATGATGATGATGTTGTTTCTTTTTTTAAATATTTTTTTAGTTGTAGATGGACACAATGACTTTATTTTATTTATTTATTTTTATGTGGTGCAGAAGAGTGAACCCAGTGCCTCATGCATGCAAGGCAAGTGCTCTACCACTGAGCCACAACCCCAGCCCAGATGTTGTTTCTTTTCAAGATTCTTCTATACCATATACTCTCTGAAAGGTCAAAGTGTCCTTTTGCCTTGGTATCCTGCATATAATAACACTGAATACAGGAATAAATGAAGGAAACAGTTATAAAACAGTTCTTTAAAAAAAAAAGGCTAAAGAAACTCATTAAGAATTATTATCATAAAAATCAACAGAATACTTTTCCCTAATGTGGGTAAAGGAACCATCATATGGGCATTGTATAGTATTTAACAAGTTATTTACTAAGTATAATTTTTCAGGGGATCTTTTCAAAACCAAATAATAACATGTTTTCATAATTTAGTTTCAAAATGCTTAAGAAGATTCATTCCAAAAAAATTTATTCCCCAAATTCATTACAAAAAGTGCAAATTTCCCTCACACCAGCCTGATATTGAGCTTTTGCTCTCTCTAACTATGAAAGAATTAACATGAGGAAATTAACTAAGAATTCTCACTAGGCTTACCCATCCCAGGAACCCAGGGAATGGGGTGCTGAGGAAATGGGGATCCCTATTTCTGAAAAGCCTCAAAAAATAAAACTCCTCATCCCAGGATGGCTTCTCCTTGTACCTACTTCAGGAAATCCGCCAACCTGAACTACCTATCCTTCGGCAGTGACCTTCCACTCTGCACTTAGTGCACAGGTCCTGTATATCATCAGTGGGACATTAGTCTTACTCTGGCACGTAGGAATCTCGCAGTACTTCCAGTAGACACCATCCTCATGCTCTGCCACATAGCACCAGGGGCTCACATCTCCATCCGGGTTTCTATTGGGGAAAAGGATACAATTGATAACATTGCTGATGTTTTAAGTTAACTGGCTCATTGCTTTTCCATTTTACAGATAAAGAATTGCTTTGGGTTCTGATTATTTCTAATAATTGGCATATATCTCAATGTCCTCTCTTATTAAGAAGGAAAAACAGGTTAATACTACAAGGACAAGCCTATCCACTCTGACATGTTCTTGAGGCTGGGGAGAAATGAGCAAAGCTCCAAAAAATTCACCAAGGTATAATGAGGACAACTGATCACTAAACCAACTGTGCCAGATGGAAGGTGGAGGTTCAACAGCTAGGTGAACACAAAGCTAATGGGATATGAACTGACACAGAATGGCACTTTGGCATTTGGAGGTGTTTTTTGTTTTTGTTTTGTACTGGGGATTAACCCAGGGTACTTTACACTGAGCTATATTCTCAGTCCTTTTTTTTTCTTTTTAAATAAATACCTTTATTTTACTTATTTATTTATTTAATAACTTTATTTATTTACTTATTTTTATGTGGTGCTGAGGATCGAACCCAGTGCCTCGCATGTGCTAGGCAAGTGCTCTACCGCTGAGCCCCAGGCCCAGCCTCTCAGTCCTTTTTAGTTTTTATTTTGAGACAGGGTCTCACTAAGTTGCTTAGGGTGGCCTTGAACTTGTGATCCTCCTGCCTCAGCCTCACGAATTGCTTGGATTACAGTTGTACACCACCATGCCTGGCTCCAAAAGTATAATATTTAAAAGGTAAAATAAGAATTCACAAAATATAGACCCCACTGGCAAGTTCCCACTAGAAACAAGCTGGTCACCTCACATTTGACAGAAATGGGTCCTATTTCTTACCCAAACTCTGACTCCTTAGAAATTCTGAAGAAAACAGTGCCAAGTTTCAGTTAGAACCTGTGATCTTGTCATCCTGGCACAAACTTAGGATATAGCAATATTTTTAAAAGATTTATTTATTCTCTTTCTAAATAAGAACAGCTTGGAATAAATGCCCTTTAGGATCTTTTCAATTCAGAGACATCATGTGATGCTGTTGAAGTGGATCAAATAATGGCAAGGACTACTGGACACACAGAGAAGCTTCGCCTCTCTTCACCACTTCCCAAGGTTCTTTTATTTAGACTCAGGATACTGGAAACTTAATACTCCAGTTAGGCCGGAAATGGGCATAAAGACCCCACTGCTGGGAGCTTTGGAGCAACCCCTATCAAGCTTGAGCGGGATAAGCCTATTGTATGGTCCAAAAGATAAGCTTCCCTGAGGCACAAAGGGTCCCTTTATTTCTTGTGCCCAAAGGCAGGTGCCAGCCCCAACTCTGCTCTTCCCAGTCTCTGCCTTTCCCTCTAATCCAAATATCTCCAGCCCATCCCAGAGAAGAACATTCCCATCACTTGCCAACTCAGACATCTCAGATGCGATGGGTCTGAAAAGTCACACAAGACAAACATGGTGTCGGGTGACAGCTGAGAAATCAAAGTAGGAGAACTTGTACAAAGCCCTTCTTTAAACAGTATTTCACTGTCATTTTCCTCCCTCCATTCAGTGTTCAGCTTTGATGTAGTATTGGGTAAAGCCCTTAGAAAACAACTGTTTATTATCAATGTCAAAGCCACTCTGAAAGGCATCAGAATAGCTTAAATAAAGAACAAGCAAATTCATCCTTACTTCACTGTAAGTGCTGAAACAAAAGGCCTGGACTCTCTGATGGGATAATTTCAGCCTCCCTTTTTTGAAGTATAAACTGGTAATTCAGGTCTGGTACATTCCATCAAATCAAAGGAGAGGGTTGCAGCTGGCTGGGGCTCAGGAGAAAGGTGCTCCTGGCCCTCACTGATCTCTTAATGGATATTTACTTGTGTGTTTCTGGAAGGCTATGAGTAGAGATGGGTGCTAAACTGTCAGGGAAAAAAAAAAACACAAAACTTTTTCATATAAATAAACTATAAATTTATTTAATTATAAATTAAGTCTCATTGGAAATTTAAAATTTAACTGAAAGTCAAATTTTAAAACAGGAGCTCTGCCGGGTGTGGTGGCACATGCCTGTAATACCAGCAGTTTGGGAGGCTGGGACAGAGGATTGCAAGTCAAGGCCAGACTCAGCAACTCGGCAAGGCTCTAAGCAACTGAGTAAGAGCCTGTCTCAAAATAAAAAGGGCTAGGGCTGGGGCTGGGGCTCAGTGGTTAAGGGCCTCCGGGTTAAATCTCCAGTACCCTAAAATCAAAAACAAAAACAGGAGCTCTTCTGAGAAGACCTGCTTGACAGAAAGCAAGAGAGTAGTAGAATAAACCAAAAGTCTACTACTAAGAGACACTTTAGAGGTTTGGGAGTATATCTCAGAGGTAAAGCCCTTGCCTACCACGTTAGAATCCCTGGGTTCAATCTCCAGCTCACTAGGAGGAGGAGAAACTATAGCAGCAGCAACCAGGCACAGTGCGTCTGTCCATGATCTCAGCTACACTTGGAACGCTAAGGGTTAGGGTTAGGGTTAGCAAGACTTCATCACCAAAAATACAACACAAGGGGCTGGGGATGTGGCTCAAGTGGTAGCGCGCTCGCCTGGCATGCGTGCGGCCCGGGTTCGATCCTCAGCACCACATACAAACAAAGATGTTGTGTCCGCCAAAAACTAAAGAATAAAAAATATTAAAATTCTCTCTCTCTCTCTCTCTCTCTCTCTCTCTCTCTCACTCACTCACTCTCACACACACACTCTCTCTAAAAAAAAAAAAAAAAAAAAAAAAAAAAAAGCTTTAAAAAAAAAAAATACAACACAAAACAAACAAGAAAAAGAAAAGGAGATTCGCTGTTCAACAAGATAAGTAACTATGTAAACATAAATAATAAATACTTGTTTCTCTGCCTAAACATCCTTCCTAGCCCAAATCAACTATTCCTATGAATAGCAAATTAGGGGAAGGTAATATGCCAGAAATAGAGAGTGACTAATTTTTTTTATTTATGCAAGAAATTAAATATGTACAACTTTGAAAATAAAATGAAACAATTGTTCAGTGAACATATGTAACTTTAACTATAAAATACAAAGATAGCAAATTGGGAGGTAGCACATGTACAATAGTAGGGCTGGGTGGGGAGGGTTTCAAGGAAAGAGGTAAAATGGGAGACTTTATCTAAGCAACAGATATCTGTGATTTTGGAACAAATTTTAATACTTCCATAGTAACAAATGAAAAAATAAAGCAGCAGCAACTATGGGGGGATGGTCATTGGACATAAGCTAAGACAGAAGTGATGGCAAGAGCTGAGGGGCAACATGAAGAAAACACGGACCGCAGGCCTGGGGACGCCAGGTAACCACGAGGGCCCTAGAGTGTCAGCAAAGGCACATGAGGGCAGAGGTAAACAGCGTGGTCCCTGCAATGCAGGAACACAGGTGTTGGTTCAGCTGGGTCAACAGGGCCATATGATTGAGAGGCCAACATACTTACAGAACCCGGGACACAGAGTGTAGCTCAGCAATCATTTTCCCCTGGCCTCATGGCTCAAGAGGCAGCCTTTGCACCTGTCCTAATAATGATTAAATTCAACACATTGCTGAACCATGAGTCATGTAATCAGGATCTTGGGGGTAAGTAGCTAAAAGATACAACCAAAGGTGTTAAGAATCTTTGCTCTGGTCCCTACATAACAGTGATTCTTATCTTATTTTCATCGCAGAAAGCTTGGAGAACCTGATCAAAGCCAAGGATCATCTCCCCAGGAGATCATGAATACACATCTGAAGCACAATGGATGTGAAATCCAGAGCTCTTGCTAGCCAGGCATGGTGGCACACACCCATAGCCCCGCTACTTGGGAGGGGGAGGCTGAGGCAGAAACCAGCCTCGGCAACACAGCCAAACCCCATCTGCAGGTGTGTGTGTAGGGGGGAGATGACACCACATGACCCTTGCTAAAGTCAGACAGGAGATGAAAAGTAAAGAAACACCTTAGTCTACTGAAAAGAAATAAAGAGCACAAATCCGATGGATACAGCTGTTCCCAAGTTATCCTTGTCTGGCTGGCAGTCAGCTTCTCCTGCTAAGAAGCAGAGGGAGGTTCGGGTCCTAGACAGTCTGAATAGTACATTCTCACCAGCTTCAGAAGCTTTGCTGTCTGTGAATTGTCCACTGGTAGCCAACTAGGAAAACCCTCCCAAAGTGATAAGTTGACAGGTTAGTGATCTGACAGGACAGCAGTGCTCTAAAAGCCAGTAAATATCAAAGCAAATAGGTTGAAAAGAGTCACAGATTATTTGTGTGTGTGTGTGTGTGTGTGTGTGTCTGTCTGTCTGTCTGTCTATGGTGTGGGAAGATTTAGAAAATCGTGACAAGAAAGGCTTTCTGAGTTGGCTCAAAGGAAGCAAGAACACTTTCCTTATCATGAGCAGGGTTAGAACAAGAGATCAAAGACTTATCTCTACAGTCCCGTGGCCCCTTCTTACCTGCAGTAGTTATGCTCGCCCAGGCCGCCCTCCCCATTGGGGTATTTCAGAGTGTTGTACGGGTGCTGGAAAGTCTCGTTCCAGAACAGACACGGCTTGCCACCTTGCAGTGCTGTCCAGTTCTGTGTTCCCCTATAATCGGCACCATTGGCTGTGAAACACTCTAGAGAAAGAAAAGACAGAGCAGACTAATTTCCTGGCAACATTTATAGTCTACTCCCTCTCTGGTTGATGTTTTTTATCTGTTTTGTTTGGACCAAACTGGAAATGGATAGTACTTTGTTAGATCCTGAACACTCCACAGTTAACAGTGCTAGAACCAAGTAAATCTGAAAGAAGGTCCCTGCAAACGCTAGGCTAATCTTGGCACTAGCTTGCTGGGACACTGGGACACTAGGACATTTTCCCTTAAAGTATACAGATCCTATCTAGGATATAAACAGGAAGCTGAGATGTACTGAAGCCTATAAAGTGAACCAGGAAACCCCCAAATCTGGGAACAGTTGGTAACAGCCATGCCTGTAGAATTCTGGGTACTCGGAGGGGGTCATTGCTCTCGCCAGTGTCTCTGTGTGGTAACTAGAACCAGGTCACCAGCTGTAACTGAGATCTTCTCCCCTACAGTCTAAAAGGCTGCACTGACACTTGGATTTAATAAGACCATCGGATACAGCAATGCTTTGGAATCCCAATCACACAAATCTGGGACTGACTCACATTCCCTGATAATGAGGAACAGTCCTCCCCATGCTGTCTGGAGATAGGTGCAACAAAACAGGCAGTGGGCCCGAGCAAGGAAAGACCAGAGGGGCATCTTCTCTCACCTCCTTCTGAAAGTCTTTCCTATAGGATACACAGAAAGTAGTCTCAGGCCCCATTTCATAACGTGGCAAATCCTTGCAGGTGCAATCATGTGCTTCTAAAATCTTCTAAAATCTCTAGGGGGATGGGAACTGAGGCTGACAGGCTTCCACCCACATACTGTATGCATTAAACTCACAGAGGTTCATGAGAAAGGCACAGTACAAACAGCGATTTTTTAAAATTAACTTAGTTGAAACTGACAGAGAGAAGCACTTCAAACACTTCTCCAAGATGTATCACTAGAAACCTGACAGTCTGGGGGAGTTACCCTCACATTCTTAGCTTTCCTTCTTCCCTTCTTCTGGCATGCAGTGACCTGTAACTTCCGATACTAAGGACTCTGAACAATGCCTCCTGTTGGTGAGGGTACATGCCTACCCATGCCTATGCAGCGTGTGGACGACATGAGCACACTGATATTATGGAATGTATTTCCTCTTTTTTAAATATTTTTTTTTTAGTTGTAGTTGAACAAAATACCTTTATTTTATTTACATTTTTTTAATGTGGTGCTGAGGATCAAACCCAATGCCTTGCACGTGCTAAGCAAGCACTCTACTGCTGAGCCACAACCCCAGTCCCTGGAATGTATTTCTTTTAATATTTAAAAACTCTTCACACATCTCCCCTTCAGTTCCCCCTTCCTCCCACCATGCAGGACCTGTGTTTTGTCTGAAATGGCAGAATTTTATGGATAGCCAAAAGAATCTGGAATCTAGGCTACGGGGAAAACATCAGCAATTTAATCAAGTTTGGTGCAACACTCAGATGTTACACTAAGTGGGACTCGTCGTGTACCATGACAGCCAGGCCTCCACAGAGTGTACATAGCTAAATTCAAAGGTAACTGAAGGAGGCAGCTCAGCACAGCACAGCAAATGCTAACCAAGAGGCTCAGTTTTGGCTTCTTCTTGGGGACTTGCTGACCAGCTGTGCAACTTTGGACTAATCACTGTCATCCACATCGGCTCTGATATTTACACAGTGCTTTACTGTGTGCTAAGCTCCGTTCTAGGAGCTTTACAGATGAAGACTCACCACCAGTCCAGTAGAAAGGGACCCTTTAGTGACTCCATTTACAAAGGAGGCAAGTGGATACCCACCCTACACTACCTCTAGCAGAACCCTCTCGAGTCTGCCTACTCTCCATCCTCGCCCTCCCCAGGCTCCCCATTCACCTGCAAGTCCTCGTACCTTGAAACTGCCACCTCCCCTCTACCTTCAGTACCACTGTTTCAGTCCCACTTGCGACAGAACTGTCTAGGCCTCACAATTTCCCCCTTTTGTTCTTCTACATTCTATTCTCCAGACAGAACTCAAATATATCAGGGGAACAAAAGCCCTTGGAACAAACCCCAACTCTTCATGGTGTCTGCAGGGCCTGTGTGATGTGGCCCCAGCCCCTTCTTCCCCTGGCACCAAGGTTTCCCTTAGTCCCTGGCCATGCTCCAGCCACACTGGTCTGCTTTTAATTCTGTGAACACACCACGCTATTTCCTGCCTGAAATGTTCTTCCTCTAATACTTCCGGTTGCAGACTAAATGTCACCTCCTCAGAAAGCCCTTCCATCATCTCCACTGCTCTTTTCCTGCCCTTTGTTTCGAGCACTTATTATCACTAAGAATATAAGATCAGGGGCTGGGGTTGTGGCTCAGAGGTAGAGGCAAGCACCTAGCACGTGTGAGGCCCTGGGTTCTCTCTCCAGCACCACATAAAAATAAATTTAAAAAAATAAAGGTATTGTGTCCATTTACAACAAAAATTTTTTTTTTTTTTTTTTTTAAAGAGTAGGGACTGGGGATGTGGCTCAAGCGGTAGCGTGCTCGCCTGGCATGTGTGCGGCCTGGGTTTGATCCTCAGCACCACATACCAACAAAGATGTTATGTTCGCCAAAAACTTAAAAATAAATATTAAAATTCTCTCTCTCTCTCTAAAAAAAAAAAAAAAGAGTAGAAGATCAGCCCTGAATATCCAAAGGTTCTACATCTACCAAGTCGACCAACCAAAATATTCAGAGAAAACATTGCATCTGCAACTGAACATGTGCAGACCTTTTTTTTACCTTGTCATTATTTTCTAAGAAGTACATATAACAACTATTTATATAGCATTTATATTGTACTAGGTATTAAAAATAATCTCAACATGATTTAAGGTATATGGGAGGATATGTACAGGTTACATGCAAGTTATATGACATTTTATATAAGGGACTTGAGTATCAGCAGATTTTGGTATCCTTAGGGTTCTGGAAAAAATACCCTATGGATACCATGGGGCAACTGCATTTGATCTGACAGAGAGGTGGGAAAGGTAGAGAGAAACAATATGAACATGTATGGTATGGACCAAACCAGAGCCCTATTCCAACCTCAGGGCTAGAGTAGAATCTGAAAACCTGCATTACTAAAACACTGCCCAGCTGGGCATGGTGGTGCATGCCTGTAATCCCAGAGGCTGAGGAGGCTGAGGCAGGAGAATCCAGAGTTCAAAGCCAGCCTCAGCAACTTAGTGAGGTGCTAAGCAACCCAGTGAGACCGTGTCTCAAAATAAAAATAAAAATGGCCTAAGGACATGGCTCAGTGATTAAGCATCCCTGGATTCAATCCTTGGTACCAAAAACAAAACAACAACACAACAACAAAACCCCGCTGCCCAGGGCTGGGGATGTGGCTCAATCGGTAGCGCACTCGCCTGGCATGCGTGCGGCCTGGGTTCGATCCTCAGCACCACATACAAACAAAGATGTTGTGTCCGCCGAAAACTAAAAAATAAATATTAAAAAAAAATTCTAAGAAAAAAAAAAAAAAACCGCTGCTGCCCAGGTGATTCTGGTACATCATCAGCTTTGGGAGCCTCAAGACTAGATGATTCTAAGAACACCAAACCAAACTTTGCCAATTGCTAGAATTTTAATTATCATGTGTTGGGCTGGGGATGTGGCTCAAGCGGTAGCGTGCTCGCCTGGCATGCGTGCAGCCCGGGTTCGATCCTCAGCACCACATACAACCAAAGATTTGTATCTGCCGAAAACTAAAGATAAATAAATAAATTTAAAAAAAAAAAAAAAAAAAAAAAAAGACTGACCTTGCTTACATTCCTGGAATGTACATTCAAAATTTACATTTAAAAAAAATTAATTATCATGTGTTAATATATCTTTTTCTCCTATCAGATCTTACATATAAAAACAATATGTTTTACACTTTATTATTATTATTATTTTTTTTTTTTAATATTTATTTTTTAGTTCTCGGCGGACACAACATCTTTGTATGTGGTGCTGAGGATCGAACCCGGGCTGCACGCATGCCAGGCGAGCGCGCTACCGCTTGAGCCACATCCCCAGCCCCATACACTTTAAACGCATACATTAAAAAATAAATTAAAAAAAAAAAGAAGTGGTGAGGAGCCAGAAATTCAGGCCGACCAATGGGCAGCCCCACAATCCACAGCAACCTGTAGGTCATGTTCCCAGAGGCTCGGATGACTTGATTTGTAATACAAAAGAATGTGGCAGCCATCCATACATGTGACCGTACTCATGAATGGGGATAAGATGTCATCTGAAAACAGGAATGGGAACGTGCAGGCTTGTCTGTTTTTGTCTGTTTTCCTGGAACTCAATCTTATTTTCAATTACACTAGGGAAACTGAGGCAATGTGCCAGATTTTAATGATTATTATTATTTTTAAATGTTATTCACTTTTTTAAAAATATTCTTAGTCGTAGACGGACACAATACCTTTATTTTCTTTATTTTATGTAGTGCTAGGGATTGAACCCAATGTCTCACAATACTAGGCAAGCATGCTACCACTGAGGTGTGTCTCCAGCCCAAGTTATTCACTTTAAAAAAATACTTTTATTTATTTATTTTTGTGTGGTGTTGAGGATGGAACCTAGTGCCTTGGTGTGCTAGGCAAGCTCTATACCATTGAGCTACAACCCCAGCCCCTATTATTATTTTTTTTAAACCAGACTTGTCCAGTTCACATACACTGTGGGAAAAAAAGAAAAACAAACCAGGGTGTCCTGGATTTAAAGTTATCTCTGCATCTTGATTTCATCAGAACACTGGGGTGTGCACTAGGTAATGAGGACCCTCCCCTCCCTTATTTCTATTGCTTCGAAGCTGACATAATCTTTGGCTAGTTGTGTAAGGAGTGGCTTAAAACAACCAACAAATAAAAAAAGCACAGGGTTCCTTGTATATTTATGTATCCAGTGAAAGAGAATGAGTGAAGGCAACAGACCTAATATCCAGGATATTATTCATTAATTCAACAAATATTTATTCAGAACTTACCATGTGTCTGGCACTGTTCACAACACTGGAAACACAGTGGTCAACAAAGACCGTGTATTCACAGAGCTCATATGCTAACAGGGGAGACAGGCTCACAATAAATCAATCAAACTTAATATCCTATAGTGGTAAGGCTATAAGACAGGATGGCAAGAGAGGGCCTAGAGGGGAGCAGGTATCTGAGCAGAGATGTGGGTGAGGGAGGAACAAACTGAGAGAAGGAGCTGGGAAGAGCATTACTGGCAGAAGGCGTGGCAAACGTAAGACCCCCTACAAGGGCAAAGTGCTCGCAGATCTGGGGGACTATCTGTTCCTCTTATCTGCAGTAGAATAAGTGAGTGGGGAGGGGCAGGCAAAGCCAGGACAGGTAGGGTCTTGAGGGCTAAATAAAGTAGAGTTTGGATTTTGTTCTAATTGTGAGGGGAAGGCATTAGAAATTTTTAGCAAAGAAGCAGAATAATCTGATTTATTTTTTAACAGAACTCTAGCTGCTGGGAGGAGAACTATAGAGAGTAAGAGGCAGAGAGACCAGTGAGCAGCTTTCTGTAGAAGGACAGGCTAGAAGGAGTGGTCTGAACTAGGCTGACAGCTGTGGGATACCAAAATATATTCTTTCTCTCTCTACATATTTTTCTTTTACTTCCTTTGGTGCTAGGGATCAAACCCAGGGCCTTGCATGTGCTAAACACATGATCCACCACTCTGCTATATCTCCAGCCCTAGATATATTTTGAAGGTAGAGCCAAAAAATATTTGCCAGGAGTTTGAATCTAGTCTGAGAGAAGGAGGCATCAAGTAGAACATCAAGGATTTGGGCCTGAGGAACTAGTAAGCAAGGATGCCATTTACCATACTAGAGAGGGCTCAGAAGGGCGGAGTTTGGGGAGTGTAATGAAGGTTTGGTTTAGGATGGGTGAAGTATGAGACACCTTTCAGAAAGCTGAGAGCACATAAGAGTATGCAGATGGCTACACGAGGCTAGAACTGAGGAAAGAGGCCGAGGCTAGAGCTAGAAATGTGGCAATCCCCAGCACTTCCACGTGAACAAATCAAGATTACTGTGTATGGACAGAGAGGTCATCTGGGGCTGGAGCCCTGGGGCCCTCCAGCATTTTCAACTTAGCAACAATGACTGAGAAAGTACAGTCTCCCAGTTAGGGGAAAAGCTAGGAAAGCTCTTATCAAGAAGCCATCTAGCAACAAAGTGACCCAGTATGGAAAGCACATGTTAGGAGCTCAAGAATCAGGCTTCACTCAGTTTTATGGTTTATAAACTGAACTTTAGATTCTTTACTTGCAAAATAGGTGGTGGGGGCTAAATTATCTGTAGCTCAAGGGAGATGGAAGAACTAGAGGATATGTGGGGCTGGGGCTGGGGCTCAGTGGTAGAGCGCTCGCTAGCACGTGCGAGGCTCTGGGTTTGATCCTCAGCAACACGTAAAAATAAATAAGTAAAATAAAGATATTGTGTCCAACTACAACTAAAATATATATATATATATATATAAAAACCTGGAGGATGTGTAAGTAAAGTACCTAGCACAAAATAGGGCGTACAAAAATTATTATTATGTAATTTTATAAAAATAATCAGACTGTATTATAAGTTTGAAAATAAAATTATCTTAATAATTTAGCTTATTCTAATGCATAAAAATAATTAGCTATAAAAATACAGTGTAACATGAGCAGTTGGCACATCATTCTATCACAATTTTGTTTAAAGTTATCAGGCTGCCATCAGGGTGGAAAACATATATGGTTTGATCCTATGTTTAATACTAGCAGTTAATAAATAAGAGGTAAGAAAAAATGATATAATGGGGCTGGGATTGTGGCTCAGCGGTAGAGCACTCGCCTAGCACAGGCAGGACCCTGGTTCCATCCTCAGCACCACATAAAAATAAAAGGCATTGTGTTGTGTCCATCTACACAAAAAAAATAAATAAATAAATATTTTTAAAAAATTATAATGCAGCAAACAGGCATTTCCTAATCAAACTTTCAGCTGTAAACATGATGAAATATATTTTCATTTATATATGCTACTGAAATCACAAAATTCAATACTTATAATAAGTGAGGAAAATACAAGTTGAGTTGAGCAAAACTGTTAAATTAAGATGGTCATGGTGGCACACACCTTTAATCCCAGCCACTGAAGACTGAGGAAGGATGACTACAAGTTTGAAGCCAGCCTCAGCAACTCAGCGGGAGTTGAACTGCTCAAACTGTCTCAAAATAAGAATTTTTTTAAATTTTATAAAGGACTGGGGATGTGGCTTTGTGGAAGAAAACCCCTGTGTTCAATCCCTAGTATTTAAGAAAACAAAAACAGTCAAATTATACATGTACATCCACGTCCCCTTCCTACTGGGAACTGAATCCAGGGCCTAGTACAAGCAAATGCTCTACCATTAAGTTACATCCCTATACCCTTTAAAAAAAAAAAAAAAAAAAATATATATATATATATATACACACACACACACACACACATACATATACACATATATATATATATATATATAATTTTTTAGTCATAGATGGACACATACCTTTATTTTACTTATTTATGTGGTGCTGAGGATCAAACCCAGTGCCTCACACGTGCAAGGCCAGAGCTCTGCCACTGAGCCACAACCCCTGCTCCATCCCTATGCCCTTTTTAAATTTTATTTTGAGATAGATCTTCCTAAGTTGCCTAGACTGGCCTCAAACTTGGGAGTCTCCTGCCTCGGCCTCTTGAGTACATGGGCCATATTTTTAAAGTTCATCTTTAAAACTATAATAAATCCTTTCAGCTGGAACCACCGTTTCCAGTAACTCCTCTAAATGATGAACATGAAGGCCTTCCAAAGCATGGAATTGTTCTTTTGGCAATGTACATGCAAATCTACAAGTAAGGTGACATGGTAGACATGGAGGGAAAGGGCTATACTCAAAAAGGCACACCCACAACAGGACCCTAGCAAAGCTGTCCTCTACAGGATGACCCAATGCGCTGGCATTGTCAGAAACAAACAAGTGAAGGGCAAGATTCTTGCCGAGAGGATTAATATGAGCACTGAGCACACTGACCACCCCAAGAGCAGAGATGGCGTCCTTAAATGTATGAAGAAAATGAACAGAAAAGGAAGGAAGCCAGAGTGAACTGTATTTGGGTTCAACTGAAGCACCAGCCTGCTCCCCCACAGAAAAGCTCGCTTTGTGAGAAACAATGAAAGAAACTGAGCTGCTAGAACCTAGTCCTTATGAATTCATGGAATATGAGGTACAAAAAATTAAAAGACCTCCGGACTTAAAAAGAAAGAAAGTAATAAAACTGTACAAAGGTGTTCTATTAAAACAACTAAAACTTGACATGTGAGCTAGTGCAGCAGTTAATCTAACAGACAATCTGCTCCTTAATAAGACTTAATATAGTTGAAGAAGACACTCTCTATGAAGCTCTATAACTAAGTCAGTCCTGAACATAATGCTGTAATTTTTTCTTTTCAGTTCTGGGGCTCCCATATGCTACATAAGCATTTTATCACTGAGTTACACACCAGGACTTTTTAAATTTTCTTATTTTGAGATAGAGTCTACCTAAATGCCCAAGCTGGCCTCAAATCTGTGATTCTTCTGCCTTGCCTCTCAAGTAGCTGGGATGTATGGGTGTGCACCTCCGCACCCAGTTTGTAATTTGAATCCCTTTTTCTTTGGGGGGGTGTGCCAGGGATTGAACCCAGGGGAGCTTAACTACCAAGCCACATCCCCATTCTTTTTATGTTTTATTTTGAGATAGAATCTCACTGAGTTGCTTAAGGCCTCACTAAGTTGCTGAGGGTGGCTTTGAACTATGATGCTCCTGCCTCAGCTTCCCGAGCCATTGAGATTACAGGTGTGCAATACCTGTAATCATGCCTGACTAGTTTGAATCTTAAATGTCCCCCAAGAGTCAAGGTGTGGTCCCCAGCCCCGGGCATTATTGAGTGGTGGTGGAACCTTTAAGAGATGGGGCCTAGTGGGAGGTCTTTCAGTCACTGGGGACATGCCCTCATTCCTATATTTACTTCCTACCCATGAAGTGAGCAGTTTGCCCCATAAAATGCTACTGCCATGATGGGCTGCCTCACCCCAGACCCAAAACAAGGTCAAGTGATCATTAACTAAATTTCCAAAGCTTTAAAACAAAATAAATCTCTTTTCTTTCTTTCTTTCTCTCCCTCTCTCTCTCTCTCTCTCTCTCTCTCTGGTACCAGTGATTGAACTCAGGGGCCTTATCCCCAGCCCTTTTTTAAAAAAAAATATTTATTTTTTAGTTGTAGTTGGACACAATACCTTTATTTCACTTATTTATTTTTATGTGGTGCTGAGGATGGAACCCAGGGCCTGGCATGTGCTAGGCAAGCGCTCTACCACTGAGCCACAATCCCAGCCCCCCAACCCTTTTTTGTATTTTATTTAGAAACAGGGTCTCACAGATTTACTTAGGGCCTCACTAAGTTGCTGAGGCTGGCCTTGAACAGATCCTCCTGCCTCAGTCTCCAGAGCACTGAGATTATGGGCGTGCACCACTGTGCTCAGCAATCTTTCTCTTTATTAGTGAATTATCTCAGGTATTTGTCATAGAAATGGAAAGCTGACTAACACATTATTTGTCTAAAACCATACTACTGAGAAACAATATTTTTCTCATATTGAGTCTAGAAGATTCCTGATTTTTTGATAGAATTAGTTGGATCTCTGTATGTGATGCTTGTGAGAATCTTTGTTTTAGGCCACTAAAGTTAAATCTCTGTCCTACTTGGGACAATTTAGCTTCTCTATTGATATTACATTGGAAGAATCTGGCTGGTATTGGTCTACTTTAGAATCAACATGAAGCAATACACATTAAATTCAGTTCCAGCATCTTAATATAAGACAGCAAACAACATTTTCCACTGGGAATATCTCCTGTTTTGGTTTTTTTTTTTTTTTTTTTAACGTCTATGACATTTGGTAAGTAGTTTACAGAAGTGCAAAGCTTTAGGTGGAAAAGCTCCTCTTACTGTTTAGAGTGCAGCCTGACAATGTTGTCAAATGTTCAACAACTTACCTGCTACTCTCTGTTGGCTTTCAACTACAGATTGCTGCCCAGTGAGAACCTGTGGGGTCATCCTCAAGGCCCAAACTCCTGGATAAGCTGCCCCTACCCTGAGACACTTCAAAGCACTACAGGATGCTGATTTCTGCTCTGAACAACCCTATGATAGATATAGGGACAAATAACCCTGGGAAGGCAGTGGTTCCCAACGCTTTTCCACACACTACAGAGGTGACATCTCTGTTCCCCAAAAGCAGTGATTTCTGTGATCACATGGAGGAGGTTATCAGATCTACAATAGGGAGAAGACAGCTGTAGGAAGGGACCCTGATACACACACAGTACATACTGAGAATCATTAGCATAAAGGAGAAATGACACTAGATAATGGGACACAAGCTGACAAGGTATGGTTTGAGCAAACCACCCAGACACTTGGGTCCTAAATTTTATCTCTGGTTTCCTCACTTGCAAAATGGGAGGATTTGACCCTGAAGGTCCTCAATATCCCTTTAGTCTAAACTCAAACATCTACAATTTCTTTTTTTTTTTTTTAAGAGAGAGGGAGAGAGAGAGAGAGAGAGAATTTTTAGTTATCGGCGTACACAACATCTTTGTTTGTATGTGGTGCTGAGCATCGAACCCAGGCCGCACACATGCCAGGCGAGCGCACTACCGCTTGAGCCACATCCCCAGCCCAAACATCTACAATTTCAAGATCTAACAAAATGGAACTAAGATTCAAAAGTCCGGGGTGACGTAACTGAAAATAACTGATGACTAAAAATCTCTTCCAGTCTTAAAATTTTGTTATTCTACCTGCTTTTCCAATGGAAGTAAGAATTCTATGGAGATTCTATGGAGGGAGGGCCTTCCCTCTGAAGAAGCATTTAAGTCTTCTTTTTGCTTAAAGAAAAATTGCATCTTCAACAAATACATTGCAACAAAAAAAAAAAAAAAGAGGGGAAGGGGCCAGGGTGTAGCTCAGTGGTAGAGCGCTTGCCTAGCATGTGTGAGGCACTGGGTTCAATCCTCAGCACTGCATAAAAATAATAAATAAATAAAATATAGGTATTGTGTCCATCTACAACTAAAAGGAAAGAAAGAAAGAAAAGAGGGAGAAAGGGAAACCTAAAGGTTAATACAGACTTAAGACTCATACTATCTAAATATTACCTTGTTTAGATCCTGACTGAACTATAAAAAATACTGATGAGACAACCAGCAACATTTGAATACTGACTGCATGTTTGATGACACTGAGGAATTATTTGTTTTTTAGGCGCAATAATGGTACTATTTATTATTATTCTTTTTTAAAGAATTCTTGCTGGGAGTGGTGGAACATGTCTATAATCCCATTGATTTGGGAGGCTGAGGTAGAAGATTTAAAAGTTTGAAGTCAACCTTAGCAACTGGTTAAGCACCCTTATGTTAAATTCTTAGTACCCCCCCCAAAAAAAAAAGAAAGAAAAAAGTTTTCCTAATTTAAAGATACATAAAATATTTACAGATAAGATGATATGCTATCTGAGATTTGTTACAAAGTAACCTGGGGGAAGGTCAAGGTGCACGGATGAAAGCTATTGGCCATGGTTGATAATTGTGGAAGCTGGGAAAAGAACATATATGACTTCCTTTATACTCTCCTATTTTTTGGTACATGATCTAAATTTGCCATAATGAAAAATTTTAAAGGACATCTTGAAAACAATTACTAACATCTCATTTTATAATTAATCTACCTTAGTTTCTTTTTAAGCACCATAAATTCAATCAACCATAAATCCAGCCATCTAAAATCAAGACAGATATTCATGTATTATGTTCCTGGATTATGTATTAACTGTGCAAAATGATCATCGAACCAGCTGCACTTTTGCCCAAAGTAGAATTACCACATAAATAATCACTGTAATTTTTTAAGCATCAGTAGCTTTTCCATTAAAATACCTTTTAGATCTTTATTTAAGGAGACAGTGTCCTTAAAACACTCACAGGAGGCTAGGGATGCAGCTCCAAGGCAGAATGCGTGCACAGCAAGCACAAGGCCCTGTATTCAATTCCCAGCATCGCGCCCCCACCACACACACACACAAAAAAAACAGTAACAAGGAAAAAAAAAGACCATGTTTCTTAAAAATTGGTTTTTCTGTTTGTTTTTTTGTGTGGTGCTAGGAAATCGAACCCAGAGCCTCATGCATGCCAGGCAAACATTATACCACTGAGCCACAGCACCAGCCTGAAATTATTTTAACTATGGAATTTATACTTTTGGAAGGGGACTTGAGGGCTTCTATTTGAATCTCTAATTTATTCATTTCTATTAACAGATGAAATATTTAATTATTCAAAAGACCATTCCAAGAAAACTGGACCTATAGTAAGCATAGGACTTAGAGTAAGTACAGTTTTTCATTAGACTCATGAAAACACTTCACAGAGGTGCATTATTATTTTTTAAGTAAAAATTTTAAAAAAAATAATTGTTGAGGCAGAGAAGGCCCACAATGCAGTGGCTTGGGTGCCCATCTGGCTTGGTGTTCCCATCTGTCTCTCATCTTGAATATGCTCCCCTTCTCCCTAAGCAGGACCCACTGGAAAACAACGCCATGGCTGTCATTGTGAAGTACATGTGTTTTTGCCAGGAATAGCCAGTAGTACTTGAAGAATTTCTGTTTATCATTTAGGTTATTATAAACACATAAAATCATCAAACTAAAACCCAAAAGATAGTTGGGTTCTTCCCTCCATCCCCGTTTTTTTTTTTTTCTCTTTTCTATGCTGGAGATAGAGCCCAGGGCCTCATGAATGCTAAGCACACTCTCTACCACTGAGCAACAAACCAGGCCTGACAGTTTTGAGAAAAAAGAAGAAAAAACAAAGACCATTAATCTAATGGCTCCTAAATCTATAACATATACAGAGAGACTAAATCAAGACTTAGTTGAAGAATGGACTCAGTGAGAAGTCAGTGGCTCAGCAGAAATCTAAGAAAATCAAAGTACCTTGATGGATTTGACTGCTAGTAAGGGAACATGTTCTATCACCCTTTGATGATATGAAGCATTTATCTACTTAAGTAATATGTGACTACAAATGGATCTACTTTATATATTTATTTATAAATAGCTCCTCAATCTTGAAGTAGAATTTCACAGTAGATAGCTCTCACATAAGGAAACAGAAAGCATGAGATATTTTTAAAGTGCCAAGTCCAGCTTTCTGATGGGTAGTATCTCAATTTGTTATAAATCAATTCTAAAAAAAAAAACCAAAATCAAAATGAGGGGCTAGGGTTGTAACTAAGCAAAAGAGTGCCCTCCTAGCATGTGTGAGGCCCTGGGTTCGATGCTCAGCACCACATAAAGATAAATAAATAAAATAATGGTATTGTGCCCAGGGCTGGGGTTGTGGCTCAGAGGTAGAGCGCTCACCTACCATGCGTGAGGCACTGGGTTTGATCCTCAGCACTACATAAAAATAAAATAAAGATATTGCAATACCTATAACTAAAAAAGAAATATTTAAACAAAAAAAAAAAAGTTATTATTTTTTTTTTTTAAAAAAGGTACTGTGCCCAACTACAACTAAAAAAAAAAAAAAACCGACAAAAGGTGAACTTGTAAGGCTGTGTCAAGGATAGAAAGCACTATACTCCATAGGAGCCAGGGGATCTACAACAAGTCTCATGGTCTCTACTGCTATAGATCTTGGAGAAGTTGATCACCTTAAACTCCAAGCACCCAGCCTTGGTATGGATGCTTATTTAAGCTAAGTATTCCCAAATACTAAAAATCAAATTTAATTCAACATCTTTCATTTAATCTGGCAATTTTACTCTAGAGAGTGGAAAGAAAAGTCAATCACAGGCCTTGTTACTCCATTTAGGTTTCTGAAACATTGTCCATAGAAATGCTAAAGAAACCAGATGTGGACAATGAAGAATCTACTTTCTTAAGATTGGGAAAAAAAATGTTAATCAGAGTTGCCTGCTCCTAGGCTATGGTGAAAGGAAGGACAAAATAATAATAATAATAATAATAATAATAATAATAATAATAATAATAATAATAATAATAAAAAAATAGTGAGGGTTTCTCACTCTCAGCACTACTGATATTTTACAGTGGATAATTTTTTTGGTGTGGGGGGCTGCCCTGTGCATTCTAGGATATTTAGCAACATACCTGGCTTCTAGCTGATAGACAGCTAATAGCACCCCCTTGGTTGTGACAGTCAAAAATTCCTCCAAGTATTGCAAAACGTCCCCTAGGGGCAAAATCTCCTTCTGTTGAAATCACTGAGTTAGAAGAAATGGTCACATAAACAAAAAGTGTCACATTCATTAACCAGTGTTCACATAACAAAAGATTGTTCTCAAGGGAGACATTCTCAGCTTGGTATAGGCTCCTTCAAAACCATAACAGGGAGGAGAGGGCCTGTCATTTCGGCTAAGACAATCAGAAACCTCTTCATCTTGCAGAAGGGCTAGGGAAGATTCTTTGGTGAGCCAAGCCAAGGAAGTTCTGCATGGCTGTGCATACATCACAGCAAGCAGGGCGTAGCACCCAGCCTTTGAAGACGTTCCTTTTAAGTTAACCTCCTCTCCAACTAAACTCTTTCTAAATCTCTTCCTGCCATTTGGAAGTTGAGTGATTCTTAGCTGAAAAGGCCTGTATATACGAGGTGCAGATGGCAGCAGTTAGGGCCCTCACCAGATGCTGCAGTCTCTAATTTGATTGAAAGGATATAATTAGACAACAGAAACACTTTAATGAAAGAGCAAAACATGGAGGGAGGGAAGGATTGAAGGCCCTTAACTGATGCCAAAACACCCACCAGTAATAGAGGCTTTGAGTCTGGGGAAAGGCGAGGGGAAAGCCCCTTAAAAAGACAGTCCCATCCTGTTTATTTCCCCATAGACACAGGAATAGGGATTTTATTATTGTAGATTTCCACTGTATTTTATGTGGGAACAATCTGATTAGAACCAGAAGAGTCTTCGGAAGAACATCAAAGAAAAACAAATATGGCTTCTGTGGTCATTATTAAAAATATTTTTACCAGCCCAATAATTTTCTTTGAAGATGAATTTTTATAGATTGAACAGCAGCAAGTAATTTACATACTGTGATGGGATTGGTTAACAGTCCCTGCTATTCTAAAAGAGAACTACTTGGTTGCCATGTTGTCATGCGACTTTAGGACACTAAAGAAATTGCACAGCCATTTAATCTATCTGTTTGGAAGATATAAAGAGAGCATGCAGGGTCAGCCATACATGGCTACAACCATCATGAATCATCTTTAAAAGTTGCTTATGCTGTTTTTTACCATTTCCTAGCTTTAAAACTTGGAGTGTGAGTATACTGTTCTGGTTCTAACCAAGTATCTAACCAAATTGAAAGAAATCCAGCCCTCAAAGTCTGCAATTGCTAATGTGGTGTGACACTTGGGTTTGGAAGCGGCCGCAGCCTCCTCAGCCCACTAGAAGCAGGGCCCCGCCCTTGTGGTAAATTGAACAATAAAAGTTTAATGCTTTGGCTCCCTGCCAGGAATTAAATCCATGGCAAGGGAAATAAGAATATGGGCCCAGCAGATGGGGCAGCCCCAAGAGGGTACAGTTGTAGAAGTGGGCGGGAGAGAGGCAACTTTGCCTGTGAAGTGGCCTAAAAACCCCTGTGTGCCCAGGTGCTTCCTAGCCCCCCACTTCATTCCTCTCCAGACTAGTACAGTCCAGGCTAAGGCAGTGTTTACCTAGAAAGAGGGTTGTGGTGTGCGGGGCAGGGGGGGGGATCTCCTTAGGGGGAGAAGGCAGGTTCTGTAGAGTGGTTATTTTTTTTTTTTTTTTTTTAAAGAGAGAGAGAGAGAGAGAGAGAGAGAGAGAGAATTTTTTTGATATTTATTTTTTAGTTATCGGCGGACACAACATCCTTGTTTGTATGTGGTGCTGAGAATCGAACCCGGGCCGCACGCATGCCAGGCGAGCGCGCTACCACTTGAGCCACATCCCCAGCCCCCAAGAGTGGTTATTTATAAGGACATCCCTCTCAACATTTCTACAATGGCCTCTCTCCCTGTTCAGTCTGAATCCAGACCCACCGTGTTTCAGAAAGTGAGGTCTAGGGAAAAAGTGCTGCCACCTTGGGAGGAAGACAATGATGACAAGAGAGAGAGGAAAAACTAGAGTGACTGAGGAAGGCTCCTCCTGGATGAATACCTCCTGGTTCTAGCTGGAGTCTCAAGGTCAAGTGGATATAGTAGAAATGTCAGTCATGGTTGTCAGTCACGCAGAGGCTGCACAGTGAGCCAGCCAGAAACTGGCCTGCCAAGTGGTGCCAGGGCTTGAGGAGATCTCACCTCCAACCCTGTATAGGTAGTTTTCTAAGGGACACATTTAATTCCTGCTAAGTTGACCTTATTTGGGAGGCAAAAACTACAGATCCAAACTTCCGTCTCTCTCAAGTGTTTTGCATTAACTGTTCCACAGTACAAACACAATCAACTTGGTATGTTTGAATGTTTCATTTTGTTTTTTCAAAAATGTTTTAATTGAAACAAAATAATCGGCCATGCTAAGCACATTGTTGTTTTGTGAAGACCACTTTAAATATGACAATAGAACCATGCAAAGAAAAATAAACGGCTTAGAAAAGTGACAGATACTTGTTTTCTTTTTCTTTCTTTCTTTCTTTCTTTTTTCTTTCCTGGCTGTTTTTCTAGGTCTCCAGGCTGATGCCACCTGCTGCCTGGGCTTTTCTCTGAGAAACAGATCTCTCAAGGGTCTGTTCCAACCAACATCTGTAGCCATAGTTAACTGGACAAACTATAAGTCAGTTCTCAGGCAGGCACTGTTTTCCTTATGTAGCGAACACTGAACCATACTGAATTTTCCTTTAAAGTATTTTCTGAAAGTCATTAAAGATCCGAATGTATGAGCATTTCCCCCAACTGCAACTTTTTTTTAATGTGATAAAATATAGAATTTATCACTTTAACTATTTCTCCAGTCTGTATCTTTTCTCTCCTTTTTTTGGGTACTGGAGATTGAACCTGGGCACTTGGCCACTGAGCCACATCCCCAGCCCTATTTTTTTATTTTGAGTCAGAGTCTCACTGAGTTGCTTAGCCCCTTGCTTTTGCTGAGGCTGGCTTTGAACTTGCAATCCTCCTGTTTCAGCCTCACGAGCTGCTAGGATAACAGGTATGCATAGCAGGCTCGGCTTTTTCTTCTCCTTTTTTATTTTTTATTGTCAATGGACCTTTATTTTATTTACTTATTTATATGCGGCGCTGAAAATTGAACCCAGTGCCTCACACATGCTATGCAAATGCTCTACCACTGAGCCAACATCCCAGTCCCTTTCTTCTCCCTTTTTAAGAGTCTTATTAGGGCTGGGGATGTGGTTCAAGCGGTATCACACTCGCCTGGCATGCATGCGGCCCGGGTTCGATCCTCAGCACCACATACCAACAAAGATGTTGTGTCCACCAAATACTAAAAGATAAATATTAAAATTCTCTAAAAAAAAAAAAAAAAAATGGGCTGGGGATGTGGCTCAAGCGGTAGCGCGCTCGCCTGCCATGCGTACGGCCCGGGTTCGATCCTCAGCACCACATACAAACAGAGATGTCGTGTCCGCCGAATACTAAAAAATAAAAAAATATTAAAATTCTCTCTCTCTCTCTCCCTCTCTCACTCTCTCTTTAAAAAAAAAAATAAAAATAAAAATAAAATTCTCTAAAAAAAAAAAAAAAGAGTCTTATTATGTTGCTTAGGCTGGCCTCAAACTCCTGGGCTCAAGCCACCTTCCTATCAGTCTCTTGAGTAAGTGGAACTACTATACCTGGATCACTACACCTGGATCTACATGTATCTTAAGGTTAGCCAACAGTAAATGGTACAAAACTTATCCAATACCAAAATCAAGCCTCCTAGTAACCTTTTCCAGACCAATGCATGCCGAAAAAAAATCAGTATGCATGGACCTGGAGCAGGACTTGGTAAACTATAGCCTAAAGGACAAATCTGGCCCACTGCCTGTTTCTATATGGCCCACAAGCTAAGACTGGGTTTTACATTTTGAAAATAAAAATCAAAAGGTAATATTCTGTGATATATAAAAAATTATATGAAGGCAGACACAATGATACATGCCTGTGATCCCTGCTACTTGGGAGGCTGAGACAGGAGGATCAGCAAGTTCAAAGCTAGCCTGGGCAACATAGGAAGACTGTGTCTCAAAGTAAAATATAAAAGGATGTTGGGGCTATTGCTCAGTGGTAGAAAATCCATTGGTTCATTCCCCAGTACTGAAAAAATATTACACACACACACACACACACACACACACACATATATTTAAATATATATAGTTTTATTGGAATACAATCAGGCCTGTTCATTTACATTCTGTTTATGGCTGCTTTTGCCCTACAAAGTCAAAGTTGGGTAACTGCAACAGAGACAGTATGTGGTCCAAACCCAAATACTTTACTGTCTTGCTGTTTACAAAAATGTTTGCCTACATCTGACCTAGAGCCTCAGGTGGCATTCCAAGCCCAAAAATTCTAAACTGAAGATGATATATCAAAATCCCTAATCTACCTGGGTGTGGTGGCACATGCCTATAATCCCAATGACTCAGGAGGCTGAGGCAAAAGTTTAGAAAATTTGAGGCCTGCCTGCATAATTTAGTGAGACCCTGTCTCAAAATAAAAAGGGAAAAGGGGCCTGGAGGTGTGGCTCAGTGGTGGAGCACTTGTCTGGTATGTATGAGGCACTGGGTTCAATCTTCAGCACCACATAAAAATAAAGTATTGTGTCCATCTACAACTAAAAAAAAAAAAGGAAAAAGGACTGGTGATATGGCTTTGAGGTAGAGCACCCTGAGTTCAATTTCAGGTACAAAAAATAAAGTAAAATAAAATAAATCCCTAATCTGGAGATCATGGAGCTACTTAAAGCAATCTATTCTACCTTAATCATTTATTACTTTTGGTCCAACTATACTGAACCATCAGTATATCAATAATATCTAGATTGAGTGGACCAACTCACTGTTGATTGGCAATGAGCCTAAATGAAATGCTTTTTTGCTTTAAGATTCATAAAAGGGCTCATTTCATAGGTCAAACATGTAAGTTATCTAAGGACCAAAACAAATTTTCACAAAATGGTCAGAGATCTCTGGTGTCAGGTCAAAATGGTGTATCTTAAAATACTCAGAGCACACAAGTAACTGATATGCATTTTTGCTCTGCTTCACTCTTTTTTTTAAAAAAATATTTGTGTTTTTTTTAAAGATATTGATGGACCTTTTTATTTCATTCATTTATATGTGGTGCTGAGAATTGAACCCAGTGCCTCACACATGCTAGGCAAGTGTTCCACCACTGAGCCACCACCCCAGCCCCTCTACTTCAGACACCATGTCATGCAAAGGTTAATTCTGTTAGCATTAATGAAGTCCTTGAGTGGGACTGGACTTTACAGAGAGTATGAACCTTTCTCTGTTAAGTATCATAGGTTTATGGCCAGACATACTGCAGGCCAGTTGAAGAGTTAGAGAGGAATGAACATCAATTTATATACTTATAAAAGGTAATCTTAATCTAAGAGGAGCTCTGTTGATATAGACCTAATAGCTCCCAGTGTGGTAAAACACCCATGAAAGTGGTTTGCCTTAGGCAGTGTGCCTTATACAAAGAACTCAAGTAGCAAGATCACCAAAACTTATCACTCTCCATTAAATGTCAGTAAATTCCTGAGGGGAGCCCAGTACATGAAGCCCATTGGTCCCCTGGTCTTGGCTGCCTTCCTCTTTTAGAGAACAGTCTAGATCCTACCATTAACCTCTAGTGTACTTCTTATAAGTGTGAAGGAAGAAAGAGAATCTCAAAGGAAGAATAGAGAGAAGGGAGATCATTTGGGGTTGCCTACACACTGTAATTAGAAGTAGCATTGATGGGGAATGAGCTAACTGTTTTTATAAAGTCAGCATTCAAAAATGCAAACCACCAGTAATTTAAATATTACAAAATTGTGCAGAATATAACTATTGGAATAATTTTTTCCATCCACAAAATTTTAGAGAAAATTACAGTATCACAAAATATGAAATGGCAGTCTTGGCATATCCCCAGTGTAAAACGTGTTTTTTATTGGAAAGGATTTAAAAAACTAGTGGGTAGGCTTTTGATGGGATGTGATGCTGAAGACTATGTGGTATATCTCTAAAACTGCTTCTGGAACTGGAGGGGAAAGGTCACAAAAGCACTCATGAATCAGAATGGTAAGAAACAAGATGGTGAGATTCTGAATTGAAAACCTGGGCCTCTTATCACAACTTGTTTCGCAATGGCATTTACTTGCCTTTACCCCAGACTCCTAATAAAAGCATAACAGGATTGGGGGTTTAAACTATGTAAGAGTTGCTTCATTTGACCTAGCAAAGCAAAGGCACCCAGGGAGATTCACCTTGCAACAAGCATAAGAGAACTGGCTCACTTTACACTTTCCAGAGCCATTACTCTGCCCTTTCCAGAAGAGGAACCAGTCTATTTCCACCCATACCTCTCTTTCTCTCTCTTTCTCTCTTTCTCTCTCTCTCTCTCTCTCTCTCTCTCTCTCTCTCTCTCTGTAGAGGACATTAAATCCTGAACACACAGATGGCAAAGTGGAGCTAAGGGGTTACTAGGTTACAGTTATGTTGACATATCCTGGCTCTCAGAATGTCCCTCCCTCACTCCTCACATAAAGCAAACACTAGAAGTGATCAGATTGTAGAAGTCCCATAGAAAGCAGCAATCACTCTGAAACCACTTACTGAGCCTCAGGTTTACAGCTCTCAGAGACCCTTGTTCTGATCTAAAGACAAACTTTGCCTTTTACAGGGATTCATAACACAGGAAGCTCACAAGCATTCCCAGGGTAAATGAGGTGAACTGTGAAGTTCACTTGGTGAACTGTGAAGCATTATAAAAAGTATTATTAAAATATGTTTATTGACTGCCATCTGTATGTGGGTGTTACCTACAGTATATCATTTAATCTTCACAATACCCTGCAAGGGAATTATCACCATTCACCCCCTTTACAAATGAGGAATGTAAGGCTCAGAAAACCAAAAGCATGGTCCAAAGTAACTACAGTAAGTGACAACACTAAGTCCTAGATTTTCAGTAATCCAAGTTGAGTAAACAAAGGAACTTGGAGTTATCTTCCACCAGCAAAATATTCTTTTTCAAATATCACAGCTTGAAATTTTGGATGAAGAACCAGAGACGGGTTTCCATACTCAGGCAGACTGATAATGAACTCTTCCCTTCCCTTTCACAAATGTCCTATGCTCAAAACCCAAACAACCTGCAGAGAAACATAATGGAGCCAGCCAACATCCTCCTGCCTGCTCAACTTGGAAAGGATTCTGCTACAAGGAAGGGTGTGTATGGAAGCTAAGCAAAGTCCCAGTTTCCGTCCTGATTCAGGGACCCACCTCAGGAAGACCTTGCCTTGGCTTGGGGAGCAGGTAACCTGTTTAAACTATGGGGTTACCCAAGAATTGGACTCATCATTGCACACCCTTAGGAGAAGCACCCTAGGTTCTTTAGGGAGAAGTTTCCCATCACTTGTTTCTCCTTTTCTCTCACTGATCGGAAGTCACCTGAGTCCTGGGGAAGTTCAAAGCGGGGCCCCAGGGGCGAAGGAGGCAGGGGGCGTCCTGGTTGGGAACAGGGGATACTCCCGGGACCCGGACCTGCCTCTAACAGGGCAGGTTAGTCAACGCGAAACCAGGCTGAAGTTAGTGTCGCCTAAGCTGGGACAGCTGGGACACGGGCAGAGGAGCTCGGCGCCCGCTCCTCCCGCCTCCGCACCCGCTCGTGCGCTGAGAGGCGCCGGGATACACCGGTGTAGGCTGGAGGGGAGGAAAGGAGGACAAGGGAGCGTCGTAGTGAGGCTCGGGGAGGGGATCCTGGCCCCGGGTAGTGTTCCTGAGGGTCCTGGGGAAGGGGTGCAGCGCCTCGAGGGGGGGCAGCCGTCCCGGCCCGGGGACGTCGCCGAGACTTGGGGACTGGATCCCGAGCGCAGGGGTAATCGTTGAAGGGATTGGGCAGCGGGTCCCAAGCTGCGAGGCAGAGGAAACGTCTCCTCCGGGGGCGTCACTGAGGAGCCTGGCGAAGGGGTCCGGGAGGCACTGAGGAGGAGAGGACGTCCGGGCCTGGGGGCGTCGCTGAGGAGCCTGGAGAAGTGCTCCCGGGAGGCACCCGCGAGGGAGAGAGTGGGCCCCACAGACCCGCAGGCCCGAGTCGCCCCTCGGGCGGGCTCCACACAGGGCAGATGCCGGGGGTCGCTCACTCACCGGGTCCAGAGCCGAGGCCGGGGCTGGGCGCGGGCCGGGCCGCCAGCGTGAGCGCGGCGGCAGAGAGCAGGGCGAGGCGGGCGGCGGGCGGCGCCATGGGCCGTCAGTGCGGGGCCCCGGGGCGCGGCCCGGGGGAGAGGGGGCAGCGCCGGGAGCCGGGGGCGGCCATGGGAGCCGGACGCGGGGCCCGAGTGTGGCCCCGCCCCGGCCGCCGGCTGCCCCGCCCCGGCCCGCCCTCCCCTGCACAGCCACCGCCCCGGCCGCCCGGGGCCCGCCTGGCTCCGCGGCGAGGCCCGAGGGGCGGAGCCGACGGCGCACGCACGTCCCGCCCCGCGCCTGTCACTCACACTCTGGGCCAAGCCCACCTCCCCTCACCTGGACCCGCCCCACCGTGCAACCTGTTTGACCGACCAAGGGGTGGGGCCGGGAGGCGAGGGGCGGGGTCAGGGCCCTGCCTCTGAGTCCCCTAGCGGACATTTGACCCGGCTGAAGTGGGTCGGGCTCTGTGATCCCTGCTCCACCCTCACTCGGGTCGTGACCCACGCGGGATCAACCACAGCGGTAATAATCAGAACGGCAGTTTGCAAACCTCTGTCTCCTGCTTGGCTTATCGTAGTGGTTAACAAAAGGGTGCTTTGGAGTCAGCCTGTGATGTTTGACTCAGTCACCTGTAAGATCTTGGACAGGCGTGAAGGAAATATAACTCTCATCTCAAATTTTCTTTTCTGTTTAATGGGAGTGATGATACGCAACTACTCCCCAAAGCGATTGTACTAAATGAGATAATGCATGCAAACATTCAAGCACGCCCAGTAGGGACTCGGTAAATGTGGAGTTTCTTTCTCCAAGTCAAGTCTAGCGACAAAGGAAGCGGCATAGTGAGCTCTGGATCAGAATCCTATCACGCACTATGTCAATTAGGGCAAGTTTCCTGACCTGAGCCTCTCCCATTTGCAAAATTGAAAGCAAGTAAATCGCCCAAAGCAGAGTCCAAAAGTGGATGGGACCGTGCTGCTTATTTTGCAGACTGAGATACTAGGGCACAGAGGGCTCGCGCCTTTCTTAAACTCTTAGCCCCTGCGTGGCAGGCCCTTTGCCCCCTAAGGTCTTCCCCAGCCGCACCCAGTGCGGTGGTAGGCCTGTTTCCTCCCCCGCACTCCCCCAGGCGAAGGGGATTTTCCTACCGCTCCCTCTTAAAACGCCACGGCGACGCCCCGTGGGACAGGTCCAGGCGGCGCGCCCGGCGCTTTCAAGTCCCTGGTCCGGGACTTGCAAGTGCAGACCTGCGCCCGGCGCGGCGGCGGGAACATTTATTCTCCTGTGCAGACTCGAAGCGCCCTGGGGCTGGGCGGTACCGGCCCCAAGGGATCCAGTACACCGTCCCCTGTTCCGGGTCGCTCACTCCCAGAACCCACGTTCCCCGCAACAACCTCGGTCCCACACGCACACACCGCGCTCCCAAGGCTGGACCCCAAAGGCGCAGCTACCTCCCACGAGGCCTCTCAGCCAGTGTCCCTCTCCACCCACACGCTGCGGCAAGAAAAATCTTGTTCGGGTTTTTGTTTTCCCTGTCATTCCTAGTTAAGAATCCTCTGGGCTCCTTATTGGAGTATGCGAATCCGCCCCACGCCCCAGACACACTCCATCCCAGGGAAACATCCTCCACATCCCACCTGTCAGAGGAGAAAGTAGGAAGAGGCACGTAAGAGGTAGAAACAAGGTTTATTTGGCCATCCATGCCTCCTGATGGTACCTTTCGACTGCCCTTTCCCCTGGAGGAAGGCTCCCACTGCTGGGCTGGCACTGGCACTTGTCTTCCTCTCTTTGGGGTACAACCAGGACCAGCTATATGATTTGCATGGCTCCATGAGAAATTAAAATGCGGGGTCCTTTGTTCCAACTTTGGTGACAGCAGAGCATTAAAGCAAGCATAGAGCCCTTCCAAGCATAGAGCCTGTGTTGCGACAACCCATGAAATTGGTCCTGTGTCCAACAGAACTCAGAAAGTGTGCGAGCTCCTGCCCCCTCTGGCTGCTCTAAGAAGCGTCCCTCCAGCCTTTCCCACCCCCATCTTCTCTTTTCCAGTTTAAAGCCCATCGCAGGTGATGGAAACAGTGCACAAGAGGCTAAAAATACAGCCGAGTGTGTCTAGGTCATGGCACTTAAGGGCTCAAGGTCTTTTGCTCAGTTATGTGGTCCCGGCCTCTAACAGGGAGAAGCCCGAGATATTCATTTCAATGCTTCACATGCCTGGGGTGTTTAGCAGCTTCATTTCATGGAAAGAGTGGGGACATTGACTGCAGGCTCTGGGCCACCAGGAGGATGTTGGTGTTGGTTTGTTTGTTTGCCTGTTTAGCTCTGCAGTCAGATCCTTTTCCTCCTCTGAAAGGAGCAGGATTTGCTAAGAACTGGAGACAAACTGGTGGAGTTTGGGTCAGTCTAGTGACTTTGAAACCCCAGTTGTGGGATGTTTTCTGATGAAAGGACAGTTTTGCTTTGTTTTTGGAACCGAGAATTGAACCCAGAGGTACTTAACCACTGAGCCACATCCCCAGACATTTTTTTAAATATTTACTTTTTAGTTTTAGGTGAACACAATGTCTTTATTTTTTATTTAATGTGGTGTTGAGGATCGAACCCAGCGCCCCATGCATGCCAGGCAAGTGTGCTACTGCTTGAGCCACATCCCCAGCACCCCCAGCCATTTTTTAAAAATATTTTTTTAGTTGTTGATGGACCTCTTTATTTTAATCATTTATTTATATGCAGTGCTGAGAATCCAAGCCAGTGCCTCACACATGAGTGGCAAGCACTCTACCACTGAGCCACAGCCACAGCCCCCCAGCCTTTTTTTATATTTTATTTAGAGACAGGGTCTCACTAAGTTGCTTAGGGCCTCGATAAATTGCTGAGGCTGGCTTTGAACTCCATCTGCTTCAGCCTCCCAAGCCACTGGGATCACAGGCATGTGCCACCCTGACTGGCTCAGACAGTTGTTTTTACAGAGAGCACTAGTCAGGGGAGTCTGGTTATAATGACAACAATACCAAACACATTTTACCAAGCACTGTACAGAGTGTTTATGGTCAAATTGCATAGAATCCCCCAGTAGGTTTATGAGGGAAGCGTCCTTGGCATCCAAAGTTCACATGGTAGTGGGGCTGGGCTTTGAACCTAGGCAGAGAGACCCCAGGTCTCTTTTTTTAAACACTATGGTAAAATGTCTCCCTCTCTTTACAGGAATGTCAACAGAGAGTGCTCCAGGGCTGGGATTATGGTGAAACAAGGGAGATACGGACTCAAACTAAAAATTTAAGGAGACATAATAAAAAACACAGTAAAAAACACCTCAGTAGTCATGATAAATATTATTTAATAAATATTTATACATCTAATAAATTAATAAACAGCATTTTAATATAATATTTTTTGAAAATACAAATACCAAGAAAATCCACAATGAAGCTGGGCCTGGTGATATACTCCTCTAGATCCACTGTTGTGGAGGTTGAGAAGGGAGGATCACTTGAACTTTGGAATCCAGGGGCTGGGCAGACCCTGGCAACATACTGAGACCTCATCTCATTTAAAAAAAAAAAAAAATCCTTTGGATGTAGTGGCATAACCTGTAATTCTAGCAGCTCCAGAGGCTGAGACAGGAGGATCACAAGTTCCAAATTAGCTTGGGCAACTTAGTGAGACCCTGTATCAAATGAGACCCTGTATCAAAAAAGAAAGAAAGACGTATGGGGGTGTGGCTCAGTGGTAGAGCACCCTTGGATTCCGTCCTCATGGTGGGGGGAGAATATCCAAGATGAGCAGAACGATAACATTTTTAACATCTCCTTCCTTTTCTTCCCTTCCCTTTTCCTTCCTCTCTTCCTTCCTTCCTTCTTTCCCTCTTTCCTACCGGAGCTGGGGATGGAACCGCCCTCCCCTCACACAACCTAGGCAAGCACTCGACCACTGAACTACATTCCAAACCAATGTCAATACTTTCAATAAAGATAGGATCCATGGTGCTGATTTTCCTTTGGACTCTGGTTTGACTCAGCACAGAATACTTACTGATCCTTTGTCCCAGGTTTGGCTCAGGCATCTAGTGATGGAAAATTCCAGAGAAGCAGTCATTTTTGTTGTTATTATTGTTCTGATGGAGATGAGGGAAGAGAAAGAATCTGGACTTAAACACAGTGACCCAGAGCTATTGGTGGAGCCTCCAGGTGAGTATGTTTGGGTTGGAAATGAAGAAATAGGATTCATCTACATCCTGGATCCGACAGGACCCGATCATCTCACATCCTTGGCCCACGATGGGTGCCTATTCAGCACATGTGGTCTAAATCACTGGTCCTCGAATTTGCATCATAGTTCAGGAATCTTTTCAAAATCTCTTTCCAAAGTTTTTCTCTCCTTTGCATCACAGACCTCAGATATACTCCCACATGGGTGTGGAAGTTTGCTGCTGGAGTGTTAATAAAAATATCTTCTGAGGAAAAGAGAAATAACAATTCCACTAGAATTTGTGGGGGGGGGGAGTGGGGAGGGCCATAAAGGGGAAAGACAAGAATTAATAAATGGAATCAATTTCTTCTTGATTAGCTGAGTCTCCAGAAAGAGAATAAAAGCTAAGGGAAACTGAAGGAAGGAAAGAAAGAAGAACGATTATAGGAGCTAAAAATATTATGAGAAAAGTTTGGCTAAGCATCAAAGACAGGCAGATGTGTTTCCCAATAGAAGCTCTGGTTTAGATACGTCAGGAAGCACAGCTCCAAAGGATGGGTGGAAAATAAGGTTATTTAGACTAAGCTCAACAGAATGAAATTTTAAAAGATTTACAGGAGCATCACATGGAGGAACAAGCCTTTCAGCAATATGGAAGCTCTGCCGCCTCAACCCCAAATTCTCTGGATCAAGTGTTGGCACTGAGGATGGAAATTTGCGCCACAGTTTTCAGGACCTTGGACCAAATAGTCTTTCCAGCCTGACTTTATAATTCTAAGGGGAACAATCTCTGTTAAAGCCTAGCTACTTTCCTTATCATATCCTCGGCTGCCTGCTTCCCTATCCATTTAATAAATCATGGACTGTTCTGAAAAACTTCCACAACCAGGCAGGGAATGTAGCTCCCATGCATACACTACTTCTGCGAGGTCAATCAAGTCCAATTCTAGTAGGATTTTGTATTTGGTGAAGATGGATCATGAAGAAAGAGTTGCTCTGATATCCAAGCCAGGTCAAAACATTTCCTACATTCAATGGGCTTTTTGCTTGGCAAGCCCCATAGATGTATATGAATGACCTGAAGTGAAGATGGTATCTAGGGGCTAGAGAGTGTTAAATGAGCACATGGGCCACAGTATGAATGACATTATAAGAAAATTATTTATTTTTTCTCTGTAGATGTGTTTTACAATTTAATCTCCACCACCCCAAAGACAGAAAATGCAGTGATTTTTTTTTCTTTTGCATCCTAGGGCAAGGACATTATTTATTGGGTACTGGCTAGGCACCAGAAGTCATGCCAAGTGCTTCCCATGGATCGTTCCACTCTGTTCTCACAGTAATTCTTGGGTAGGCACGATTACTATCCTCATTTCACAGAGAAGTACATGAAGGTTTAAAGATGTGGATTTACTTACCTGTTGAAAATGGATCTGGGATGCCAATTTGGGCAGAGTGACTCCAGAGCCCAGAGAAGGGCTCATGATAAGAATAGGACTAAAACCGGACCCAGGGATACGCTGACCAGAGGACACACCTCATGGTAGTGACTGGTTCAGAGGAAGGGCGGTGTAGAATTTGGTTGAGTTCAGTCTTTTTTGGTTATTATTATGGGACCTGGGGCATGGCCCTTTTTTTTGTTGTTGGAGGTAGAACTCAGGGGCACTCAACCACTGAGCCTCATCCCCAGCCCTATTTTGTATTTCATTTAGAGACAGGGTCTCACTGAGTTGCTTTAGGGTCTCGATAAGTTGCTGAGGCTGGCTTTGAGCTCGTGATCCTTCTGCCTCTGCCTCCTGAGCCGCTGGGATGACAGGCGTGTGCCACCATGCCCGGTTGGGGCATGGCTCTTGCTTCTTCTTCTTCTTCTTCTTTTTTTTTTTTTTTGGTGGTGCTGGGGATTGAACCCAGGGCCTTTGATATGCAAGGCAAGCACTCTACCAACTGAGCTATATCCCCAGCCCTAGGGCATGGCTCTTGAGAAACTCAGTTTCTTTGTCTGTAATGTAGGGATGGCAAGAGGACCCATGCTCATGGTACTCTGGGTGGGATTTCATGACTTGATGCTTGTAACACTCCCGGAACAGCACTTTGCCTTCAGTAAATGTTCAATAGATACAAATTTTGTCAACATAGGAGAAATAGGACTCAGGTTGGTTATAAGGAAGGTGAAGGCTACCTGATTGGGTACAGTCAATTGAAGTTACACTGAATAGACAGAAGGAGGGACTTACCAGATTTGAAGACACTGTGTCTGAAGCCACCTAGGTGAACAGCTCTGTGTAAAAAGAAGGAAGTTCAAAGTGCTCCGAGTCAGAGCTGTGTCCCTTGGTCATTGAGTAAGAGGAAAGTAAATATGACCGACCAAGGAGTCGTGGGAAGGAGGAGGAGGTGCGGAAAAGCCAGATTCAAGACAGGAGAGAAGAGAAATAGAAAAGCTTTTCCAATTGTGCCTTTTTGGCTCCATGTTTGCCTTGTGTCCCTGCTGGGCACAACTGAATGCAGATGGTCGTTTTCAGGAGACCCAAGAGCCTGGTGCCACCTCTTCAAGATTCCCCGGCTTTGAAAGGATGCTTGCCTGCCCAGTCTCCAGACATTCGCAAACCCTTCCCAAAGACAAACCCTTTCCAACGCCCTGCTCTAAAACTGACCCACCTCTTGGGAGGTGAGGCCAGGGCTCGCCACTGAATGGGCACCATTGTCCTCCCAAGTGTCTGTGGGTCCAGATGCTGTCGGCCTGGAGGTGGCTCCACCGCAGCGTACGGTGCGGTCTGCCTGTAAGGCTTTGATTCCCTCCAGGGACAACACTTCAAAAATTCAAACAGGCAACACATGCAATTCCAGGAGTCCTTGCCAGGCTCATACTCTGTTTTTCCATCATTTCACTCTCCTCCCCTTCAGGAGGGAGCCTCCTTTGGCATTTTGCTTATGAAAAATGAAAACCACCAACAGGGCCAACACCTGATAAGGAGCAAGGCATTGCCTAAGAGTTCCCAGGAAGAGGCTTCTTTGTTCTCCTTTCAAGCCCTTGACACTGCTAACAGCTCTAATTACTGCATTTGCCATGGGATGTAAAATAATACCACATTCCAGAAACCCCATAGGCTCCCTGGGAGAGACACACAGGGAGAGGTGCCCAGGGCTGCAGGAACGTGTTGTCTCATTTCTGGTCCCTAATGTTGGCAACTATTCTGAGAACTTAACAGTACCTTCTTTATGTGTATGGAGAAGGGCACTTTTGCACGTGTAAGGGTACATCATCTCACTACCCATATCCACCAATCTGGTCTGCGTATTTGACAATGCTTCATGCAGAGCATGCTTCTGGAGAAGGTTAGGCTCTCCACCCAGGCCATTCTGGGGGGAAATGAGGACTTCAGAAGTTCCTGAGGCTATGAGCAACAACAAAATAGAACTTCTTCCAATATAATTTAACTATAAAACCTGATGATGTAACACCCACCCACACCCACATCACAAACCAAAGTGACATCACAAATACTAGAGATAATGGCTCCAAACTGCCTACATCTAAGCCCAAGTCTAAACAACAGCAATTTGCCCACACATGGCTGAGGCAGAGAAAGACAGGTGACTAGAAATATTCAAACAAAACAAAACAAAACAAAAAACAAGAGAAAAAAAAAAAGAAAATACATGTTTCTTCCCCCTACTAAGCTAGCTAAAATAAAATTTAAGGCAACCGAAATATGGTAAGGTGATATTATTTATTTATTATTAATTTATATTATTTTGGAGGTACTGGGGAATTGAACCCTGGGGTGCTCTACCGCTGAGCTACACCCCCAGTCCTTTTTATTTTTATTATTTTTTTTTATTTTGAGGCAGGGTCTTGCTAAGTTGCCCAGGCTGGCCTTGAACTTTTGACCCTCCTCCTTCAGCCACCTGGGTCACTGGGATTACAGGCGTGCACCTCGGCACCCAGCTGATTTTATTTTCTTATAGATGACATTTCTTAGAAAGTCAGGGCTCTTTAAGAATGTGATTCTAACCTATCCAAATTGTTTTCTTGTTCTTGCCCAGTCCCCGGAAATGGAGGCAAGTATGAATTACACGGGCTTTTGCCTCTATGGACCCTAGAGTTTATTTTCCTCTTGAGCAGCTTTTCTTGGCTCATGGGAGCCTGGTTAAAAGGTGTCTTGGGTTTGGCAGGACTCACCTGCTGTCAGTTCTGTGTTGCAGTGTGGTTGTGAAGTGCCTACAGCTCCCATAGGTGTCCTGAGTCATTCCCTCCCATCCCAGTCCCTGAGTCATCCCCTCCCATCCCTTTCCTGCGTGGATTCCTTTCTTTCCAGCAGGACTAAAATCATCTTCTATTTATAGTAAACCCTCCCCGACCCCCCAACTTTCTGCCCCAGCATGCTATGTTCTTTAAGAGTCGTGAACTTGTAAAGTTCCTATCTCTACCCTACTTGGTATTAAAAAAAGATTTCAGTGAGCAGGAGAGAGCCATATAACAAAATTTCTAAGATTCATGTGGAAGAAACAGTCCATAGAATGATGTTAATACTTAGCCTTCAAAGTATAAATCTAGTCTCTGATTGAGAATTAGTCTTCTTTTTTTTATTCCTTCTCACCCCCCCCCCTTATAATTCTAGCACCCAATCAATGTGAGACGTGACCCCAGCATCCCCACCTATGGACTCCGACGGTCCATCTTACTGAACACCAGGCTTCAGGATTGCTATGTGGTTTCACCAGCTCTCACCAACATCTGGACGGCCAGAACATGTGCAAGGCAGAACATCAAGACCCCAGCACCAGGTACCACCTCTTGCTGGGAAGTGGTAAAGAACCCAATAATTGCCAGTTCGTTCTCTCTGGCTAAGCTTGGGCTCCGGAGGCAATTGAAGGATAAATGCTGTCCAGTACCTTCCAAGTTTGGAGAATCTAAGCCAATGAAGAGATTAAAGCCCAGGAACAATTCAACAATGAAAGCCACACAGCAGGCCAGGATAAGAAACTCCATCAGATCCAAGAACAAGCGGCCAGCAGGGCAGCTGCTGGGCTCACCTGGACGACGAGGACAGAGTCCTGCAGGAAGCATCGACGAGGTAGACAATGGCCAGGAGTGGAGAAAGTGGGATGGGTGGGAAGAGGGAAATTCTAAAGTTGAAGACAGGATTGGGGAGGGAGGGTGCCCCGTGACAGAGTGGACAGAGGGTCATAGTATGAATTATTATTTTATTTTTTTGTGGCGCTGGGGATTGAACGCAGGGCCTTGTGCATGTGAGGCAAGCACTCTGCCAACTGAGCTGTACCCCCAGCCCAGTATGTATTATTTGTATTCCACCTCACTCCAAAGGAAGATGAAGGGACCTTCATAAACACAGACAAAAGGAACTTGGAGGTGAAGGGAAAATAAGGGTGAGAAAGGCCAGGATACAGGTCATGCAACCTTAGGCACATGTATGTGCGAGGTGAGCTGTGAGCTTCCATGTGGAGAACCTGGCAGCTAGAGGCTGATGGGAGCCAGCTCGGTCAATCCTTGGTGGCCAGTGGAGCTCAGAGCATGTCTTGGAGCTCAGCTGTCAGGGTTCATATCCTAACTCTGACCATAATTGAGGATAACCTTGGGCTTAACCTCTTTTGTGTCTTGATTTTATCATATAAAATGAGGGACAATGGCCTCTCCCTTACAGGGCTTCATGAAGATTAAATGAGTTAATACATGCAAAAGGCTTTTGAATAGCGCCTGGCACAGAGTAAATAATTAGGATCCTGCATAGCGTTCAATAGATGACAGCTGTGGTTATTAACCCTCCAACTGTGTGGCCTTGGGTAAACCAGTTCCAATTTCTCTGCCTTTAAAGCTGTCTCCTGCTGACCTTCCAGGGCTCCAGGGAACACACGCAGTGGTATATAAAGGGGTTCAGTAAGCTAGAACATGCTGGACAAATGTTGGTTGTTCCTGTAACCAAGACTCTCAAATCCCAGATAATTATTCTGAGCTCCCTTCTCAAGTTTTAGCTTTGACTTCTCTGCTTTCTTCCTGGCTAGAGCAAACAAAGTTCAAAGGAGAAAAAAGTAACAGTCCGCCAAGATCTTGAAGATAGATATGTGGAACTCGTGGCCGCCACCCAAGCACTACCCTGGGACAGAGGGACCGCAGCCTGGAAGGGCCGAGCATTGCCTCCTGAAACCCCAATGAGACAGCAGGTGCTGGGGGACTCGCTAACAATCCATGGTCTCCCCACAGAGTGTTACCGGGCTCTGTACCATGCCGTGGTGGAGCCGATGCTGTGGAATCCTTCAGGAACCCCCAAGAGATACAGCTTGGAGCTGGGCAAGGCCATTAAACAAAAACTTTGGGAAGCTCTGTGCAGTCAGGCCACCACCCTTGAAGGTGCTCAGAAGGACCCACTGTCTGGCAGGAAGTGGCTGGTGTCCATGAGCCTATGCCCAAGAAATGGCCCAAGTTAAAAGAGTGAAAAATAAAAATAGGAACCCATGGGAATAGGATATTCTCTGCTAGATGTCTGAAAAATAAACACTACTTTGCACCTTCTACATAATCTCAGAGAGCGCTTTACAAATTAGTGAATGTGAAACAAGACAAACAATCCCCTCTACACTCATGGGTAGGTAATTTATTTGTGTACGTTGCTTTAAAGAGATGGGGCCTCACTTAGTTACCCAGGCTGGGATACAGGTGTGACACCCTGCATCCAGCACATGGTTATTTAATTTTGAGGGCTAGTGTTTGGAGGTTTTTTGGTAGATAGGAAAAGCCCTGCATATGAAGCCAATGGTTTAGGTCCCAAATTTTTAAAAAGTGGACTGTTAAGCTCTTTGTCTCCCTCCACACACCCTGAGCAGAAAGCCTACCACCACCTCAAGGAAATAAACCCACAGTCAGTCCCTAGCAGATGACCGCTTGTGACATTGCAGAAATGCCCTGTAACCTGGAGTCCATGTTAACAAGAGAGGAAATCACATGGATGCTTCCACGGGCAAGCTGATGCAAAGCTCTTTGTAGGTTCTAAAGACCTTAACCAGACAGCAACGACAACATATAAAACACATACTTGATAAAATTGTATTTTTTTTTACAGTCATTTGTACAATTTGTTACAAAACCATAGACAACTATGACTTGTTTTAAATCATTTTTGGTCTGCAAATATGTAAAATCTGTGTGCAATTATCATGTATTTACAGGGCCTTGTGTTAGTCATTTTCAATGATTATTCCAACAATGTCACACTCTCAACATAAGACATGGCTTAAGATAAATATATTAGTAAATAAATATTTTGAGAACATATTTCCATAAATGAAATGTGCTGCTATACATATACAGAATATACATAAGTTGTTTTCTAGCTTTTAAAACATTTTTTTTAAAAAATGGTAATGTTGGAAAAAGAGCCCTTAGACCATTTTATTACAAAATCTTTACAGCAAAGTTTTTACAAAATATCTTTTAAGTGCTATGGGAGAAATTAAAACAAAACTTTTTAAAATAGTGCCTTGTTAGACCAACACAATAGAATTTATATATAAAGAATAGAAAAAGGCAGTTCTGTTTAAAAGACCATGCTCTTGATTAGTAATTCATTTTTAGACCTCATTAAAAAAGCATTAGCCCTGCCTGAACGTGAAGTAGGGACAATGAGCACATAGGGGAAGATCTGAGCAGTAGAATGGGGGAACTTAGGAAAATGGTGGGGGCTTCGGGTGGGGGAGGGGCTGAGTTAAACTAGCTTACTGGACCTGTGTCCACAAAGAGGTACCTCATTGGTCAGAACATCCAAACATCCATTTTCAGCTGGTTCTAGAACTCTTCAGTTTACATGGCTGACCTACACCCACGGCCGGGTCATAAGACCACACTCACTCCCTGACTCGGGGGATGTGGGGTTCTCAGTGTAAAGTGGGATGCTCTGTTTCCGTGGTTAAACCAACACCATGCCACTGAGAGTCCACGGAAAAAGGTACCTGTCACGATTATGGGAGTCTTAGAGCTTCAAAGAAGACATTTCTTTTGATTTAATTGTGACACAAGATAGTTGTTAATTTATTCTGGTGACCTCCCTGTCTGGTGAGTCAATACAAATTCAAAAGATGGTGGTTGACATTTTAAGTTTTTAAAATTTCATTTTTGCTTCTACTACAACAATTAAATATCCTTCTTTTGTCATCTGCAGCTATCACTCTTTCAAAACGAAATTGGATGCACGTAACAAATCCAGTGGCAGCCAGATTCTGTATTCCATCTATTTAATGCTTAAGGCTTTTGAGGAGTGGTTTCTAGCCAGGACTAAAGAAAGCTGCTTTGGGGGTATGGTTTCAGACAAGGAAGATAATATGCATTCAAAGGCATTAAAAACAAGAAAGCAAAACCACAAACAACAAAAATCTCAACAATGAGAAGCTGCTTTTTGCAGTTCATGTTAAAAGCCATACACCCCCCTTCCCTAAAACCATGTAATGCAAGCTGTTGTCCTGAGCAGCTGCTGCTCCTGGCCCCAGAAATAAAGGCAGCCCTGATCTCATGTCAACAGCTTAGGCGCTTCTCACACTCTCGCCAACAGGTGTGCTGGGACAGCTTGCAGGGAGCCACCCCCAAGGGACCATACCCCAGAGGCTGGAGGACAAATCTCTCCACAGTGAGTTCCTAAATGGCAAATGGCTCCATCCTTTGATGCTGGGATCAGTGTCAAATCCTAGCTAGAAATAAGTACATTTCCTAATCATAGACTGGGGTTTTAAAGAAAAAAGTATTATATAAAGAGATTTCTCATTGAAAATGTTCCAGTCTGTACTCTGGGTTGACTTCCTGTGAGCTGACTGTGAGTGGTAATAAGGGTTTCCTTGCAACCTAGGGTGGTCCCTATTTCCCCTACAGGAGGCCAGAGCTCAAGATTCCTATTCTGCAATGAACATTTAGACCAAACAGATAAAACTTTAAATGGCAACAAGTATCTGCTAAATGAATAAAAGCGACCAGAAATTACTTCACATGAAGGCTAATGTGATTAGTTGCTTTTTTTTTTTTTTTTAAGGACAACAAGGACTACATTGGACAAAAAGGATGACAATCCCTGATCTCAAGTAGTTTTAAATATTCTCTCCCTTTTAAAAATGAAACATCTTTAAAAAAAAAAGAAAAAAGAAACAAGTCTGGGTTCTTAAAACTCTCCCTCCCCCTTTTAAAAAAACAAAAGGCTGGAAAAATATACAAAACCCTACCCTTTGGGGTCTAAACTATCTGATAGTCTCTCTGTCTCATGGAGAATCAATACATAATAGTGCATTAGGTAGACAGGGTAGTAGACATTTATAGGCGAGATGAGCAATTTCAGCCACTAGGCAGAGGGCTGAAAAACCCTGAAGCAGTGCTTCCGTGGGGGGAAATGGAATAGGAAAAGCATCATTCGAATGGAGCTCAGTGCACACCCTGAGGGGTCTGAGAACTTGCCCCAGGAAGGCAGTCCAAGGAAGCAGCAGTCAAGGGGCATGGCCGCCCTCACAAACGTGCATGCGCACAGGCTTGCTCCAGCGTGCCCATCCCTTCTCCAAAGGGTAGTGTGCTGCTGGGTGAGCGCAGAGCACTCCTCCCAACCCCATCGGACACCAAGGCCACAAAACTACATTCCTCCTGGGTGTCTGCCCCATACACCCTGCTGAACCATTTCTGCAGCCAGTGGCAGGAAGCACAAAATATTTTTCCAAAGGATTCCAAAGTCAGGATCACAGAAGGGAGAGCTTCCTCTTCCCTGCCCCAGGGCTGAGAGTTCGTGTACAAGACTACATGAACACTGCCCTTATTATAATCTGGACCTCTGTCAAGACCAGGACCGGGAACTCTTTTTGCTTGGGATAATGACCCAAAGGGACCGACTGAGGATACTGGGCAGAATTGTCCCTCTTACCCTGGGGCTTCTATAGCAATGGCTCGACTCAGCTCTCCAGTGCTGCAGATTTTATGGCCTGGGCCTACTCCTCGCCATTTCCATCCTCTGCCTACAGGTGTGGGCTGGAGAGGCGTGGCTTCGGAGAGGACCTGACATTTTTTATGTTCAGATTTGCCACAAGAAAGAAAGGCAGCTTTGCATTGTTCCTCAGAGTTTGTACCCATATCAACTAGCTTTACTTCAAGTTTCTGGTTCATTTTCTAAGGCAGGTGTAGCCCTGAGCTTTTCAAAGGCCTGAGCTCCCTCAGGGGAGACAACAGTATCTACACATGATGTGGTTCATTTAATGCAGCAGTGATTTTTTTCTTTTTCAGCAAAAGGTGGCAGCTAGGGTTCTTTAAAATATATATTTAAATAACTTTTTACATTTACATATAATATTAAAAAAAAAAAAACAGAGAACTCAATCCCACACACCTTGGAACCCCAAGCACACACTCTACAAAACAAAAAAATAACATGTTATCAAAAGACGCAAAGGACTCAGAATTTTGTCTGTTGGTTTGCTAATGAGGGTGGGGGGGCTGTGGGGGAGTTGCCACAGGTGGCTCACATTTTGGGTTGAGAAAGAGGGCTCTCTTTATTACCACTTTTGTGTTTGTCAAAGCTAAAAAAAATTTTGTTTCTTGTTTTTGTTTTTAAGGAAGTCAGAGTTTGGAGTCTCCATAAATTTCCCAATTTCCAGATAAGAGTTCCTTCTGAGCTCAGGCTCCTGGGCTGCTGCTGTCTGGTGGGTGAGATCCCAGTCCTAGGAGAGAGAAGGAGAACACTCATTAAGGGAGGGAGGTGGCACTGCAGGTTTTGGAACAATGCATAGGGAATAGGAGAGGGACCCCAGGTACCTTGTCCTTTGTGATGGGCAGGCTCTTAGGAAGTGACAGTTCTGTCACATCGACTGTGTGCATGGTAACCACTGAAGCACAGCTCCTTTTCTGAGAGGAGCTCAGTGTATGCTAAGACCATCTCCCCCAGCCCCCGTATGTTTTCCTCATCCCAGAGCCTTCTGGAAGCCCTTAGATAGCATGCAAACACAATGTACAAAGTGATGTTAACTGACTGCTGGGTGCAGGCCCTGGGAAGAACAGGGAGGAAGAGCCCCTCACAAGCTTGCAGACCTTCCCACAAAGTAACCTTGGCTTGAGATGACTTAGGAAGTAAGCAGATGGTTCAAGAGTGACCCAGAAGGGGCTGGAGGGTCACCGGGTTGAGATCTGAAGAGGTCTGGAGGCAGAAATGAGCTTGGCTGGGACAGGCTGAAGGCCACAGCAGGGTACAGCAGAGAGCAAGGAGAACAGAACAGACAATGGTGGATGGGTCAGCAGGAGCCAAAACACAGACAACTGGGGGAGCAGTTTACATTTTTAAGATTCTAAAGGGAATGGCAAGTCACTAAAGGTCTTTCTAAAGACATCAACTAATGTTTCAAAAAAGAATATGGCTGGGGTTGTGGCTCAGTGGTAGAGCGCTTGCCTAGCATGTGTGAGGCCCTGGGTTGATTCTTAGCACCACATATGAACAAACAAATAAAGGTCTATCAATAACTAATGAAAAAAAAAAAAAAGATATTCTGCCTCCGAAGAGGAATAGAAGGCCAGGCCAGTTACAGAAGACCCATCAGAAGGCCACTGCACACTCTGGAGAAAGGAACACAGCTGGACAGAGGGGGGCAGCAATGAGGGATGCAGAGAAGATGCCGAACCCAAGATGCACTCTGGGGTGAATGCTTCTGTGGATATAACAGGCTGCGATGCTTATGAAGCATTTGGGGGAAGAGAGGACAACATCATGGAAACAGAGGGCTCAGGGGATCTAGAACTCGGGAGGTCGGGTAGGCACTGGAATGACATTTGGAAGTCATCAGGTGCAGGATGTTTAAAGCCAAGGGCTCAGAGAAAGTCCCTCAGAAGAGGATGGAGAAGAGACGCCATGGAAATGCCTACCCTGGCCTACTACTATCTTCTGCTCTCACCTGCAGCCTCAGTGGCTGGGGTGTTGGACTCCTGAGTGTCCTGGTGGGCAACAGGGAGGCCGACCCTGGTGGCACCTGCCTCCTCTGAAGGGCAGCCAGGCTGTAGCAGTACCTCAGCCTGGTGGCATGGAACCCGCTCCTCTTCCCTGGCTGTTGCCAGGCTCCTGTGGGGCCGCTGGGCATCTAGGCCCAGTGTCCCACTCCAGGGGCTGAGGCTGTGGGTCCCTTGGCAGTCTGGGGACAGGCCCAAGTCACAGTCCATGTCCTCCGGAATGATGGGGATGCGCTGGCTCAGGTCCCGGGCCCCTGGGGAGCAGCTGGGTGGGGGCTCCTCGGCGAGTGTGTACTGCACACTCACTGAGTAGTCCTCAGTGTAGCAGCCACTACCCCCGCCACCACTGTGGGCCACCTGCTTCTCTTCATAGAAGCAGCAGGGCAGGCCCTCATATTTCACCCCATCTGTCCTGGGCAAATGGTCTGGGTGGAGGCCATACAGGCCGAGGGAGCCTCTGGACTGTGGCTCTCCACCCACAGGGCCACAGCCCTCAAGGAGCAGAGCACCCAGGAGCAAGGTGCTGCCACCACTGGCTGCCCCTGCCCCAGGCCCCGGTGCAGAGGGCTGAGGCTCACAACAGCAGGCACATGAGGGCCCCTCCCGGCTCCCCTTCCAGGTCCTCCTGAGGTCCAGGGCAGCCCCAGGAGAAGCCTCAAGCCCCACTTCTGAGGTAGAGCTATTGGGCCCCCTGTGCTCCAGTGAGGAGTTGCTGCTGTAGTTCATCTCCAGGCTGCAGGTGGACAATTGGTCCCCTGAGGGAGAAGCAGGGCCCAGCCACGGTTCTCCCCTCCCAGCACCATAACTGTGTGCTGCCGGGAGCTCCTCGGGTGGCAGGGAGCCCTCAAGGCAAATGGCAGGCCCCCGGCCAGAGTTGCCCGAGGCCCCTGCCTCGCTGGTGCGGCAGGGGCTCCGGCTTCGGTAGATGAAGGGGTCATAGTCACTGCTGAGGGAGCTGCGGAAGGTGGAGCAGCTTCCGTACACACCCTGGTTGCTGACCTCAGTGCAGTCCACCACAGAGTCGCTAGAGGAGCAGTGGCACTGGCCAGAGCTGCTGCTGCTGCTGCTGTCACTGCCTGGGCAGTCGGCCAGGTAGCCACTGCACACTGAGCGGTGGCCGTGGTAGCAGCTGAAGCTGGAAGTGCTGCCGCTCTCCAGGTGGGAAGGCGGGGCCACGTGCACCACAGTGGGGAAGAGCAGGTTGCCGCTACCGCTGCCACTCACTGGAAAGGCACGGGAGGGGCCCCTGGGCGTGAGGCTGGGCAGAGGCTGGCCCTCCTGCTCCGGGTAGCTGAGGCCCTGGAAGTAGTAGTGTTGGTACATGGTCTCATACTGGGAGAAGCAAGCTGCCTTGGAGAAGCTGCGGCCACTGAACTTGGGCCTGCGGAAGGGGTGGGCTGGGGAGTAGGCCCGGTGCTCCAGACTACAGCGGTGAGTAGCCAGGGCGTGATCCAGGTGCAGGGGTGGGTAGCTGCGGATGTAGGTGGGGGTCTGTGGAGAATAGAGGCTCTGCTCCCCATGCCGGTCCATGGTGAGCAGCGTGACGGGGTTCCCGTGGGAGTCCATGCTTGTCCTTGTAGGGTAGGCTGGGATGGCATTGGTCCTGTGCACGCGGCCAGGGTAATGTACTGGCAGGGTCACCCTCTGCTGCCGACTACGTGCAAGGTTGCTGGTCTCCACACACACGGCACCCGGGTTTCCCTTTTGTTCTGGGGAGAGGTGGAGGAAATAAGGTAAGCAGGGCTGAGCATACTGGTGACAAAAGAAAGAAACTGAAGCAGCAAGCTGGGCCACGTCCTGGTGCCTATTCTCACACCCTGCCACATCCTAAGCTATCTCCAAACTCAGCTGTGCTGGCAGGGCCCAGCCTGCCTCCGTGTGGAAGGCAGTTACTCCCAAAGGGCTGTGTCTCTCCTCCCCACTGCTCGTCTGACAAGGGCACCCCCTCTACAGAAAGCAATAAGGACCCAGGATAAAAGTGCCTTCTTCCTGCCCCATAAGAGTGAGGCAGGAGCAGCGTTGCAAACCTGCCACATTCATTATGTTTTGTGGCCCCTGGGAACACCCTTGTGGTCTGAGCACAGCAGCATCATTACCGTCATCCCATTGAGACTGGGGGCTTCAGGCTGGAGAGGCCACAGGCCTTGTCCAAGGTCAGGAAGCTATTTAATGTGAAGCCTAAATTTGAACTTGGTGTGATTTTCTTGGTGTGCTGAAGATGGAACCCAGGACCCTGAGTGTGCCAGGCAAGTGCTCTACCACTGCGCTGCATCCCCAGCCCCTTAGGGAGTTTTTTTTTTTTTTTTTTAATATCTTTATTTTTATGTGGTACTGAGGATCCAACCCAGTGCCTCACACATGTGAGGCGGGCGCTCTACCACTGAGCTCCAGCTCCAGCCCCCTTCGGGTGGTTCTTAATGCCAAGCTTTTCTAAGGACTGTGTAGACAATCTCCAGAACCTAAGGCCACATGCCTCCAGTCAGAGGACAATGCTATGGTGGTCTCGCTTGCTCACTAGATTATGACATGTGTCATGCTCTTGCTAGGCACTAGGAAGGGACAGTGTTCTCCGACTTGACTCTTCACCAATGATTAAGGCAGGTGACAATTACCTATGATGTTGTGCCGACAGTGGGGGCAGGTGTGGTGCTGCAGCAGCCATGGGTCCACGCACTTCCTGTGAAACCGGTGAGTACAGGGGATGACCCGCAGCTCCTGGGAAGGGAGAGAGGGGACATAGCCTGAAGGGAGGACGTGGCGGGAGCAGCCTCACCTTCTGCCTCACACATACTTGCTTCTGTGGAGTCTGGCGTGGGCAGAGAACTCCTGCTCACTGTATTGGTGCGTTCCTGCTTCAGTTTGGACCCTAACCTTCCCCAAAGGCCCATGTGTTAAAGGCTGATCCCCAACTTGGCACTACCAGGGGTAGGGCCTAGCATTGGTCTTTTGGTCATTGCAGGCATGCCCTTGAAGGGGATTTGGGGACTCCAATCTCCCCTATCTTGCACCCTGGCCATGAGGTGAGAAGTTCTGCTTGGCCACAGCCTCCCATAAGGATGTGCTGCCTCGCCACAGAACCAAAGCAATGGGGACAACTGATCATGATCTGAAACCTCTGAAACTGAACCAAAACAAAGCTCTTCTAAGTTGATTCTATCAGGTACCTGTGGCAGCAATGGGCCGCTGACTAACATATTTCCCACTCTCCTCTGCCTCCAGCTATGGGTGAGCTCCACTCCCTAAAGCAGAGCCCAGGAGGGGGTCTAGGGAGAAGAAAACTACCCCTTCTTCAGCCTGAGCCCTCAGTGTGGAGGGAGTGGATGTCCACAGAAGCAGCTCCTTTCCTGGAGTTGGAGAGGATGTGAAGCCTGGGGTGTGAAAAGAGGGTCAGGAACACCCTAAGATATTATGCATCTGGAGTAGGGGGCATTGCCTCCAGGTACCCTAAGTGAGGATGATAGAAAGGGCGATGTCCAGGACTTGTGATTGACGGGGTGGGATGAAAGGTAGAGAGGGTGTCCCTTCTGTCAGTGGACCCCAAACACTATCAGCCTATGTGGAGAGAACACGATGGGGGTTTTAGGGGTGCAAAACCACCTCTGTGGTTCCTGAGCCTAAGCATCCTGCAAATCTGCCTTATCTGACCAAATTAATATCAAACCTTTGTGCCTGTCAGGGTGACAGAGGTCTACCTGTATTTTGATCTTTGTGGTCACCTAGAATGTTGGTCAGTCTCAGGCCCACATCACAAGTGCAGGCACAGGGAATGAGGCACTTGCTCAAGTTCACGAAACTAGAATCCAGAAACCGGGTTGGAACCCAGGCAGTCTCTACTCAGAGCCCATGCAGGAACCTGTCACTCCAAAAGACTCTGCAAAACTAAACTCATTGTCATCCAACAGGGGGGACACTTTCATCAAAGGGGCATCAAATGTCAACAATTCAAGTGGTTTACTTGAAATTGCTCCGCTTCCCCAGACCGTATGTGCACATTCATCTATCTATAGATGAAGCCACAGTGGCTAAATATTAGTGATGGGTGATTCTAGATGAATAATCTATGTCACTCATGTAATATTCTTATAACTTTCTTTTTAAGATTTTTAACTTTCGGGCTGGGGTTGTGGCTCAGTGGTACAGTATTCGCTTAGCAAATGCGAGGCCCTGGGTTCAATCCTCAGCACCACATAAAAGTAAATAAAATAAAATAAAGGTATTGTGTCCAACTACAACTAAAAAAAAAAAATTGTAACTTTCGAAAAAGAGCTGCAAGGAAAAGCAAAAAAGGGACAAGTTCCTTGTCTCTTTCCAAGTAAAAAACACCATATCAAGTATTAAGAAATTTTAGAAGAGTGATTCTGAAACAGAGCCAGCATGTGTGAATGTGGTTTTTTTTTTTTTTTTTTTTTTTGGGGTGTGTGTGTGTGTGTTAGTTACTGGGAATCAAACTCAAGGTCTTAAACATTCTGGGCAAGTGTTCCACCAGAGTCACATCCTTAGCCCTGTGAATATTCTTAAAACTAGACATTTTCTGTCCTACCATATGTTTCTGATCAATTTCTGAAATCACCTACATCTAGCTGGACCCTGTGGGGAGTGTTGTGTCCTCCCCAATCCTGGTGAGGGAATGGCTAGACTGTTCGGGCATCATCCCTTAGAAACCTCTGTGTTGACCCCTTTTAGGGTGTGGGGAAGACTGTGGCCCGAGTGTCTATGTTGATCTGCCACCTTCTCCCCACCCAAGACAGGCCCTGCCTCTGCCACTACCTCTCCGTCGATGTACTTCTCTAGGCAGATGGCACAGTCGGACGTGGAGCTGCTGCTGAGGGTGTCCAAGGCCCCGCAGCTTCCCTCCCGGCGCCCCTTGCTCTTGGAGTTGAACTTTCTAGTTTCCATCTTCTCCAGAGCCTGCACAGCCAGCCTGTTCATGGAATTCTGCAAGGCAGAACAGGGTCAGTGTTAAGAATCTGGTACATATTAACAGTGGTAGTTATCCTTGGGGCCATGGTACCTGATGTACTGGGACAGTCGCTATCAGGCCAGACAGATTTTTTTTGTCTTTTTCCCTTCGGTCCTGGAGATTTAACCTAGGGGCACTTAAACACTGAGCCGCACCTCCGGCCCGTTTTATTTTGAGACAGGACCTCACTAAGTTGCTTAGAGCCTTGCTCAGTTGTGGAGGCTGGTCTTAAACTTGCAATCCTCCTGTTTTAGCTTCCCGAGCTACTGGGATTATAGTGTGCACCACTGAGCCCGGCTGCCAGACAGATTTTTGAGAAACTTAAAACTCAGACAGCCACGGCAAATATTTTCCAGACCCCTGGAGTATCCATGATATCAGCCCAGGTTGTACTCGAGTGGCCCTGCTAGCCGAGGTCTTGCCTTTGAGGTGAAGGCAGGGCTCTCTCTGCCATTGCCCTGCTGCTTCCCAATACAGTGAGACTGCTTTACACTCCTTGTCTACAGTGGAGGAAGCTGTGAGGGTGAGGCAATGCATGAGTCTTGGCACAGACACAGGATGTGCTCAGTAAACATCAGCCCCTGTGGTCGGTGGTGGCCCTCACCCCTTGTGAGAACTTGGTGCGTCTCCTTGACGGACTTCTGCCAGCTGTGGCACTGTCTGTCTCTCAAGATGTTACACTGCTACATTTGAGAGTCTAGATTCCTGCTGGTCCTCTCACCACTCTCTACCCCCAAATCTTCCTTTCCTATAAGCACATAGTGACATGCTGGCTGGAGAATCACCAAGAGAGTCTGGTAGATGCGGACTTGGACTCGGCAGGCCGAGGGCCTGGGACTCTGTATTTCTAGTAAGCACTCAGGGGCCGCTGGTGCCAGATCTGCTTGAGAAGCCAAGTTCAAGGATTCTATAAGTACATTTAAACATTTCCTTTTAAAAACTAGCTGGAAATGTCCCCAGCGCTGGGCCTTTGCCCCTTTTGGAACAGTAAAGGCATAGTGCTGGGGAGCAGCTGGGAGTTTGGACCCTCAAACTAGTAGGCTGATGATCGAGAGCCCTGACTTTCACCAGCAACAGAGTAATGAGGTCAGTGTTCTGGGACTGCTCTGAGGGATTACCTGACTACGTCGCTGCTTCAGCTTGATTTTGACAAGGAGGATGAGGCAGACCAAGGAGACCACGACAAAGAATGCCAGGAAGATGCCCATGTCAAAGTACTCGGTGGGTTGCTTGAACAGAAGACAAACACGGTCAGTCAGACTCCATTCAGCCAGTAACAGGCACAGGGGGTAAGTGTTCCCACTGTGTGCAGGAAGCTCCTGGGGTTCTGTTCACGTCACACGGTGCACTCAGTGTGGCTGGGGGAGGCCTGTAGCCCTCAGGCCTCCCCATAGCCAAGTGAACTCTATTCATTAAGCCTGGTCCCACTGGAATAGTGCAAAGTTTGATGTAACCAGTAAGAAAAGCTCTTCCAAATAAATACGAATAATCACATTTAGAGGACAAAGGAGTGAGTGTCATGTTTTGAGGGAACAGTGATTACTAACCATATAATTAACGGTTTACAACAACTCAGAAAATTGTATGCTGCTTCCACAAATATCAGCTTCCACTACAATGAGTCATATTTACCAAAGCATTCTTTTTTCCTTTAAAAAGAAGCCAGCAAGTCAGTTCTGCAAATTCCCTCTAGTTTTAGTTCTAACCTTTTCCTCACGGCACACTCCCCAACCGCTTGAAGCCACCTCACCTCGGACATACATTTAGCCAAGGAGAGCAGAGTTGTCCTAACAGGATATTGCACGTATCATCCCACGTGTGAGGAAGAAACCCGGGGTACTAGCCCTAGGCTCCTATTATCCTCCAGCTTGAGGTTGTACAAAACATGCCAGGCCAGCGTTAATAGCCATTAGTGTCCCTTCAACACACTGAAGAGAAGACTAAATGCTGTGTAAGTCAAGCCCAGTCAAAAGCTTACTTTCCCAGAATCATCTGTGAGTCAGGGAGTTTGTGTTTTTTTTGGGGGGATAGGTGGGGGGTACTGAGGACTGAATTTCTAGTAACTGAGCCCCATCCCCAGCCCTATTTTGTATTTTATTTAGAGACAGGGTCTCACTGAGTTGCTTAGGGCCTCCCTTTTGTTGAGGCTGGCTTTGAACTGGTGATCCTCCTGGCTCAGCCTCCCAAGCTGCTGGGATGACAGACGTGTGCCACCATGCTGGGCTTGAGTTGGGGAATTTTAAGAAGGTAATTTACCCCATGGAAAAAAGGACATACAGGCCTTTTCTCTAATGTCTGGGTCAAATGAAAGGAGGGCGACACAGGAACCCAAGTGCTGGGCATTCCACCTTCATTCTCCTTCCCGTGGCTCCCAGAGGCAGGCGCCATGTGAGAGAAGGAAGGATGAGAGGGAATACCAGGCAGGGAGAGCACAATTTTTTTAGCACAAGCCATCTATTTCTGGTAAGTTTTTTCAACTTCCTGAAAAGGAAGATGGGTGAAATATTTTCTTGACATCCTAGAGCTGATCTTGACCTTCAGGAGCCTGGGGCATGCCGGTATTTTAAAGAAACGACAGGAATGAAAGCATCAGCCCAAAGGAAACAAAGATACAGACAGCAGCCGACAAGTCATGTGTGGACACTCACCCGGGGAGGGCGGTGTTGGATCCTTGCTCGGGCCACTTTCTGCTTGTTAACAATGTTCATCAGCTTGAGAGCATCGGCGCCCTTCACGTACACCACTGGTCTTTTGAGTGGGTCTTCTGAGCCCTGGTTTAGCTGAGAAGCAGAGAGCCCTCGTTAGAAGATGGGCTGACTTTAAGAAGAGAGGACTGAGGACACAGCTCAGTGGAAGAGAGCTTGCTTAGCCTGTGCAGGGCCCTGGGCTCAATAAAAATAAAACAGCAAGAGAAAGGGGCTGGAAATCTGTATCTGGAAATCCTTGAAATCGTGAGGCAAGACAGCCTCGGGGTCCCCAAAAGGGCCGCTAAGGCTGATGGTTGCTGTAAGATGGGCTAGCCAGGCTGCCGGCCCAGAGGAGTCTTTGAAAATGTTTTGCACCCCAACTCCCTGGCTCTTCACCCCTCTCAATACACCTCCCCCAGGTAGGATGTCCAAATGCAGACAACTTACTTCAGCAGACAAGTTCACTAAAGGAAGTGCCTCTCTCAGGGAGATTTCAGGGTTGGTGTGGCGCGAGTTTACCTGGTCGATGGCTTCTGGGTTTTCAGACACATCAAAGATGACTGCAGTAGCTCCCCGCTGCACTGCTCGCTTGGCCTGGCAGAGGGAAAAAGAACAGGTTGGCAACTCTGGTCCTCTGACCTCACCAATGTTGACCTTGGACATCAGGCCTGTATGTGAAAGCAGACTGACAATAACCAACTTGTGTGGCTCTGGGCAAGTTACTCAGCTTTCTTAAGCTTCAACTCTCTCATCTGTAAAATGGGACAATACCACCTACCTGGTACGCATATCCTAAGAACCAGATGAATTACAGGTAACTGGGTACTCGATAAGCCTGTCTCCTCAACCAGCCCTAACATTAACAACAAACAGCAGATCAACAGACACACTGATATCAGTGTTTTCTCTGGTGAACACTGAGCCTTTAGCAACCAAGGCAAACACCTTTGGTCCATCTCTGTGGTCCTTTTCTTCCCTCCCACATCACCTAGTTGGAATAGCATGTTGATTATTTCTGAATGAATCTCAGAATGGTCACTTTTAATTAGTGACACAAGCTGAAGACCTCTGGAGACACTGTGTTGGGGGGAAGCTATGAGAAATAATTGTACATGGGGATTTAGAGCAGTTGGCTGCCAAACCTGGCTGCACATCAAAAACCACTTGGGAAGTTTGTAAAGCAGATTTCCTGGCTCAAACCACAGAGACTGATTCAGCAGGGCTGGAGTCAGGCCCAGGAAACTGAGTTCTATAAGCTTTCTGAGGGATTTGTATGATTCAACTACTTAGGGAACTACAGATCAGAGCGATGAGATTAGAAGGTTCAGAAACAAATGAGAAGTGAAAGGATTCTTTTTTTGAAGGGGGTGTGGTAGTGGGGAGAGGATTCCTTTCCATCCCAATGAACCTTCTAATTTCACATCCAGCCAAGTGGACAACAGGGCAGAAGCAGTGGAAGAACTAGACTATAAGACAGACTTTTAGGAGTCTGAATCTTGTTAAGGAAGTGACTCCTCTAAAAAAATGTGGGGGAAAAACAAAACAAAACCAAGACTGCTATATGCTATTAGATGGGCAAGTGATGGAAAGTGTTCAGAGGTCAATACAGGCACCAAAGGCCCGAGTGCTTGAGAAAGAATAAAATCTGAATTCCTTCCACAGGAATAATGGCTCTATATTGACGTGGCCAGTCTAATGACTCCACTGGACCACTAGAGGGCAGCCTCATCCCACAGCTTTTAAACCAGTTTCCTGCACTTGGTACCAAACAAGCAGGACCAAAAACCTCTTCAGTGGTTCTCCTGGGCAAGGCACATTCCTCAGCAGTTTAAGAAGCTCTGGCACCCTAGTTGCTGTGCTGCAGAATCTGTCCCTGTTCTGCAGGAGAGACACACACACTCTCTCTCTCTCTTTTTATTTTTTGCAGTACTGGGACTGAACTCAGGAGTGCTTTACCATTGAGCTATATCTGTATCCCCCATTTTTTTTGAGACAGGGTCTCACTAAATTGTCCAGGCTACCCTCAAACTTGTAATCTTCCTGTCTCAGCCTCCTAAATAGCCAGAATTCCATGTATGTGCCACTGTACCCAGCTCTTCTTTGAAAAATCGAGGTGGAATATATTAAAAGTCTTGCCTCTGGTCTGGTCCACCCCACCCTGTTTTACAATGGAATTCTGTACTAGAAATCAGGAGTGAATCAATACTGGGGGCTATTCCCAAGCAAGTTACAGAATCTCTTTCAGCATGTCTCAGTTTCCTTGTCTGTCAAAGGAGGTGGATGCCCATGTAATTATAACTAGGGTCCCTTTGAATTCTCAGTCTTGGCCATTCAACAGAGAATCCAGAGTAACTCAGAACAGCAATGTCATGTCCTCCAGCAAGAGGAGATAGGTGGCAGAATTGAGAAAATATAAGGCCAAGGTAGCACTGATTTCCTAGTTTGAACAGTGAAGAGGGCAGGTGGCAAATAAGGTGCTTCCATTCCACTTACAGCCCGATTTCAGATATAGCCCAACCAGCTCATACACAGGAGCCAAGGACAGACACCATGTTTAAGAAAATGCTTAATTCTCATAGTTTACTTTTAAAGTCATATTTAATGCAGACTATTAAAACATTTATATTTCCTGCATGTACCAGGACTGGACAGGAGGGGAGTTAGCTCAGAACCCTATTGGAAACCTGCCTGTCAAGAGCCAGCTTAGGATTTAAAATAGCCTGTGAATAACCCATACTTAAAAAACATTCTTTATTATAATTTCCCCAAAGCAAATTTAAAAAGTACACAACATTTCTTGGTCACACTTTCCCTTTGCTCATTTTTAGTTAAAAAACTTGATGAGGCAAATTTCTTGAATCAATCTTCATACCTTAGAGCATCTCCCATTTTACCAAGTCAATCTTGAGCCAGGATATTATTTCAAAATAAACCTAACCCTAGTTGGGAGATTGTCCATAGTGTGACTACTACAAACCCAGTCTCCATAGTACCACACACTCAGTGTCCAAAACTCTCGAGGCTACTTGAAAGAAAGGATGCAGCCTGTGGATATGGCTAGATTAAGGTCACTGGTCGCTGGTCCAGAGGGCTGTTACCCCTAAAAACTGCACAGACTGGAGTGGAAGGGAGAGTAAGAGAAGGCTGTGACAGCAGAAAAAAGGTGGGACATTTTGGCAGGCACAAGAAGAGCTCCTGCCTTGATGACCTCTGTATACCCTTCCCACAGAGGGATCTTCAAATCCTTCATCACCTATGCTGCTTTGATCCTCACTGCAGGCCCCACCTGTCAGCAGGTGACTGGAAGCCCAGCGGGCAGAATGCTAAATAAAAGGTTGTCATGGTCCTTACTCTTTCCAGGGTTGCAGAACCCAAGGTAGACAACGTCTGCAGTCACTGACAGCAAACGGCAATATCTGAACACAGATCCATTTTGAAAACATAAAATTTGAACCCTTATAAGAGGGGGGCCTACTGTGGTTGGCACTTATTGTTCCTATGGTAACTCAATTAACATTTTTTTAAAGGGGGGGGGAGAGAGAGAGAGATGAGAGAGAGAGAGAGAGAGAGAGAGAGAGAGAGAGAGAGAGAGAGAGAAATTTTTTTTTTAATATTTATTTTTTAGTTCTCGGCGTACACAACATCTTTGTTTGTATGTGGTGCTGAGGATCGAACCCGGGCGGCACACATGCCAGGCGAGTGCGCTACCGCTTGAGCCACATCCCAAGCCCTCAATTAACATTTATTAAAACTGAAAGACAGCCAGATGGGATCATACTCTTGATTGCCATTAAAAAAAAAAAAAAAAAAAAGTGTTCCCGACCATGGATGTGGTTTCCCATCAGGAGGTCTATAGTGTCCCAATGCCAAGGGTATTCTGATTAGAAAGGTCCCATGACCTTTCTCATAAACATAAAGCCTAGAGGCCAGCACTTCTCATAAATCCTACTTAGGGGAGGCTGAGGCAGGAGGATCATGATTTCAAAGCCAGCCTCAGCAACAGCAAAATGCTAAGCAACTCAGTGAGACCCTATCTTGAAATAAAATACAAAATAGGGGCTGGGGATGTGGTTCAGTGCCCCCGAGTTCAATCCCTAGTACCCCCACACCCCAAAAAAGAAAAGGAAAAAAAGAAATTCCAATCAGGAATAGATCTCATGTCCCCCTTCCCACCAAGTATACAGTTACATTCAGACTGGTTTGGGGCTTGGACCCATAGAATACGTGCTCCCTGGAGTCTCTGGAGCACAGAGCCCAGTTTTTAACCTGTTTGCCTATTCCTTTGCCAAACACCTGGGGTGTGGTGTCCCCAATGCCTAAACTCTCATTGTAGGAAACCAGACAGAATATAATCTTAATCCAAATGATGATAGAAAATCTCTTTTGTCCCAAATTCCTAATCATAGGATAACCAAGGAAGCTTGGATTCTCAGAGATAACATGGGCTCTTTTGGGAAGTTCCACATATGGGGGCTCCAAACAGGCTTTTTTTTTTTTTTTTTTTTTTTTTTGCATTTCACTTTTTCTAAATACTTATCATAAGCTTTCAATGAGTCATTAAAAATCTTATATTTTTTTCTCCCCCTGTGCAAGTCAGGGCGTAGAACCCAGGATCCCCATGCATCATAGGCAAGTGCTCTACCACTGAACTATATCCCCAGCACTGTTATCACCCTTCTTGTCGCAGCTTTTAAAAATAATAGTGTGGTTTACATCCTTCCATGTTCTCCTTTAACCCATGCATTATTAAGAATAAAATTAAGGGGGCTGGGGTTGTGGCTCAGTGGTAGAGTGCTCACCTGGCATGTGCGGGACCCTGGGCTTGATCTTTAGAACCACATAAAAATAAATAAGTGAAATAAAGGTATTGTGTCCAACTACAACTAAAAAAATAAATATTTAAAGAAAAGAGTAAAATTAAGAATAAAATGTACATGTATTACGTACACACAGCAAAATGTACTTCAAAATAAATTGGATGTGCGCTGCTCCATATCTGCTATTTATTCTTTACCTCAATAATTTTCTCAACAATATTATAGGCATTGATGTAGGAAAATGTTCATTCTTGGCAGCTACACATATAACTCCACTGTACGGTTATGTCGAAGCTTATTTAATGACTGTCCCTCTGACAAGGGCACACAGGGATATCTACCTTTTCTCTTAGTATGAACAGAGCTGTATCCATATTGTAATTAGTTTGGTGGCATTTGCCCTTAAAATAGCTCTGAGTGGTCCTGCTGAGGGAAAAGGGTATAGACATCCTATCTCCAAACACCCTGCTTGAGTGGCCAGCACACCCTTGGAGCCTAACAGAGACTCCTAGAAGCTAGGAAGTAGATCTTGCAGACCATGTTTGTATACCCCATAAAGCCTAACAAAGCAGATTGCCCTGGGCATGGTCCATACTCAACTAATTAACACAGTAGGTGGGAACAGAGTTTAATTCTTTTATATCCACTTATTAATTTAGTTGTTCAACAGTAGTTATTAACCAGTTACTATGTGTGCTAGCCCTTGGGAAAAGGTCCAGCAGTGGACAGCAAGCAGTGACAAACCTCTGTCTCCATAGAGCATGTCTTCTGCCTCTGGGGCCAGCAGAGACCTCTCTGAAAAGGCTGGGAGTTCACCAGGGAGAGTCAGTGTTTAGTACCAAGAACAAATAGGCATCAAATCAAGAACATAGGATCACTTCTCTCATGTCTCCATAGCAGTTTTTCCTCATTAGTGTCCTTAGGGAAATGCTGCCTCTGATATTAATGTTCGAGAGGCTCCTATCTATCCAGCATCCCAAACTTTTGGACACAAAATCCCTTTTCCAGCAATGTCTGTGAACACCCTCTCTTCCATGAAGTAGGCTTTGGGACCAATGCTCCATGGCAGGTGGTATGCTTATGTGCAAGGGGTATCATCTCTAATTTCTCTCCCACTCTCACTCTCACAGGTAGTGGATGTTGGGTCATGATGGAGAATCTACATTTTTTTTTTTTTTTAAAGAGAGAGGGGGAGAGAGGGGGGGGGAGAGAGAGAGAGAGAGAGAGAGAGAGAGAGAGAGAGAGAGAGAATTTTTAAATATTTTATTTTTTAGTTTTGGCAGACACAACATTTTTGTTTGTATGTGGTGCTGAGGATCGAACCCGGGCTGCACGCATGCCAGGCGGGCGCGCTACCGCTTGAGCCACATCCCCAGGCCCGAGAATCTACATTTTGATCTGAAAGCTAACTACTAAATAATATACCCACCTACAATTTATATGAGATGGATACTGGTATGAAAACATCCAACTACACAGTTCATCTGACAATTTAAGAGGCCCAAATCATCCCAAGAAATTCTAAGGAAGATACCAGCCAGGACCTTGTAGAAGTGTCTGCCATAACATACCTGCTGCTGTCTTGGGTGAGGATATCTTGCTTAATAAGGAGCAGACTCTTTCCGTTTGACAGTGTGAGCATTTAGGGAGGCTCTCCTCAGGCAGACTTACATTCAGCAGCTTGCCCCAAGGGGCAGAGACGGGACTGTAGAGAAGTCAGAATGGCACCAGAGTCCCAGGGCTTGGTTTCCATGACTTGGCCATCAGCCTTCTGTTTCAGCTTGGATCCCCAAGTTACTTGTGCAGCTGTTTCCAGAGCAGAGCACACTGTCCTGGACATCTGAGTCATCTCCTACTCAGGCCAATGTGGGTGCAAGGGGTCTTGCCATAGGCTTGTAACTGTCCCTCCTACAACCTTTCCTTTCCTTCAACTTGAGTTTCTTCCTCAGGAGGTGCCTGTGCCCTCCCTGTCCTCTGCCCGCATCAGTATACACATCTGCTTACCCAGTTATACTGTCTTCTCAATTCATCCATTGTTTCCCATCCCCACTGCTGCCACCCTGTCACCTTGTGAGTCAATCACATGTTGCCATGGGGGCTCCAGTCCACCCTCCTCCAGCACAGCAGAGGCTTTCTAAATCATGGATGTGACCTGCCTACTCTCCCATTTCTGTACTGCTCCTAGGGAAGGATCTCATCTCCTGGCTGCTCATTGCTTCTGAACTCAACGCTCCAATTTCCAGCCTCGAGGGGGCTGGGACTCCATTAGTTCTCTGAACCCCCAGGGGCTTTTCACTAATGCACACACCACCGCCCCTTAGATTCCTCTTTACCTCTTCTAACTCTCCTTGGCCAGGGCAGTGGGGTTCCCAGGAGCCTCCCTCGGGGCTCCACTGCAGCACTTATGACATCACACTGTAATTATTTACTTCAAATGCTTCCCTCACTAGAGGGCAACCTTTGTGTCAGACTTCTTTCCTGCTCAATTCCCAGAATTCAACAAAGGGCCTGACACTGGGTAAATGACCAAAAAATCTTGCTAATAGACGTAAAGAGGACCAGCTTTTGCCAGACAGTTTGGCGTCAAACACCTGGGCCTGCTGTGTACAGCACTGACTGTGGCGTGGACCGCCTGGTCTCCTCTAGGCTGCTGTGACTCTTGGGTCAAGAAAGATCGTTCTCTACCACGTCTTCTTGAAGTGGATATTGCTTGCACTTCAGGAGTTGACTTCTTAGTAGCCACAAAATCTTCTGCTCTCTATTTGCTGATCGGTTATTTTATTAGCAGGAATCACCTGCTCTCTTGGGTCCCTGAGGCGTGGGGCACACACAGCTTAACAAAAATAAACTGGTTTCTTTTAAAGGACATACAAAGCATATGATTTTATCAAGTCAAACTTTTCCTTTCTTTCTTTCTTTTTTTTGATCCCAGGGATTGAACCTAGGGGCACTTAAACACTGAGCCACATACCCATCCCTTTTTGGTATTTTATTTAAAAAAAGGATCCAACTGAGTTATTCAGCGGCCCTTTTAAATCTGCCTCCTTTGGCCATTGCCTGCCCCGACTGATCTGACACTCATGATCCTTCTGCCTCAGCCTTCTGAGTGCTGGGATTATGGGTGTGCGCCACCGCACAAGGCCTCAAGTCAAACTTGTAGACTGCTACCCCTAGGTAGGCACTTTGTTTCTGCCTTGCTGTGGATCTTTCTCAGGCCCTAGGTATCTGTGCATGCTCTTCTCTGGATGTCAAAGCTCTCAGAAAACAGCCTCTGCACAAAACTGTGTGCAGGCATCAAGTTTGTTCTTCCCCTCTCTGAAGGAACATGAACCTTCCTTAGTGTCTTCACCTAAGAAAAGCCAGCCAAAGACCACCCTTGGACATGTCCACAGGACAGAATGTACCAGACACATGCTTTTAGAGCTTCCACCCATTATCACTAGAGGAACTAGGCTTTCCTTTGGCCTAGAAGATTGATGGAGTCCATCCTCCAAAATGAGAGGAGAGTGGGACTTGAGTCTGCCCTCCCTACCAGATTCGAACATCTGGTTGGACTGGTAGAAGATTTTACAGCTTCAAAGTTCCCAACTCAATGGTGGCCTAATTTGGGGTAATCAGAGACCAAAGCACTGGCTTAAGAGACATGTCCACCTAAGGCCTGAGCCTACAGAAATGCAGGGCAGCAATAACAAGCCCTGTTTATGTTGCTGTGGTGGGGCCTGCTTCTGTGGTCAGGGAGGGGTGAGAGACCAACTAGCCAGCCTGGGGACTGGCCACGCCCAACACCCACAGGTCTTTCTTGGCGGGTCCTACCCAGTCCAAACAGTCAGGCTTACTGGGTCCTTTTATGCTTCTCCTTCTGGAGGCCACTAAGTGGATTTTAAACCCTCATTCCTTGCTTTTTCCTTCCCTCCTCCCCTAGTTCTTCACTTAGCATTGACCACCCAGGCACCAACCTCTTGCACATTCTGGTTAGCTGCTGTTCCCTGAAGCATGAGTCACTGTATGACATGGGACGCTCGAGCTAGTCAAGGGGGCTCGCAAAGCCTGTCTTACCAAGGGCCCTGTTTTCCAACAGAAACCTTTCATTCCATAGGAAATGAGGTCACACACCACAGCACAGGGGTAACTGGTGAGAAAAACCTGGTGCCAAGGGGGAGGGCGACAGTGTGAGAAAGGGGGTGTGTTGGTAAATCAGGCACCAGGGGGATCACCTGCGCTTTTGAGTAATTCATATGGGGTAGGGGGCACACAGCAACAAAAATAACCTGGTTTCTTTTAAAGGACAGAGAAGGCATATGATTTTATCAAGTCAAACTTGTAGAGCATTTGGCTAGTTTACTTTCAGACTTGGAGTTCCCAATTCACTGCTTAAGAGACTAACACACAAAAGGGCCCCAAGGTAAAGGAGGATAGGGCGGGAGGCCTGGGCAACTGGGCAGGGTCACTTCCCCCAGGAGTGGGTGTTATTGCACTGCTGCCCGTTCCACCGGCTCCTCGCTCCAGGGCTTGGCTGTAGCCCGGCCTGACCTTCCAGGTTTCCCTGGCAGGAGATCAAAGCACTGAAGCCACAAACAGCTCAGAACTCAGAGGCCCTGCGGCCAACACCACCCCCCCTCGAGATCTGCCCCCAGGTCCCTCCTCCCTCTCCACCTCCGTTGGTATGGGGGGGGGGCGCTCTCAGAGTCCCTCCTCTTCCCAAGCCTAGCTTCCCCAGGCTCCCACCGCCTACCCAGAGGGCTGGCCTTTGGGGCGGGCTGCTATCCGGCCTTCTCGCCCAGAAAATACCCTCCTGGCTGGCGGCATTCCTCCCCACAGGGAGAAGATATTTCTCGCCATAATTAAAGTCATTAAGCCTCCAAAGGCTCCCATCGGCTGCAGGTTCTGAGCTCCAGAATGAAGATGATACATTTTAAGTCCTAGTTAAGATTATGCTGATCTATTTAGGAGACATGTAACAGCGAGCATTCAGTGGTTAAGTTAGTGGTTAAGGCTGCCTGAGTTTAAACAAGGTGGGTTTTTCTCAAAATATGTAGCACCCCCCCACACTTAATCTCTCCTAATTAAAGTAGTGGACAGGAAGGCTAGAGTCTGCAGCTGTGTCACCAGTACAGGTTGGTACCTTTTCCATAATCAGAAACTACTGGGTGTCAAACGGAAATGCACTTCCCTAGATCTTAATCTTAAACACAGACTTTCAGATCAGTTCCAAGAAACACAATGATCCTCTTTATTTTAACACCTAACAAGGAGCACCAAAAACCCGGGGGAACCTGTTCACACCCTCCAGTTCCACTGATACTACTGGGTGAAGGATGTCATGGAAAAAATGGCTACAGAGCTGTCCACACCTGGAAGAGAAACTTTTGGAAACAACTACCTTAGGTTGAGCTCCCCAAGTCCCACTTCAAGCCAAACAGTAACTAGAAACTTCACAAAGGACCTCTGCTTTCTATACATGTGGCAACTAACTAATATAAACAAATGTTAATTAGGTGGCAAAATCAGGCTTAACAAGGAACAATGGGGCCTGCAAATCTGCACACTCCATAGCAGTTCTTCCCAGATGAAGACAGGCCCCCTTGAGGGCTGGGCTTCTTGCTGCAGTGGTCTTGGTTCTTAACCTTGGCCCACCAAGGAGGCAGTGGGGGGAAGGAGCTAAAAATATAACCATGCCTGGGCCCTCCTTAGAGATGAGTTTGATATGGTAGCAATATTTTTCTAAAAGTTTTCCAATTAATTTCAAAATTCAGGAGGGTAGAAAACATTCATGCAACCTGAAATTGCAGTGAGCCTCCGGGGTGAATGTCCATGGCACACCCTGATACGGCTGGACAGGTGTAGCTCAGGGGTTATCCAACTAACACTCCAGCAATATTCAGGATGAGGCAAAGGAAGTCATTACAGCATTCCCGAATCAGGTGGTAAACTGATGTACAAAGCAGGATTATTTTGCTTATGCAATTTTGTTATTTTTATTAAGAGGAAAGCAATCTGAATAAAAATGTGTATGCCTGAGACATCTATGGGGCTTAAGACACAGGTTAACAAACCATCAAGTACAACATATCCTGCCCTAGACACATACACCTCCACAAAACCCTCAAAGGTTAAGTTTCAAGTGAGATTCTCTCGTTCTTTGGAGCTCCTCACCAAAGCGGTTCAGGTAGCCAACAGACACTTGGAGAGGTCTCAAACAGGTGTTGGTGGATCACTCCAGCCTCCAAAACCAAGCTCTCTCCTTTGGAAGAACAGTAGCTGCCATCCAGTCTGCCCCCAGGAGGACAGTCCTAGAAAAGCAGGCTCATAAGGGCTGGAAACCAGCACAATAGGGTCATATTGGGGAATTGAGGGATCCTGGGAATGATCAGAAGTGGCTTCCCTTTGGACTCCTTACCTTGTGGCCAGAAACTTGGCCTTAAAGTATGCCCCACCCCTTGCCTCATAAAGGTCAGGGTGGGGTATGGGCCCAAAGCATGAGATTATAAGAAGGGGGAGTAAGAAATGAAAGCACCTAGCTGGGTACGGTGGCTTATGCCTGTCATCCCAGTGGTTCCGGAGGCTGAGGCAGGAGTTCAAAGCCGGCCTTAGCAAAATCAAGGTGCTAAGCAACTCAGTGAGACCCTGTCTCTAAATAAAATAAAGAATAGGGCTGGGGATGTGGCTCAGTGATGGAGAGCCCCTGAGTTCAATCCCTGGTACCCACCCGCCCCCCCAAAAAGAAAGGAAAGCACATTCAATGCTTTCAGACAGTACTGAATCTGCACATCAACTCTGCAAAAGAGGTAGTGCTGGCCCCATTTTATAGCTGGAGACTCCAAGATCACACAACTTGCCCTTGGGCACTCAGCCACAAAGTAGAAAGCTGACATTTGACTTAAGCCCCCTCTACAATCCAGGTCAGAGAAATACTCATCTTGACTCAGGGGTTTCTAAAGTCAAGCATGGTGATGTGTGCATATGTGAGCATGAATGAATGCTGAACCTCCAAGTGTTCAATTGTATAAACACTGACCTTCCCAGTTCACAAGGAATTCCAGATACCTCTTATCCCAACTCAGATGGACTCCCTTCTCTTCCACACTTCCTTTACAAATGTCATGCCACTAAATAGTCAACACGAGAATGATTTCCCCCTAGTTGCCTACCACACTGCATTACATCTAGCCTTACCTGGAAGGTGGTAGGCTGGAAATCTGTACTGGTTAGCAGCTTGAAGGCATGTGTCTACTTAGTCAGAAGCTTTTTCATTAGAAGGGGTCATACCATTGCCACTGCAGACACTGCACTGGCCCACGCCAGCTCACACAGTCTTTACCCTGTATACTTTTTTTTTTAAATTTAAATTTTTTTTAGTTGTAGATGCACACAATACCTTTGTTTTATTTATTTATTATTTTTACGTGGTGCTGAGGATTAAACCCAGTAACTCACACGTGTGAGGCAAGCGCTCTATCACTAAGCTACCACTCCAGCCCCCCACTGTACACTTTTTAACATCTATTTAAGTGGCTTCGAAAGTCACCTCTATACAACATTGTGTTGATACCCTTTTATCTGACTTTGTAGAACTTAAGAATGATACTATTTCATTATTTTTAAGCCCTATACCAAGATAATTTATAAAAACAGAACCAAATCCCTTTCTCTAGGGAAGGGCAGCCACAAGGTTCTCAGCCCCGCTATTCTTACCTGGTTTGATGACACCCCACCAAGGTGGCCTTGAAGTAGTAACACAGCTGGCCAACCCATTTTTTTTTTTTTTTTTTAAGCACTGCCAGAGACAGAGGAAGGACAGGGAGAGGAGTTGCCACTTCACACTGCTTGGTCTGAAATCCTAGTTTGCCTAACCAACTCCCCAACTGTGAGCACCTGATGATCTATCTTTATCTGCTTCATTTCCCCTTCTGTGCAATGGGGATGATGCTAATCAGATTCCTTGTGGGAGAGCTGACTGAGAAGACACCTGGCACCTAGTAAATCCCTGGGAATGATCACTATATACAACTCCCTCCTTTGAACACAGCACATACTTTTTGCATGTGTCCTTTGGGCACCTGGCCCTTCTCTGGACTATATGGATACAGGATTCCTCTCCAGGAAAAAGAGAAGAGGCATCCTCTGATCCCTCTTGCAGGCCCAGGATATATGCAAAGCAGGCAGGCATTCACGATAATGACTCTTATTTTTGAAGGTTTCACATACACACAGGAACATCACAGTGTAGGGCAAGAAATTATGCCACGGCACAAGTCAGGCACAGGATGCTCAGTGGCTGACCCTGGGGGCGGGGCACTGTTGAATATAATCCTCCACGGAGATGAGTGAGGGGAGCTGGCTGAAGGTGCACCTGGCCTCCGTAGGTTTGAGAGATCCTCAGATCAAGTCAATTCTTAGGTGCAACCAAGGTACATAACCACAAGACCAAGACCTTATGGGGGTTGGAGAGGAAGACATAGTGGGCTGGGACTGAACTTCTTAACTCTTGTTCCTTTCCTCCTAGAATGGTCAAATTCCTTTCTCAGCTATATTTTCAAGAAACCCGCTTATGCTATTCTAACTCAGACTTGAGGCAGCCCTGTAAAAGAGAAAATGTGCTTCCAAGTCAATAAACAACTGAATTTTTTTTTTTTTTTTTGTAATATCTGGGGAGAAAGAAACCCCTTTCTTCCAAGAGTAGAAGGCTAGGCCCTTCCCAATGAAAGGCCTCATGGACATTTACTATCCCAGGCATTCTGTGGTCACCAACTGCTGGCATAGCACCTGGAACTGATGCCAGGAGGACACAAATGTGGGCACAAGAGCAACTATTTTAGTCTAAACAGGGCAAGGTCTGAGATTCACAGATGACCCCTGGCTCAGGGTCCTGTATCCACTGGTAGGACAGAATGCAAGTTTCAGAAGGGTCTTCTGTCATAACAGGTTGATAAAAATTGGGAAAGATGAGAATCTCAAGGACATAATTTTCAAGTTTAAGACTCATTACTCTTTCAAAAAACACATGCTTTCTTGAATTAAGCCCTCAAATACACTCTGAGCTGAACTTCTTAAGTCACAGAACTTGTGTCAACCACCCAACTAATACACACTTCTCTGAAATAAGTCATGACAGCTTTGTCATTAGGAGCATTTTTAGTGATGGGGCACAGGTGTGGAGAGGGCTACTGGCTATAGCAGCTGAGGTTATGGGATAGGCTATAAAACAATATGAGTTAAACTACAAAAGTCATATTTTAGGGTCTAATTCAAAGAAATGGTGTCATGATCATACTTCTAAAGGCCAAAAGGTGAAGGTCTTTTCATAAGTACACTCTTGTTTTTTTTCCAAATGCATTTTAGTCCTGGCCTTCTATTTATTAATAGCCTTCACAATAGCAGTGATGATGGAAGGGGAAGGAGAGAGCAGAATAGGCACCACACTGGCCTTCCTCAGCCCAATAACTGACGCTAAAAAAAAAAAGAAAAAGAAAATTGACACTAATTGGGGGAAAAAGATGCTCCCAGACATGCTACCACGTGTCAGGGGTACAGCAGCAACAATCTTCACGAGTACTTCCTACTCCTAAGTTCACGGTCCATTGATGCCTCTGTCTGGGCTGCAAAGCAGTGGGAGGCAGGCCATCTGTGGGTTAAAGAAATAGAGCTAGACCAACGAGGGGACACATGGATCAACTGTGTGGGGCCACCTCAAAGATGCTCAACACAGTCTGGGATGGAGGAGCTTGGGTGGAGTGATATGGCTGGTGTGGTAAGGAAGGGTTTCATGGAGGCCAAGCAGCCTGAAAGGACAGAACAGAGGGCTGGCCAGGAGCTGGACACAGGGCATGCTGGTGGAACCAGCACAACCTGCAGTCACACCAAGTGGCATGGAGGGAGAGGTCTGCAAGGGCAACTCTGGGGTGCATGATGGCTTCGTATGATAGTCCACTCCCAAGGCCAACATGTCAGTGTCCACCCTTTCTCTTGGTAGCAGTCAGCATGCCCACAGCTAGTTTCCATCCAGCGTATCCAAGCAGTCCCTGTGGTTTTGGATCACTAGCTGAAATTTTACCTTCCCTGGAAGGAGTCCTGAACTCTCACCCAAGGCCTGGTCCTGCTGCTCTGTGTATCCAGGCAAAATGCTTTACTTTAGGCAACTGTCTTTTCCAGGATTCACTAATTCAACCAATATTAGGCATCTAACACAACGGTATAACTGCATGCCCCAAAGACCCAGTTCTAAAAGATTTAAATGTTCCTTCCATGGAACACAAGTAGCTATAGAAGGGATCCTACAAGCACAGCCATAGGTAAGTGCCCTGAAGGAGAGGAACTGCAGGACAGCAAGAAGAAAGGGGGGAAAGGAGGAAGGAGGTACTTCAGGGCCTGTGTCTCCACTTTCTACGAGGACTCAGCTGGTCACGCTGTGAAGGGTCTCCTCAACAGTGCAGGCATGCCGCCCGCGAGCCCCCGCTCACAAAATCTCCTCAATACCAACACTCCCACCCACCACACACGGGCAAGCTTTGTTACAGGAAGGCGGACCATAGTGTGAGAGCGGTTAACAGCACTGAGGACTGAAAAAAAAAAATAGCCAACGTCTTTAAAAGCATTATAATGAAGGTGACTAAGGGGACTACAGGCCACAGAAAGGTGGAGCTAGGCCAATCACTTCCTTTGGTCAATAATAGGTAAATGACTGTGTCTAAGGAAAGGACATCTTGCAAAGGAACATCTTAATCCCAGTAAAAGAGTAAAAAGGTTACATTAAGGGAGTCAGGAATAATCTCTACCAATTACTCAGAGCCCTTCCTGTTGGGGAAGTCTGAAGAGAACAGGAAGAGAGCTGGGTCGGGATCCAGGTGCTTAGGGTTTGTTTTACATCCAAGGGTTTGGCTGTCTGGTCTGTGGGTAAGTAGACAGAGCTACACCTATGGGCTTTATGTAACCCCCCAAACAAGCAGGTAATTGCAGAATATGCCATCGGTGGCTCAAGAAGGCAAGCATGCAGGACTGGCTGGCATCATTTTGAGGCTAAACAAATAAAACTACATACCCTCCAGGTAGCTGGGACACGTGAAAGCACTGTAAGCCAAACCCAGAAGGAGGACCGCAAACCACTCCCTTTGAGGATGAGTTTTGGCCAGATGGTCTCAGATGGCATAACTGAGTCGGCTTCCCCTTCCTGGCCACAAGGGCCAGTGTGGCACACCTCAGGAGACTGAGCTTGCTTTTCTCATTCTGGGACATGTGAAGCACCCTAAGGAGACTAAGCCTGCTTCTGCCATCCCAGGAGCATATGCGGAACCCTGAGGAGTTCCTGCTTCTCCTGTTCTGGGAGCGAGGGAAGAATCCCTGCAATCCTCATGCAGAGGGACACGGGGGTCTCTTAGTGACCCTGACTATGGTACATCTGCATGGGTTAAGGGCTTCTTAGCCTTGCTATGGGATGGAAAGAACAGCTAACCCACACCTGAGATTTGCAAAGGAGACTGCGACTTTCCTGAAGTCAGCAGGGGAGGGCGCTCAGAGCCAACCGCTTCCTGTCAACTCTGAGCCTCTACTTTTTATACTCCATTAAGTCTTGCAGTGTCCAAGTTTTTGTTTGGCAAGGGCCAGTGGGGGATCAGAATTTAGGGGAATTCAATGTTAGTTTTCCAAAAATAACTTTAAAATATACTAGTTAGTAAAAAATGTTACCATTTTGTGTATTATTTCAAACAATCACCATTAAAACATTACTAAGAGATATGAAGCCATATCTCTTAGTAAGGAATTTCTTAAAAACCAATTTGTTAAAGAAAGGTTGACTATAAAGGACTTGGTAGCAGATGGGTGTAAGTTAGATCAGAAGGGAGATGGAATCTTGAAAAGAGTGTACATGAAAATAATTTCAAATGTACCAACTAAGTTCACTTAATAAATCTTAAAGTGAGTACTTTGGTAACAACAATAATTTCACCAATATACTGAATGCTTCTACTGGGACTGGGGCTTTTGCATAATTCAAAATCATAAGACTGAAAGCCAGAGGTTTTAATGGGGAACTTAGCTCCTGCCAGTCTGCTGGTCACACAGCCACACACAGCCACATGCCACCACAAGCACATGCTTGCAACGATGGGTAAGGACCAAGACTCAGAAACAATGGCTTCCTCAAGGCCCTCAGCCCTACTTCAATTTCCACCTGAAGAGAAAGTGTGTCTAGAATCAGGGTCTGACAGTCAAGAAGAGGTTAGGTCTGGGGGTCACGTTAACAGCTAGCAGACCAAGTTATAGATTAACTCATCACTGCCATTGCTTGGTTAATGGACAATTTGTAAATAACTTCAGTAGTTCTGCCACAAGTTCAGAGTAAAAAAAGCAGCATTTTCTCTTTTTATTTAAGACTTAAAAAGTCATAAAAAGGAATGGATTACTACACCACCAAAATGGATGACTCTTAAAATAATTTTGCTGAGTGAAAGCCAGGTTAAACATACATATTGTATGATCCCATTCCTATAAAATTCCATAAAATGCAAACCAATACATAGTAGGAAAAAGCAGATCAGTAATTTCTGGGGACTGGAAAGGATAGGAGAGAGGGATGACCAAGGGGAACAGAGGGAACTTTTGGGGAATGATAGATCTTCACCTTGATTATAGTGATGGTTGTGTGTGTGTGTGTGTGTGTGTGTGTGTGTGTGTGTGTGTACGTACGTACGTACAGGTCAAACTACCAATCTCTATACTTTATATTATTACTTATCTTTTCAACAAAGATATTTTTTAAAAAGCACCATGGCTGGGGGAGAATCCACAACTATTCTTTTCCCATTATTGTCTTCAAAAGCAAATCTATAATAATCCTTTATCATGTATATAACATTAATTTTAGTTAATATAGAAAAATTCTAAAGCCAATTTAAAAAATTGGGTATCTACAACAGTTTTAGTATTTTATTTACTCAGTAAATATGGATGAATGGGCTCTCTGCACTTCTCCCTGGTGAGCTGTGAGACCTGTGGGTCTGCTCCTTGACTTCCCTCACAGGATGGCCCCCAAACGCCAATCTTCGCTCCAGTCTCAAACAAAAAAACCCAAACTGCCTGCCACCCCTGAGCAGGCGAATTCATAGGCCTCTCTGGGTTTGCTGAAGGGAGAAAAAGAACAACAAGAAGCAATTGAACATATCGATGAAGTACAAAATGAAATAGACAGACTTAATGAACAAGCCAGTGAGGAGATATTGAAAGTAGAACAGAAATATAACAAACTCCGCCAACCATTTTTTCAGAAGAGGTCAGAATTGATCGCCAAAATCCCAAATTTTTGGGTAACAACATTTGTCAACCACCCACAAGTGTCCGCACTGCTTGGGGAGGAAGATGAAGAGGCGCTGCATTATTTGACCAGAGTTGAAGTGACAGAATTTGAAGATATCAAATCAGGTTACAGAATAGATTTTTATTTTAATGAAAATCCTTACTTCGAAAATAAAGTTCTCTCCAAAGAATTTCATCTGAATGAGAGTGGTGATCCATCTTCAAAGTCCACTGAAATCAAATGGAAATCTGGAAAGGATTTGACGAAACGTTCAAGTCAAACGCAGAATAAAGCCAGCAGGAAGAGGCAGCATGAAGAACCAGAGAGCTTCTTTACCTGGTTTACTGACCATTCTGATGCAGGTGCAGATGAGTTAGGAGAGGTCATCAAAGATGATATTTGGCCAAATCCATTGCAGTACTATTTGGTTCCTGATATGGATGATGAAGAAGGGGAAGGAGAAGAAGAAGAAGATGATGATGATGATGAAGAAGGATTAGGAAGATATTGATGAAGAAGGGGATGAGGATGAAGGTGAAGAAGATGAAGATGATGATGAAGGGGAGGAAGGAGAGGAGGATGAAGGAGAAGACGACTAATTGAACACTGATGGATTCCAACCTTTTTCTTTCATTCTTTTGTTTTTTTCTTTTGTTTTTTGTTTTTTTAATTCAGTCCCTGGGAGCAAGTTGCAGTCTTTTTCCCCCACTCCTCCCTATCCCCTTGTGCTCATTCGCCCTGTTCTTGAGGTCTCTTTTCTCAAACCATGCTTCTCAACTTATTTTGGGGGGAAATACCTTGAGCAGAGTTCAATGGGAAAAGAATCTCTACACCCTTCTGTTCTAAATTCATTTTTATCCCTTCCTGTCTCAAAAAACAAAAAACTGTATGGAATCAACACCACCGTGCTCTGTGGGAAAAAAGAAAAACCTTCTGCTCCCTTCACTCTGCTGGAAGTTGGAGGGTGCTAGGCCCCTGTGTAGTAGTGCATAGAATTCTAGCTTTTTTCCTCCTTTCTCTGTATATTGGGCTCAGAGATTACACTGTGTCTCTATGTGAATATGGACAGTTAGCATTTACCAACATGTATCTGTCTACTTTTTCTTGTTTAAAAAAAGAAAAAAAAAAACTTAAAAAAATGGGGTTATAGAAGGTCAGCAAAGGGTGGGTTTGAGATGTTTGGGTGGGTTAAGTGGGCATTTTGACAACATGGCTTCTCCTTTGGCATGTTTAATTGTGATGTTTAACGGACATCCTTGCAGTTTAAGATGACACTTTTAAAATAAAATTCTCTCCTAATGAAAAAAAAAAAAATGGATGAATGGGTAAGTTTGGCCAGTAGTGCAGAACCCACCTGGCCTCTGGGAAGCAGGCAGATCCTAGGTCAGCATACACAAGAGAATACTTCATCAAGACAAGGAAGATCAGTTGTGTGTGTACACTTGCTGCCCACTGTCAGGAGAGCTCAGTGGCCTGACCAAATTTTCTATTTCTGATTCTATCATATACTAAATAGAAGCCTTGGGGGAAATCACTTAAAATATGATCCTGGTTCTTTACCTGTAGAACTGGGATAGTGATGATTCTTTAAAGGGTTGTTAATGGCATTAAACAGTTCATAGTTGTAAGGTGCTTAGCATAGCCTGGACATATGGTAAATGCCACAATTCATAATAGCTATGATTACTACTTGATCTTTACTTCAATGAGTAATGGCACTAAGGTACTGACTGCTGCAAATCAGACAATACTGCTTTGAGCAAAGGGACTCAGAATGGAAGTCTAACCTGCATTTTATCCGTTTTTATAGTAATTGCTTTAGTGCAGTGTGATGGATGTGAATGGTACTGTTTTGTACTGCACTGACTTTACACTTCTGCTTTCATTTGGTGAACCAAAATAATCTCCAAAAGTACAAAAGTCTTCAAAATTGAAGATGCTCTCCTATGATCTTCCATCTTTCCAGGCTCAACTGGAAGTTATATGATGAACCTAAAGAATCAAGTATCTCCTCCTACCAAGTGTTAGAAGAATTCATTCATATCCCCTGGAGTAAACTGAAGAAAATGGCCACAATGTTTTGTGGTTCCTCCTAGCAAGGAATGAGTTTATTTCTCTCTCTTGAAGCCAGGCTTGAGCATGTGACTTGTGTTAGCCAATGGACATGAACAGATAGAATCCAAGCAGGGGCTTGGAAAGTACTCATGCTTTGGGCTTGGAGACCTCCATGTGAAGGAGCCTGGGCTAGTCTATCTGGGGCATTAGAGGCACAGCTGTCCCAGGTGAAGCTCCAAACAGGAGTGGTGCCATCTTAACCCATTCAGGCCCAGATGAACCACCAACTGACTACAGATGTCACCCATGCTGGCCAGGCCAGAGCTGCTCAACCAAATCACAAGCCGTAAAAACAAGTGTTTTTTTGGAATATTAAGTTTGAAGGGCAGTTCATTAGCAGCAAAAGCTAATTGATAGACCTGTGCTAAATGAATGCATGAGGTGGTGCTGCCTCACCTGCACTGTCCACTGTGCTTTTCCACCATCCTATTTACGTTCTCAAGTTTCTCCTAGACCCAGGTAGGTTTATGGAACCACCACCGTGTGAGCAGAGAAACCCGTGTTGTATAAGTTTCACTGTCTCTATTTGTTTGCCATTTCATCCTGTACATAATGCCCAGAGTTATTCTCTAGTCCTTTAGAGATTCGAGTCTGGACTCCTCATGTGATGTTCAAGACTCAGCTTAGTTTGAATTCAGTCCACCTGACCTCCACCATCCCCACATCTGCCTCCAGGCACTGTGTGCTCCAGCCACATAGTCCTACCATTTCTGAAAAATGAACACATTTCTTCTGGCTGTTAAAAATAGGACTGGGGCTGTAGCTCAGTGGTTTAGCGCTTGCATAAAACCCTCTCTCTGGAAATATTCCACTTTTAGGAATGGAAATGAATGAGGAGACTCCAGAGTCAGACTGTCTCTGCCTCTCACTGGCCCAGCCCAAAAGACCATATGTGGGGTCAAGAATCACTGCCGAATATTAGACGTAGACAACTGTTCTACTTATGACAGTGTTACTTCTCCTTCTAGTTTCAGGTTACTTGGGTGAAAATGTGTTCCAGAGGTAAAGTGCACCCCTGGGCACCCCCGCCTTGCCAATGCTCATGGACACCTCAGCTAAAGTCTTAGGAGAAAGTTCTCTAATCCATTACGACTGTCTTGGGCTCTCATCTTCCTTCAGGGAGCTTAAACACTACCTCACCTTCCCCAAAGCATCTGTTAAGGGTCGAGAGGACACTTTGCTGGTCTGATTTCCAGATTTTCATGTGAACTTGAGTTCGATGCACTGGGCAATCTGCATGGTCTGTGACAATGACCTTCTCCAGTGCCAGTGACATCATTTAGTAATGATCACTTAAATTCTTGCAACATAATTTAGCTCAGGGTGTAAGATACAAGCCTCAACAGCCAAATCAATTTTAGTTTTGATCCGTTTTTTCTTCTTCCTCCTTTCCTTCCCTTCTCTCCCCCTCTACCACCCCCACCCTTTTGTGGTGCTGGGGATGGAACCTAGGGCTTCCTACATGCTAGGAAGGCACACTACTGCTGAGCTACATCCCTGGCCACAATCCTTCCCTTCTTAAAGTCATTGGGAGAGAAAGAAGTCTGGAAGGAATAATATGAACTCAGAGCAAAACACCAAGACTAGATTTAAATTAAGCTTTAGACTTGTTAGGCTTTTCTGAGCATTAAAACTATGCAAAATATAAGTTTTAGGCAATTATTAGTAAAACTAAGGTATACATCTGTAACTATATATCTATACATGTCTATATGTAGATATATATATATATATATCTATCCTTTTACCTCACACAGCATATTATGCAACTTTCAGATAATTTAAAAGCAATTGTCACAAAACAGTCAAGTAGATAATATTTAGGAAGATACCTAAAATAAAGTAGCTAACTTTCTGTAAGTCTTGAGTGTCTTCCTTTCATTACTTGGCAGAGGATAATACCTAATATGGTAGCAAAGTGCTGTTTGATGGGTTTGAAAATGACAGAAATGACAGGAAGCAGTAGAGCACACCTCAAGCAGCAGATGTGCTGAAGATCATGTGCTAGAGCGGAGGTGGTAAGCTCTGATGTGGGACAGGCTGTGTACAGTGTCTCCCTCCTTCTTCCAGGAACCTCGACTTTGGGTTCTCTGCTCAAGGCAGCGGCTCTCCACTTCTCACTGTCAGTCTCAGAGCCACATCACAATCTGGATTGACCCTATTATGCGTTTGCATGTTGGTTGTCTCTGTGTCTCCCCTACTAATCGGGAAGCAAACGAAAGGAGGAAATTTGTCCACTTTCACCTATACAGGTAATTTCTAGAACACTGTGTGGGGCTATGGAAGTCCAATAAACATAAGAACAAATTCCATGGACTAGTATGTTCTACACTGAGCTTCCAAAGGGAGCCACTTAGTCAAGCTCATTGTATCCATGTTACTTTTAGGTAAAACTGGGAGGCCAGGGCATCTCAGCCTCCTGTCCAACAGGGGGTTGTGGCAAGACTGTCTGTGAAACAGCTTGGGAGGCTGAGGCAGGAGGATCATGAGTTCAAAGCCAGCCTCAGCAACTCAGGGAGACCCTGTCTCTAAATAAAATACAAAACAGGGCTGGGGATGTGGCTCAGTAGTTGAGTGCCTCTGAGTTCAATCCCCGATACCAAAATAAATACATAAATGAATGAATGAATGAATGAATAAATAAAATAAAATAAAAATTAAAAAAAGAAAAGAAAAGGAAGAAAAAAAACAAGACTGTGAGGTTAGCTTCTGCACCATGGAGTGGCAGCTGCTGAACTGCTCTTGGCCCAGGGATCCATTTATACTCAGGAATCACAAAATTCAGGCCTGCACTGCAACTTAAGCCAGGAGGCTGCTATTATCAGGGGATGCAGGGCATCGACAAGTGACTTCAACTAGGCCCACTGCTAAGCGGGGGTGCCATGGGGTGGTGGACAGGTGCATAATTCAAAAGCAAGAAAACCAGTGGTGATAACTATCTTTCTGTAAAGACTTTGACTAGGATTCTCACTGTTGTTACAACAGCACTTGGGATAGCTGTGTAACTTTACAGCAATACAGAAATGTCCAGAGCAGAAGGAAAAACACAGGGAAAAGATACGTAAAGAAAGATATTAAGACTTTTGCACTGTTTTCTCTGAGCATGGAGACATTTTTTACATTGTTAATAATGCCAGGCTATCCTGGAAAGGCTGCTATCAATATTCTGTGTTGCCTACAGTACTCTAACCCAGGTGCCAGGTCCACTCCAACCAGTCCCTCTGGCTATAAATCCAGTGTTATTCCATTTACTCCATATACTCGTGCTTTTATGGCCTATAGAGGTAATCCAAAATTCTGTGACATAATTTGATATTTGACACTTGAGTCCCTTTCCAAAGTCATGGACATCACAAATTTATGAAGGAATGATTTAAGCTGTTCATTAGTACAAATTTAAGTTGACAAGCAAGGTATCAGGGACCCTCTCCCACCCTCATTTTAATTTGATACAATTTTTGAATGAGCTGTGAGTGTGACCTGATAAAGGTTTCAGATAATAACCAAGGGGCAAAAGTTGCCACCGCATTCTGCCATTTGTACGGCAAAGAGCAACAAAACAAAATCAAGGACACAGTGGTAATTTTTTTTTTTTTTTAAGAGAAAGAGAGAGAGAATGAATCTTTTTTTTGTAGATGGACACAACATAATGCCTTTATTTATTTTTTTTTTTATGTGGTGCTGAGGATGGAACCCAGGTCCCGCCAGTGCTAGGTGAGCGCTCTACTGCTAAGCCACAATCCCAGCCCAGTAATGTTGTTTTTATTATTTTTTTAGAAGGATCAATACAGTATCAAAAAACTTGTTTTTATTATTTTTTTAAGTCTGTTTCCCAATAACTTTCTGTAGCTTCTAGAAGCCCCTAAAAATTAAACCAAGAATGAAAAGCTGGAACTGGAATAGTCATTAGCACGGAAGGGATCTTGTTCACGGTCATCACTGTGCCAGGCAGCACAGACTGGGCTACTTTCCTCCAACAAGCTGAAGCAGCCTACCCCAAGTGTAGAACTGAAAAACAAATGTCTTAGGATTCCCTGAAGCCTAACTTCAGAAACTATGAGCAAACCGAGGACTTTTGGGTAATAAGTGCAACAGACATGCATTCTTCTAGCATGTGGCAACCAGGAAGGGGTGGCTCTTTGGCAGCAGTGAGCTTCAACACTGGGAGGAGGCAGATGATCGATCAGAAATCTCTCCACGTGTCCTGTCACATATGCAGAACTGGAACAACCACCAACTGGAGGCTCAACTAACCCAAAGGGCAGAACCGATGTGCCAAGAAGAGTGGAGATGGGCTGGAAAAAGCAGGAGGCCTGGACCTAACTTGGGACCTGGACAGGGCAGTGGCTGGTGTCTGCAGGTCAGTGCCCTTTGCAGAGTCTCAGAGTATGCATCTTTCAAGTAGTGTATGGACTAGCTTCTATGAATGCAGATTTTTAAGGACTGTTTGGACAGAGCCCAGCCCAGAGCTCTGCACAGAACAGATGCTTGGCTCAAAAATGTAAATTTCCCTCAAAAGTTGTGTGCTCCCAGGTTTGCAAAGTGCCATTAAGTCACACCCCAGCCCCATCTCCTCACAAGTTTTAGAAGCACTAAGCCGTGAATTTAACAATTACTCTGAAAGACTGAAAAGCATGTCACAGTATTCACTTTAGTTATCTAGAATCATCTACAAGTGGCTCTGTAATTTACCAGCACTTTGATACTTTTGGCCCAGAGAGGCTCTGTTCATCTGCCTTTCCAGGGCCACAGAGAAGTAAAGTTGAGAGGGATCATTCATTCTAAGTCCCTATGGATACTAGGCAGGTCAACAAAACACCTACAATAAAATACCAGCACAGCATGTTCACCACCTGTGGGGTTCTTCTGGATATTCTGAGAACTAAAGGGTGATCAATTGGAACGGAGACCTCTATGCTTCACTGTCTGTATCTAAGAGCCAAAGAATTATGTAGCAGGCTGAAGAAACAGAGAAGGCCCTGCTGTCTATTTTAGTTCTACCATGGCTTTGGTACCTGGGGGCTCCAGTTCTCACTCCCTACTTTGCATTTTGCTCACATTTCTTTTTTTCCCCTTGCAAATGAAGAAGTTTCACTTGCAGTCCAAGCATGGATTCAGGTGTCACCTGGGTAGGGGCAGCATAAACTCAAACTTGGCCAACAACTTCAAACGATAGGCCAATCCAGGTGACACAGTCACTCTGGCCTAGCCCAAGGTCTTTTGTTTTGGATTAGGCTGGTTGCAGGGTCCCCTGGCTGTGGTGGGCCCACATTGTCAGCTTGTTGCTGCTTTCCCAAAAGAGGATCTTGTTACAAAGAGAAGCTGGAAATTTCTTTGCACACAAGCAGAGACATGGCGGCCCTGCAAAGGCCCCAGGGTAAGGATTAAAGAAAAACAAAATAGAAACCCTTCCATCTCTAATTAGGGTCTTCATTTGCCAAAGTGCCATTCCCCAGCAGGAGGATTTACATTCAAGTAGTTGCTTGGAGTTACTTGGAAAACGTCTCCCAGCAGGTCGGTTCCTCTGTTCAGGTTCCTTTGAGCCAACAGTTTCTGGTTACTTGGAGGAGTGCTGCCTACATATTGTTTTAACTGGCCTGGCTTCTGCAGCCAGCTTAGCTGTGTGAACAATCTCCCATTCAGAACTAAAGATAAAAGCACAGTTTGGTTGAAAAATCTTTTTTTTTTTTTTAATTTTTTTAAACTTGAGAATTATAGGTCTTGGAGCTGGCATTTCTTTCTCTCGGACATGGAGTGTTTTTCCCCCTCCGCCTTGGTTCTCAGCCAGCAAAGCCTGCATCCTGGAGTTCAGCCAGCCGCCAGTCCCTACTTCCTCGCCATTCACACCATGAGGCTGGTGGCAGCTGGCCATGGAGACGGACAGCAGCTCCCCATTTGCAAGAGGTTGACCGCAGAATAGTGTAGCCAGCTTGCTGGACCCCTGCGGCCAGCACAGGGCACCTCCTGTGCGGTCCCTTATCATTCTTTGTGTCCACAAGAGCCCATCTTCTAACACATCAAAACACTGGAAGCCTGGCCCAAGAAGCAAGAACTATCTTCCTTTCTGGAATTCTCAAGACAACAGTAAAGGATAAACCAAGACTCAGCAGGAAGTAGTAACAGTGTTCTGTGTGTGAAAAAAATTGCTAGGTGAGGATCAATTAAGGAGGAGGTGGAAGAGGAGAAGGAGGAGGAAGAAGAAACAACATAATGGCAATAAAAAGAATAAATCAGATAAAGTGAACTTCCTCAAGATGAAAAACATCTGTACATCAAAGGGCACTGTCAAGAGAGTGAATGGGCACCCCCACAGAACGGGAGAAAACATTTGCAAATCCTATCAGACATGAGATTGAAATCAGAATATATAAAGAATTCCTACAACTCAAAATAAAAAAAAAACAACAATCCGATTAAAAAATGGGCAAAGACTTGAACAGTTCTTCTCTGAAGAAGATATATAAATGGACAACAAACATGCAAAAATCACTAATCATTAGGAAAACGCAAATCAAAACTTTATCTCATTATTAGATGACTTTTACACACACACACACACACACACACACACACACACACACACACCCCAGAAAAAAAGTAGTAACAGGATATGGAGAAGTAAAACCCTGTATATTTCTGATGGGAAAATAAAATGGTGGAGCCACTGTGGAAAATGGCAAAGTGGTTCCTCAAAGAATTAAACATGGAGCCTCCTCGTGAGCCAGCAATTCCATTTCTAGGTACAGTATATACCCAAAAGAATTGAAAGCAGGGCCTTGAGCATGTGTGCGCTCAAGTTCTTAAGTATTTACAACAGCCAAAATGTGGGAGCAACCCAGCCGACCAATGGCTGAACAGGTAAATAACATGTGGCATATCCAGACAATGGAATACACAGTCAACCATAAGAAGGAAGAAAATTCTGATACACACTACAATATGGATGAACCTGATGACATTATGCTAAGGGAAAGAAGCTAGGCACAAAGGACAAATATCATGATTCCACTCGTACAAGGTACCTAAAGAGGTCAAATCCACAGAGGACAGAAGAATGTGTTTGCTAGGGAGTCTGAAAGGCAGAACCAGGGAATTAACCAGTGTTTAATTGAGCAGGGTCTCAGTTGGAGCAGATGAAAAAATTCTAGAGATGGTCAGCAATGATGGGCACACAGCAATGTGGATGCATTTAATGCCATAAAACTGTACACTTAGAACACTGAAAATGGCAACTCTCACATGGAATATATTTAACTACAATTTTAAAAAGAGAGTGAGAAGAGAGGAGTCAGGGTAAAATAATTAGCACCACAGAGAAGGGAAACCGGAGCCTTGCTGTGTTTTATGTTGACTGGTAAGTTCTACCTAGTACCACATTGGTTCTTTCATGTAAAAAATCGGATTTGGGCTGGGGATGTGGCTCAAGGGTAGTCTGTGCGCTTAAACATGTGTGAGGCCCAGGGTTCCATCTTCAGCACCACAAAAAAAAAAAAAGAAAAAGAAAGAAAGAAAGAAAGAAATCTCTGGGTTTTGAGTTTGAAGATCTCTAACACATTGCAAAGTTTTAATCCTTTTATATTTAAATTGCCACAGAACAGCAATACCATAGAAATGTCCAGAAATAGGCAAGCTATTTCTAGGCTGAAGCACATCCTGTTCCCTCTGCTGGGAGCCCGCTCCCCTCCCTCCACCTCACACTCCTCTTCTGCTCTCCCTGGGAATGCTTTCCTTATCAAGGAGATCTTCTTGTGCTTGCTCAGACACTCAGGCCCAGTGCGCTGGCTCTGGAACATGCTATGTGTTATTTATGTTCCTGCTGGCCCCACTTCTGGAACTTCCTCCCCCATCTCTTCCTTACCCCAAGCCCATTCATTCTTGAAAGCTTGAGTTTTTGTTTCTTCTGTGGAGCCATCCCTGATGCCATGATGCTGGTCCAGAAAGACTTTCAAGAAAAAGTGATGTCTAAATCAATACCAGAAGGAGCTTGTCCTGATTCCCTCCCTACAATGATGCCCCAAGGAAAGAGGCCAGAGCACCACGGCAAAGCTGCTTGCTGGCCATCAAGAGACCAGGGAACCCAGTGCAAAGGAGTGTTTGGGAAGCTAATTCTGAGACACTAACTAAATTTAGTATCTAGACACATTCACGTCTTGAATTATAAACCCTAGTCCGTTATAAGCCTTCTTGGTTAAATGACTACCTATATTAATTAGCTCGGCCACAGAATTTGGACAAACAAGATAAATAATTCGAAGAATAAATTGCAAGTGGTAAGAAACAACTTTCCTAATTTCTTAGTAAGCTGCTTACAGCACAGTCATCAGTGTACATGATGAAAAAAACCATGATCTTCTTCTGAAGAACAATAAATTCAAGTCAAGAGCCATCACCAGTGGACATTCCTCCCGCAGAGATCTGAATGAGATCTAGGCTGTGTCAGGCCTCTCTCCCTGCGGAGTTTTATCAAAGAACACACAGAAAGAAAATGGTACTCATTCATTCAGTCCTGATGTTAGATGGGTCCAATGTTGGGAAGAAGGAAAGACATAAAAATCAGAAAGTTCAAGTGAATAAGAACTTTACGTCCCTTTTTCCAAACACATGCTTGGTACCTAAGAGAGCTAAAGTATCAAGCTACCATTAATTTCTGCATGTCAAGTTGGATAAAGAATCCTGGAAGAACTGATTCAGAACATGGAATGAACAAAGCAATCATCTCCAAGAAAGAATGCACTGGTAAACTCAGCCACAGAAGACTCCATGGCTGTGGCCCAGTGCTCTGGAATGAGAGGCTGTGGTGTCCTAATCTGACCTGGAACTAATCAGAGTCTTCAACTCCCTTGAGCAAGAGCAGTTTGGAGCACATACTTTGCCCACCAAATGGGACACAGTGATGATGACATTTTTAAACACAGAGAATTGTTCCACCTTCTCATTCCCTTGTTGTTTTAGCATATAAATGAAAGAGACATAACTTCACATGCTTTTGCTAAAAGGAAAGAAACAGATTGCTTATAGAAGGGGAAGATGAGCAAATAGGGAAAAATGGAAAGCAAATTCTTATTCTTATTTTTGGTAGTGGGATTGAACCCAGGGGAGCTTTACCACTAAGCAATATATCCTGGGTCCTTTTTATTTTTGTTACCTTGAGTTAGGGTCTTGCTAAGTTGCTGAGGGTCTTGCTAAGTTGCCAAGGCTGGCCTAAAACTTGCAATCCTCCTGCCTCCGTCTCCTAAATCACTGGGATTAGAGGTGGGTGCCACTGCCCCTGGCTAAAGGCAAATTAAAAGCTACACGAGAGGGACTGTAGCTCAGTGGCAGAGCACTTGCCCTGCACGTTTTGAGGCACTGGGTTTGATCCTCAGCGATGCATAAAAATAAACAAATAATGGGGCTGGGGTTGTGGCTCAGTGGTAAAGTGCTTGCCTAGCATGCATGAGGCACTGGGTTTGATCCTCAGCACCACACAAAAATAAAATAAAGATATTGTGGCCACCTAAAACTAAAAAATTTTTAAAAATAAATGAAATAAAGGCATTCTGTTGATTTAAAAAAAAGTTACATCAGAGAAAACAGTGACTTTAAACAGGATTATTTCATCAGGCCTTTTTATTCACTTATTAGACTTCTAAGTGCCCACTGTGGAACTGAGTAACTAAGTGTAATCAACTTTCACCTCTAGAATACTTAAGGTAATCTGACAACTACTAGCCTCATGTAAGACCTTTCACTGGAGCCAGGGCCCTCACTTCCAGAGCCCACTGGGAGCGGGAGGCAGTGGGCAGTCTTGGGCTCCTACCTGCCGAAGGCAGCTGCATGACCACACGTTACCAAGTCACTGTGCACCATCACCCTTATGTTAATAACACAATCTAGTAAATCATACCCTCCTGAGATATTACAAGGATTGTGAATCATGTGTGAAAACAACCATCACACAACAGGAATGTAATCATGATGCCTGTCATTACGACAACCAGTATCACACTTCACTTTGCTTTTCACAGGCATGCCAAGTGCACTAGGCTTTAGGGCTCTAAATATGTGTTCTAACAGAAAAGAATCTTTGGGAATTGAAACAAGAGTTTCTGAAAGACTATCCCTAAAATGCTACTGTGGTCAGTGAAGACAGATAAATATTATTTTGGTGTAAAAAAAGTCTCCATAAGCTTTGCATCTGCAAGTTTTGAAAACCTTTTCCAGAAGGATGAGTTAAAAGTAGGAACCAGAGTCCACACCATCAAGGAGAATTTTCGTCTAGCAATGTAAAAAGCAATCTGAAACTGCTCCAGAATTTTCCTCCCTATGAGCACAACTACTCAGAGTGCCTTTTATAGGGCATTCCCATACTCTAACAGCAGGAAAGGGACAGACAGCCTGAAGTCTGTCAAGGAACCAGAAATGATGAGAAAAGGAACACTACGGCGAAATAGCCCAGATGAAAAACAAGACTCAAACAGTAACATACTCTCGGTAGCCCAATGCACAATTAAACGGTGAGATCCGAGCTGGAGGACAGGCTTGGCATCTAAAATGCAAACTTCTCAGATGATAAACACCTTTTAATTCCAGCAATATCATGGAACAGCCCCGCAAGCCACTAAACCATTGCCTCTTTCTCCCCAGGCAGACACAAGAGGCTTCATTTCCTGGCAACATTCAACAAATAAGCAAAAATAAATTTCAACAGGGTGGGCAACTGCTCAGGCATCTCTGGGCCATGGAAAAGTGAGCTAGCACATTCTTCCCCATCCCAGTTTGGGGGACAGGGAGCCAGAGGCACCTGCCTTAATTCTACTCTCTGCTGGCTCAAAAGACTGCAGTCTAGCTGAGGATGTGCCAGTTGCTACACATGCCCCAACCCAATTTGTGGTCTCTTCCCCACTCTCACCAAAAAGAGGCCACCTCTTTTCCTACAAGGAGCTTGGGCTTTGCTCTTTCCTTCCCTTTCAGGAAGGCTCTGCACACAGGGATGTGGGAAAGGGCAACACTCTCCCTTTCAGTCTGTAATCTCTCCATACAATAAAATCTACAAAGGGGCCCACGAAGACTCAGTGTCACAAGTGTGTGCACATCCGCCTACTCTGCAGAGGGCTATTTCTGTGAGGCTGGACAGCCTCTCTTGGCAAAGGCAAGGTCCTTCTCCTGGCAAGCAGGTCCGAGGCCTGGCGTGGAGGAGCCACTCATTGTGCACCCGCCTGGGGCAGGCAGCGCAGCGCGGGGAGGGGAAAGGTTCCCTTTGAAGCACATGGCGCTAAGAGCTTCCCAGTGACCATGGAAACAGGCACAGTGGGTTCCCAGCCTGAGAACCAGGGAGAGCAGCAGTGATTCAAACACAAAACACACAGAGTCTGAAAAGCGGAGACAGGAGGGGCCGGGTGAGGGGCAGGCAGCCCCAGGCTGGCAGGAACTGAGCGGCTCCCTGGTAGGAAAATCCGGCCAATGAAGCCGAGCAGGTTCACGGGGTTTCCTTTTCATTCCGGAGGCTTTCTTCTCACTCGTCACTGCCCCTCGGGTCCTATTCAGCACCTCATCAGATCAGTAGAGCTGGGCTTTTGGCTGGCCTGCTGGCAGCAGGGCCAGGAACCGGGCGGGAGGGCGGGAGGTGATCAAAGGAGCCGCTGCTGCAACCGCCACCGCCTTCCTCCCTCTTCGGCCCGCCCTCCTTGGGATGAGGCCCCGCCAAGGTGATCCAGTGGAAGCCACTGGGGGAGGGCGGGGAAGAGAGACAGCTTTTATGTCTGCCTTTCTGTCAGAAGAGAGACAAAAAGCACAGCGTGAACTGAGACATGGCACTGGTAGGTCAGAGCTCCTTCCTTTGGGGATGTTACTGTTCTTACACCACGGGACAGAGCAGCCACCTAGACTGGCATAGTTGGGGTGCACTCAGATGCCCAAATCCTGAGTCTGAAAGACTAGCAGCCCTGCCACATGCTGCTTCCTGGTCCCCTTTCACAGCTGTCTACCTCCTGATTCTACAGATGGATGAAGTTACATTGAAAATCCCTGTCATCTAAAGGTATCCAAGACACTGTGCTTCATTCTTCAGGGCTCCAATTTAAAGGGGGAGAAAAGCTATCTGGGATGTTTTTTTCAGGGCAAGAGGAAGCAATGTGATCTGTCTGTTAAGATAGACTAGTTCCTTGCTTACTGATGAGTATCTTTTCTCTTGGGCCAGACTGAGTCAAGTCAGAGTCCTACCTGGCTCAGGGCCACACCAGAGAGAGAAGGGAGCCCACTTCTCTACCAGCCTGGCTGCTGACGGGCAGGGCAGGCTTCCTCCCTGACCAACTTCTCTTGAGGAAGGCGGTGTTTGGACAGGCCTGTAATTTGAGAAGCCCATTAGGTGCATTCTCCCTTTCTTACCTTTGTTGGGCTGCCAAAATATTTACTTGACTTCTTAACTCTAAATCTCTGAAACACACCTGGATTGCCTAAAACAGGCAATTTTCTTATTTTCTCTTATTCACAGAAGAGATCCCAACCTAAGAAAAGATGACAATAGTACAGAGGGATCAGGAAGAGGGGAGGGCTGGTAAGAGATGCAGCTTTATAGAACCATCCCCCTTTTATTCCCCCCAGGTGCTGGGGATCCAGGGCTGCCACTTCTTAAGAGATGGGTGTATGCTAAATTTGTCGTTTACCTGTGTTTGGTGGGTTGGGGCAGATAGTTGAAAGCAACTGCACAGGCAATGCTGTTGTAAAACAAATGGACTCTACTTTGACTTACAGGGAAGAGTCAATTTCCATGCCAAGTAAAAACTCTGTTTGGTAGTCATTGCATTTATTCATTTTTTTAAAAAAATAATCATTCTATAAAAGTCAGCTGCACTGTATCATCATCAAAAGGACTAAAGGGGGGAAACAGAATGCTAAAACAAACAATGGGAAGTGTTTGGGATAAATTTCAGATGATAGATAGAAAAGGCCCAGAAATAACGGTGATACTTCTGGCACTAGGAAAAGAACTACCAGTTTCAGGTCTAGTAGGCGTGAAGCCACCACAGAACCATTTTCCTTTGCTGTGTGTGTCTATCAGCTCGCCTTTCTGCAGGGCACTTGCGGAAGTACACACTTGCCAAGGCTGAATGGTCTAAAGTCAGACCTTCCAGACGGGCTGTGGTTTATGGGCAGAACGCAAGGAAAGGTCCCTGCACCACTTGTTGGTGCTGTTCTTAGGAGCACAGAATCCTGGTTAATGATTCCCTACCCACAAAGACATCTACACCCCCTTCTGAAAACAAGGGCCCAACCATTAAGGGAATTATTTTCAGTCTGGTGCTTATCAGCAAACCTTTGAGAGAAAAATTATTTTGAAAACATTTTTCAGATCTTGAAATTTCTAAAATGGGGCCTTGAGCTGTTCTTTTTTCAAAGGCTCAAAAAGCATAGCAGGGGCGGGGGGCTTACTGACAGCTGTCACTCGCCCACGTCCTTCCTAGAGCATTAGGCTTCAAACGGCAGCTCTCCTATTTTGAAAGACTGGCTTGTCTTTCCTTACTTAGATCTGATGGAATATAATTTTAAGCTCATAAGAAACCAGGTCCCCTAAGGCTGGGCAGCAGGAGTATCCACATTCAGGGGCATTTTCTGGAATTCTAGTTAGTGGTGGGCCAGTCTTCCAGAACCCTCATTAGCTAAAAAAGGAGGAGCCTGGGCAGTAGCTCTCTGGTCTTTCCAAACATCGAACCTAGTCCTTCAGCTCCTGAGCTGGAACTGAGGGAGCCCTGACCGTTGGGTTGGCATGCCTAGAGATCTGCTTCCATCCTCCCATGGATATATGGAGACTACTGTCATTCAGATGTCCCAGGTGAAACTAAGGATCTTAGAAGAAAAGTCAGGAGAAGGTCCAGTAATGTAGAGACTAATGCTTCCCAGCCCTTTATTATAAAAGCTTTTAGAGGGAAAGAAGAAATGAATTCTTTACTAGACATCCCAGAGGACCCTAAATGTGACCATGTAAAATACACCACACTAAGGACAATTAGTGGGTCTCAGTGAAAGAATGAGCCTTCCACTAGTTGTCCTTAATGTGGTATATTTTACATGGTCATATTTAAGGTCCTCTGGGATGTCTCATAAAGAACTCATTTTTTTCCTTTAGATATAACAACAAAAGTCCATGAACCGCAGAAAAAATAAATTGGATTTCATCAAAATGAAACCTTTGTGCTGCAAAAGACATTTAGAAAGTGAAAAAAATAAAACCCACCGAGTAAGAGAAAATATTCTCAAATACTGTATCTAAATAAAAGACTTATTATAAGCTGGACATGGTGGTGCATACCTATAATCACAACTACTGAGACAAAAGGATGCCAAGTTTGAGGCCAGCCTGAGCAACTCTCCAAGACCCTGTCCCCAAATGAAAAAGGACTGTGAATGCAACTCCGTGGTAAAACATGCCATGGATTGAACTCAATTCAGTCCCCAGAACCCAAAAAGAATTCTTATAAGTCAATATCAAAAAGAAATTACCCAATAAAAATGGGCAAAGAATCTGAAGTTATTTCACCAAAACAGCTGTAAAAACTCAGTAAGCGCATGAAAAGATGCTCAACATCATTAGTCAGCAAGGAAATACGAATCAAAACCATAATGAGATACCGTTTAATACCCAGCAGAATGGCTATATGATCAAAGACGGATAATAAATTTTGGTGAGGATAGAGAGAAATTGGAACACTAATGTACTGATGTTAGGAATGAAGAATAGTACACTCACTTTTATTTCATTTATTTATTTTTTGTAGTGCCAGGGGATTGAACCCAGGGCCTCATACATACAAGGCAAGTGCTCTGCCACTGAGCCACAGTCCCAGCCCAGTATAGCCACTTTAAAAACACAATTTGGCAGTTCTTAAAAATGTCAAACATAGGGGCTGAGGATGTGGCTCAAGCGGTAGCGCACTCGCCTGGCATGCGTGCGGCCCCGGTTCGATCCTCAGCACCACATACAAAACAAAGATGTTGTATTCGCCAATAACTAAAAAATAAATAGTAAAATTGTCTCTCTCTCTCTCCTCTCTCACTCTGTCTTTAAAAAAAAAAAAATGTCAAACATAGAGTTGCCATATGACTCAGTAACCCTACTCTTCAGTATATGGGGCGGGGGGGGGGGGGCAAAATGACAGAAAGTACTGATACAAGCTAAAACTTGGATGAACCTTGAAAATGTTTTGCTAAGTAAAAGGAACTAGACACAAACCATACCACATATTGTATGATCTCATTTACATGAAAGGTCCCAGATTAGGCAAATCCATAGAAAGTAGATTGCACGATTCTATGAATATATTTAAAAAACATGACATGTTTTTTAAAAAGGCCTTTTCATAGCTTCACAGGAACAATTTGATCATGCCTTTCTGTTTCTGTATAGAATCCAACTGTCCAAAAAATGGATAGTAGTTTTGGCAACATTAAGTTCAAATAGGTTTTGTGACTTAATCACAGTATACCTTTCCAGTATTAAAACAAAACAAAACACCATGTGCATGTGTGCATGCTAGAGTAGAACAGAACTTGAATGTGGAAATTATGATAGTGACACAGATTCTGGGAACAACTCCTCATGCTGACACAGTCCCAGGTAGGGATATGAGGTGCTGGGCTGGGAAAATTAGGATTCCCTTATCTAAAGAGTGGCACAAGCAGGTACTTGTTCTGTCAATTTACAGATGAGTTTTTAAAAATGTGTTTACAAGCACAGTTCTTTTAGCTCTAGAAATATAAGCTTTAAGACAACAAAAATCAAAACAGTGTGGTACTAGACCAAAAAGGGATACAGATTTTTATTTGACAGTACATAATGCAGAATATGATCCTATTATAGAATATAAGACATAATGTTATTTTTTAAAAGGAGGGAATATATAGAGTGAAAGAAATGACTTAAAGAGAAAGAGAGCTTTTAAGAATTCTACTTCCCACTCCTAAAATTACATCAAAATAATTATATGATTTTAAGATGTTATATATATACGGGGCTGGGGATGTGGCTCAAGCGGTGGCGCACTCGCCTGGCATGCATGCGGCCCGGGTTCGATCCTCAGCACCGCATACAGACAAAGATGTTGTGTCTGCCAAATACTGAAAAATAAATATTAAAAATTCTCTCTCTCCCTCTTTCTCTCTCTCACTCTTTCTTTAAAAAAAAAAAAAAAAAAAGATGTTATATATTAAAATAAAAATAACAACCCTAGAAAAAGTAGAAGAGGGAAAGATGATTCTGGATTTCCAAGGGAAAAATAGAATAATTAAGCTTAGAAGCAAAAGAAGAAATTATGAAGGAATGATGACCGTGTAAAAATTTAAAAGGACAGTTAAAGGGGCTGTGGCTGTGGCTTAGCGGTAGAGCACTCCCCTAGCACGAGTGAGGCCCTGGGTTTGATCCTCAGCACCACATAAAATAAATAAATTAATTAAAGATATTGTATCCAACTATAACTAAAAAAATAAATATTAAAAAGAAAAAAGGTCAGTTAAAAAACATTCCGGGGCTGGGGCTGGGGCTCAGTGGTAGAGCGCTTGCCTAGCACGTGTGAGGCACTGGTAATCTACAACTACAAATATTATTTTAAAAATAAAACAGAAACAAAAAACATTCCACAAGTTGGGCATGAGGGTGCACAGTTATAATCCCACATGCTCAGGAAGCTAAGACAGGAGGATCTAAGGATAAAGTCAGCCTGGGCAACTCAGTAAGACCCTGTTTCAAAAAATAAAAATGAAAAGGGCTCAGCAGTAGGGCTGGGGGTGTAGCTCAGCAGTAGAGTGCTTGCCTAGCATGCTTGAGGCATTGGGTTTGATCCTCAGCACCTCATAAAACAAAGATACTGTGTCCATTTATAACTTAAAAAAAAAAATTAAAGGGGGGGGGCGGGCCGGCAGTGGTAGAGTGCCCCAGATTCAATCCTTAGTGCCATGGGGTTGGGGGCACCTAGTAATCAAATAAATGCAAAAGAAAACAGAGTAGTGCTTGCTATTTTAAATTTTTAGTTTTTAATTTTAAATTTTTACTAAATTAGTAAAAGAAACCTTAACAACAAGAGTCATTGTTGTTTCTGTGAAAAATGGTTCACTCTCACTTCATGGGTGGCACTGTAAACTAAGGGAAATTTGTTACACAGCGATTTGTAACTATTTACATAAAGCCACTTAAAAAATGTTTGTATCTTTTTATCTATACTCATCTCTTAGAATATTACCTAAGGAAATAATTCAGAGGGCAGGGGCAATCAGAAAGCCCATCCTATGCAAAGATTTCAGTCTGGTTTACTTATAAAGGTTAGAAATAAAACAGAAGCAATCTATATACTGAATACTGTGGTAATGGTCAACTAAGTCATTCTTTTAACTTTGTTATTCAGTCATTAAAATGATAGATTATGAAATGATATTAAATTAGTGAAATGAATAGCATTCATTATTAGGTTTGAAAAGGCAGGGTTGACATTTATATGTTTAAGAATTATATGCAGGCTCAGGAGGAACACAAAAAGGAATAAACCAAAATTGGCAGTACTTGTCTTAGGGGAATAGAATTCAAGGTGGTTTTCTTTCCTTCTATTTTCAATCTGCATAATTAATTTTTTGTGCTACAAATATTTCTTGAGTGTCTGCTATATGAGTTAGGCTCTGTCTTTGGCACTTGGAATATAAAACTGGTGATATAGCTGGGTGCCTGTAATCCCAGCAGCTTGGGAGGCAGAGCGGGAGGCTCACGAGTTCAAAGCCAGCTGCAGTAAAAGCTAGGCACTAAGCAACTCAGTGAAATCCTATCTCTAAATAAAATACAAAGTAGGGCTGTGGATGTGGCTCAGTGGTGGAGTGCCCCAGAGCTCAATCCCTGGTACCCCTCCACCCAAAAAGTGGTGATATAAATTATTATACTGTTTTGTTTTGTTTGTTTTTTTTTTTAAAGAGAGAAAGAGAGAGAGAGAGAGAGAGAGAGAGAACTTTTAATATTTTACTTTTTAGTTTTCGGCAGACACAACATCTTTGTATGTGGTGCTGAGGATCGAACCCGGGCCGCAAGCATGCCAGGCGAGCACGCTACCGCTTGAGCCACATCCCCAGCCCATTTATACTGTTTTGTTTATTTTTTTTAATATTTATTTTTTAGGTGTAGATGGACACAACACAATGCCTTTATTTTTATGTGGTGCTGAGGATTGAATCCGGGTCCTGCCTGTGCTAGGCGAGCGCTCTACCGCAGAGCCACAATCCCAGCCCATTACTATACTGTTCATATACTTAAACAAGACAAGGAAAAGGGGGCTGGGGTTGTGGCTCAGTGGCAGGGCCCTTTGCCTACCATATGTGAGGCGGTGGGTTCAATTCTCAGCACCACATATAAATAAATGAATAAAATAAAGGTCCATCAACATCTAAAAAAATATTTAAAAAAATACAAGGAAAGGGCCCACAAAACTTCTAACAGTAATTGAAATAGTAACACAAGTTAATGCTATAAATTTGGGGCTTAAATTAGAATTTAAAATGATAAGATTTTACCAATTAAATCAACAAAGTAAAAAAATACTAACAACTGATTTTTACAAACCAATCTACCATATTTACAACAGATTAAAAGGTAAACTTTTAAATCTAGATACTTTTAAACATGATTTTTATAAATGGAACATAACAATTGCACATTCCACATTCTTTGAGGTTCCCTTAAGAGTTGATACATTTATGAAAACCTATAGCTCCAATAGGCCCCTCTATTTGAAGACAGAGAGCAAATTAGACTTTTGGGCTTCTAAAGCTTCCTTTTTCATCTATTATAAACATAGTAGAATAGGTTCATACAAATCAGTTATTAACATTTTTTCTTTTTTTTGGTTTAATTGATAAAAATGAGAGATTCTGGCCAAATATCCTGGTACTGGTTCTTTATATATTATGATGACTTAACATATTAGGTTCCAACTTCTTTCATAACTCAAAACAGTTTTTCAAAAGCAACCAAGTTCAGTGGCTACTTCTGAGTTTTTTAGTTGGCCTATCACACCATCTTTTGTTTTCTGGGACAGCCTCACTTGTGGCCCTTGCTCTGCTGAGAGTCTGGTTCCATGGATGGCGACAGTGGCAAAGAGGATTGTTGTGAGTCAGGCTTCCCTGTTCTGGGAGGTAGCCAGCCACCTGTGCTGCCTAGGGTACAGACACATTATTTGTTCTATTCACTCATATATTCAAAACTCCCATAAATCTCCCAGTAGGTTTCAAATAGTGGTTTTGGTTAGAATTTGATAGCTGAAAATGTCTCTGATATAGTTTTTTTAAAAAATTGTGTTTAATATAGCTTTTAAGAAAGAGGTTCTTGGGGCCGGGATTGTGGTTCAGTGGTAGAGTGCTCACCTAGCATGGGAGGGACCCAGGTTCGGTCCTCAACACCACATAAAAATAAAGGCATTGTGTTGTGTCTACCTACACCTAAAAAAATCAATTTAAAAAAAAAAAAAAAAAAAAAGAGGTTCTTGGGTCAGGCATAATGGTGCACACCTGTAATCCCACCAATCTGAGAGGCTGAGGCAGGAGAATCACAAGTTCAAAACCAGCCTCAGCAACTTAATGAGACCTTGTTTCAAAATAAAAAAATCAAAAGGGATGGGAATGTGACTAATGGTTAAGCACCCCTGGGTTCAATCCCTAGCCCCCCCCCCACAAAAAAAAAGAGGATCCTGGAAGATTTAGGTATAGATGAAAAGTATCAAATTAAAAGTTTGTGACTTTCAAATCAGACATGTGTCCTCAAAAGGAAAGTGGCATTCTGAGTTTTTTCACTCATATCACATCAATCTTTTCCTCTTGATCTGATCTCTTTTATTAAAAGTTCCTCTCTTACTTTCCTTTTTAACCATATATGGGAGATATTTATAGAAGTGTTCCTTAAAATAAATCTCAGGACCTTCAAACTTCCTCCTCAACAAGAAACCTGCCTTGCATGGCTCACATTAGAAAAAGGGCTCCCATTTGCTTGGTAGGAGCATGTTTAAAGGGGAAGAAACTACAATTTGTTGATTTTCTAAGAACTTGGCAAACATTTTAAAATCATTACAACTGTCTTTACAGAAGGGGATATGCAGAAACAGGGCAAAGAGACATCAGCTGGCCCGGTTATTCAGCTTCTGCTGAGCAGGACCGAAGCTATTCAGCCTCTTGGCCTTGGTCTCTGCACTCTTTACATGGAGACACAGATGTGCCGTGACACTTACCATTCACTTCATAGAACACAGCACAAAGGCTATCATGTCACCACAGAGGAAGGCAATGGGATAGAGAATGGAATGAAAGAGGAAGAACTAGAATATATTGTCATTTTAGGGAAAGAAAACTTGTATGTCATAATGAAATAGGGCTTCTCCACCTCAATACTACTGACATCTGGGACCAGATTATTCTTTTTTCCCTTTATTATTAATTGATAAATAATAACTGAATGTGTTATGTATTTGTGGGGCCAGATTACTGTTAGCAGTAATGGCTGTCTACACCGTAGGATGCTGAGCAGGAACCCTGGCCTCTACCCACTAAGAGTAGATCTCTACCCCCTGACATTTTTGTCTAAGACCAAAAATGTCTCCAGACACTGCCCCTGGTTGAGAACCACTACAATAAGAAGACCTTAAAAGGTATTTAAGTGTCCCAAGCAATTGCACGGAGTGCCTCCAGAGATGCCAAAGCAATGAGCTATAGTCATGGTGCCCTGCACTCAGGATGGGACAGTCACCAGCTTGGTTTGCTGACTGGAGAAGGCTGGAGAGTCTAATGCCTGAGGTGTGGAACAGCTGCCTCCAAACCCTGGGACCTCTCTCTTCTCCCACAGCAGATTAGACCCCGGGATTTCAGTCTGTCATCCCTCTTGAGATGGGCATCTCACACTCAGAAGTGCTAAACTGGGCTTGGGATAAGGACCTGGGCACTCAGGTATCCCAGGAAATGCCTACCTGTGACCAAAACCCCAAGAGAGAATGGTATGTTGAAGGATAAGTCCTCCCTACCCCAAAACATATATGGCTTATAAAGGAACCAGCAGTTGTACCCAAGTTCCTGTCTCAAGTAAGGCCCATGCAGGTAAGCCTTGTTCTAGAAGGTCAAGACAGAGTTTATATCCCAATGCAAGCCTCGAAGACAGTGAGATCACTGCTTAGGTTCTTCCAATTAATTCTTGTTATTAAATGTGAAAAACATTATCCTGTTTGTTTTATTCAAATTAGTAACACTTCAGAACCAACACTCATTTGGCTGCAGTACAGCAGAACAAAATCATTTCATGACAATGCATTCACCTCTGTTTCCTGTATTGTCTGCTAGTTTCTACTCATTTCCACTGATTTTAAAAGTCATGGAGATCAGCCAAGCTCTAAGAGATGATCTTGCAGTATGAACAAAATGCCAGGTTGTGAACTTACATTTCAGGGCCTATTTCATTTTAAATTATCTTAAAAATTACTAAGAGGGCTGGGGACATAGCTCAGTCGGTAGAGTGCTTGCCTGGCATGCACAAGGCCCTGGGTTCAATCCCCAGTACCACCCCCCACCCCACCCCCAAAATTAAGAGCCTTAAACAACTTTTGTTCATATGTTTTATAGCTATTGGTATTTACAACATTAGGAATTTTAAAAGAAAGTTTCAAAACACAGCTTATGTAAACACACATTCCATTAGTTGTCGGAGAGATAAAGTCACCCCATTCAGTGATGCACTTGGAAAACACCACCATATACCTGTGAGACAATGTCAGTGAAAATGGCAAATGACATTTCATTTTTGTTGTAAAGTAATTTTAATCTTGTGGACTCCCCTAGAAACAACCTTGAAGATCCTTAAGGAAGTCCTCTGGCCATGCTTTGAGAACTGCTGTGCTAAATTAACACTCACACTATGACTTGACTAGCTTCAACTTTTACTGGAGAACCCAGTGAGGTAGTGCTCATCAGAGAAAAGCCTTAAATTCAGAGAGATTTGTCAAAACCCATTCATCACCATGAAGCAACTGTTCCCTGGATTATTCCTGAGTCCTTTTTTTTTTTTTTTTTTTTCCTTAAAGCACCAAACTGCTGCCCATCACTTTATTGCATATCAGGTTCTGGTTAATGTTTTGTGAAGAACATCTTTGTCTTTCAGTTAGTTTCATCTTCCTGTCCTCTATCCACTATGTCATGAGAACAGAAATAAATCCTTTCTCCCTTTAACCAAATTCTCTATTTTTTTATTAGTTGCTCAAAACATTACAGTGATCTTGACATATCATACATTTGATTCAAATGGGGTATGAATTCTTATTTTTCCACGTGTACAGATTACAGTATCACATTGGTTTTACAGCCACGTTTATACATTACAGCCATACTAGTGTCTATTGTATTCTGCTACCCTTCCTATCCCCCCAAATTCTCTATTTTAAGAGCTGCTGTTTGAAATATATGTAAGAATCTTTCCCAGGGTGGCCTGATGTAAAAGAAGGATTTGGTCTCTCTTCTCACCGCACCTGCAATATCTGTACTATTACTTCTCTTCTTCTTCCCACCAGGATTTAGTGGTATCAGTCATCCATTCATGATGGAACTCTACTCTATCACTTCAGGTAGAAAAAAAAGGTTTATTATCAGTTTTTATACCCCTGTTATCCTACCCCCCACATTATAAAATGATTTAAAAGTGATACCAGATTTCTCTTTACCATGGTAAAATACATAGTAGGCCATTTACCATTTTTACCATTAAGCACAGAGTTGGGCAGCATAGACCACACTCACATTATCAACCATGACAACAATCTACCTCCAGAACTTTTCCACAAACAAATTCCATCCATTAAACAAAAATTCCCCATTCTCCCCTGTCACTAGCTCCTGGGCAAGCACCATTCTTTCTACCTCTATGGATATGACTACTCAACAATACAACTTTGAGTGCTCAAAGAACCTGGAGGCTAATAAAGGAAAGAGAGTGAGGAAGAAAAGATGGACCCTAAGAACCACTACTTTGTTTGGTGCATAGGGATGTGCCAGGATGATCAACACCACACAGACTCTCTCCTTTTAGGTTCTGTTTCCATTTAAGGAGGTGGAAACATGCAGAGGAGTTAAGTAATGGGGGTCATAGAGCTCAGAGGGTTGAAACTGGGTTTTAAAGCCAGGTTGATTAGTATTAGCCACTACAGGCTCCCTACCCTCCAACTATCAAGAACAAGTAAAGCTTCTTTTAACCACCTTCTGGTCATCTTGGTTACGGGGGTCTTTATTTGTTCTTTGCAATGACACTTCCAAAACACTTTAAGGGCTGTACAAGGTTGCTTGGCTGAACACAGGGGCTCGAGTTCCATCAACCCTTTGCACCATGGTTTCCCACTGCTCCTCAGAGGAGCTCGGGGTACGCACGGAGCAGCTCTCCTGCTCACAAAAGAGCAGTTTTCCTCCTTGCCACTCTGCTGGCCATGATGCTTTTGCATTGCACACTTGCCTACATGTGAAAACAGGGAAGGACAGAGGGCAAACATGAGGTCTCCTCAGTCATTCCACTGGCTTGAGCCTCACCAAAGCATCACAGAGAACTAGTCTGGGTCGACGCAGTTACCAGAAACATCAAGCCGCAAAATGCAACCAGATACTCCATCCAGCCCAGACCCTACTGCAAAATGATCATCCAGAGAGGAGGGTCCTATGACACGGGTCCTCATCAGAAGCCTTTGGTGGCTTCCAGTTATCCAGAAGGAGACCTTCCTTAACCTGAAAGCCTCCTCCTTCCTCAACAACTTCCAATGTCCCTATAAGAAACCCTTGATCCCTCTTCCCTGCACTATTATGGAGATTCTTTCCCCTGGTCCTGTCTCACGTCTCATGCTCTGTCACACAGCCCCTCTCAGTACAACCTGCCCACCCCTCCAGTCTGTGTGGACTAGCCATTCTCCGCTCACCACAGTCACGGCCTATGTGCAGGGTAAGAGGATCTGGCCTATGAACCAAGAGTTCCTTCCCACTGGACCTCTCTGAGTGACTCAGGATAAACTGAAGGAGTTACCTGCAGACCAGCACTGCCTCCCCCAGCTCCCTTCTGGAGAACACAACTTCCTCTGGCTCTCCACACACAGCAGGGCGAGGCAGGCCAAGTTCCAGTGTTTCAAGCCTCCAAGTACCTGATCCAAGAGGGGCCAATGAATCTGTTTTCTAGAATCTTTTAGACTCAAAACTCAGTGTGTCAAGCCAGGAATGCTCAGGACTGTGTCTCCCACCCAGGAGACCAGGGGCAGGGACAGAAACAGACAGATGCATGCAGAGAAGACTCAGCAGAGGCTGCCCAGGAGTGGCTGCTTTAGAAGAGCAGCAGCAGCAGCAGCAGCAGCCGCCACACCACCGTGGGTTCCTAGGTTCTGGGACAGCCCAGGACCCTCAGAGCAAATCCCCTTTTCTGTCAGTGGAGCCCAAGGTGGGAGGCCACTGTGTGGAGCACAGTCCTGATCAGGCCTGCGGCTACACTAAAATGCATCTCACCTTTATCTAGAAAAACTGGCCAAGACAAAAGAAGGCAAGGAGAAGAAACCAACATTGGTGAAGCAGCAGAGAGTTTATTTCAGCTCTTCTGAGCTGTTCGATCTTAGGTTATGTAGAGAACCTCTCTGGAACTTCATTTCCTTGACCTAACATGAGAACATGAACTGGAACTCAAAGTTAGTCAGATAATCCAAGGAGACACCGCACCTGCACATAAAGCTCCTACCATGCGGAGGGTACCCAACAAGTGACGATGCTTTCATACTCTCACCTGGCATCGCTGTGGTCAAGCTTGGAGCCAAGGGTGTTGCAAATGTCTCATAAGAATCCACACAAAAAGGACAAAGGCAGCATTAGCCTATTTCACAAATGAGTAAGGCATCAAGAACTGAAGTCACCTTTCTAAGGTCACTCAGCCAATGTAAGGTCTCTGTGACATGAAATTCCTTGTCTTTTTATTAATGTCCCCACACTATCCTCTTAAGCATGGAAAGAGCTGAGTCCACGCCTGTTCACCATGCAATTTCAAAACCCTTGTTGGGAATCACTCCAATCGGGAGGTAGAGAAGGATTTATTCTGCCTGAAGTTACAGAATCAGGGCCAAGTGCTCCTGCACATCTTTTCTTCCATGACATTCTCCATGAGGTGACAGGTCATGGGAGTCAAAGCTATTAAAGTGGACCCTCTAAATTCTTTGCTGCCCCACAAGATGCTTCATAAACTCTTACTGAATTGAAGGATTAAAATGCCTGGATTTAAACACAGATTCCTGTACTTTGGGGATGACTGAGACCCTTATTTTTCAATACAAGCTGTCCAGAAATGTCAGTTTATTCTTCTGTCTTTCAATGGTGTAACTATAATCTTCCCACACTAGAATATCCAGGAAAGATTTTACATATGATCCAGAAGCTCAAAATACTAAAAGTGCAAGGGACCCAGTACAGGCTCTTCACATAAAATGAAAAAGAGAGCCCTGGAGGTTTAAGAGACTCGCCCTGTGCCCGTCTGAGGCAGGGTCTGGCATGGCGCCCTGGCTTGCTGCTTCCCTGTGGGGGGCTCTCCCTCAACCCAAATCGGCCTCCCTAGCTGATCCTACTGTCTGAGCCTCCTCCTACTGCATCGAAAAGATTGGAAGGAGGGGACCATAAATCATTTTTCTCATAAGTTTATAGTGTTCTTTTCCAAGAAGTTCAAAAGCACTTGGTAATAAACCAAGGTGATGAGTTTATGTCTTTTGCTTTTAAAACGAAACTTTATTTGAATTCCTGGAGAGGCATTTAAGTTTTTTTAAATTTAGGACATTCCTCTCTTATTTCAAGGTTTCACCCTGTGGCATTTTCTATGGGTGGGTGGGTGATGGTGAGAGAGAAGGGCCATGTCTAGCCCTCCCCTGTCTCTCCCAGGCTTTTCTGAACGCCTGCACGCTTCAGCTGACAGAAACCTCCCTTCCATGGCTTTCCACAAGTCCCAACATCCACTCAGAGGAGTCCCTCCATGTGCACCCACAAGCCAGCCTTGTTGTACTTTCTTTCTATGTTTTTCTCAACTTTTTAAGTGCTGGGGATGGAGCCCAGGGCCTCCCACAAGCACTCTGCTGCGAGCTGCACCAGCCCTCCTCCCTGGCCTTCTGGGCCTCTTTTTGCCCTGACTCCTCAGCCAAGAACTGGAAGGAAAATTACACTGTCTGAAAGGGACTCAGCTACTCACAGGAATTACTTTGCCTTCCTAGTAAATTAAAAACTCTTGTCTTTTGCTCCTGTCCTTCGGAGGTCAGAAAAAAAGAAAACACAGCAAACTTAATGAAACTGAAGCTGAGAAGAACCACGTTTTAAGAAGATGAGAAAGAGACCAAGAGACAGACAGGGGGGGCGCAGGCCGGACCCATCACACTTCCGACACCAATTTTAAGCAGATATGAAATCATCTTACTTTGACTGGACCAAGCTTTTTTTGCTAACGATTTTATGCAGGTATCAACTCTGAGACAAAGGGCAATAACTGTGTGCCAATGTTCCCACCCACCCTGTAGCCTTTCCAAACAGAAACATGGGGTTAGCTGCTCTCAGGCAGGTAGAACTACACACTTAGCTCCTAGGGTCCTGCATTCAATAACCATTTAGTGAATGAATAAACCCTCGAAGTACTTAATGATTCAATATATGTCTACGGTTTCTATTCCCTCTGGCTTCACCGACTAGCAGGCCAAACTATACAAAACTCTCCAAGTAAAACCATGGATGGCTAATCCAGGAGGAGGAAGAAATAGTGGGGTTCTCTGAATGATTTCAACAAGTGCCCCTACCACGAAACTGTGGGAGAACAATAAGGTAACCCTGTGAGTCCCATTCCAACCCATTTATAGACACAACAGATATAAAGATGGAGCCCCACCACTGCGGAGCAGAGCAAATGAAGCGAAGGAGCTGAGCGCTACATAGCCGCAGTTTAAGTAGAGAAGAAAGCTGAACACCGACAAGGCAATTTCTGTTCCTACCTGTGGATGTAGCTGGCATTTCTCCTAGAAAAATACCAAAATATTCTTAAGAGGGTTGTTGCTCTACTACAACCATTAAGCAGCTCTGGTCAACTATTTAAATGATAAAGTATCAGGGCCTGAGCTACTTAAAACATCTTGACTGATCTTTGTGAACTATAAACCCAACAGGTAATCAATTCCTGATGAGCCCCTCAACCAACATCATCAAATGAAAAGCAGGAAAACTTGACATGTGCCCTGTTGCTACTCCAAAGACAAAAGGGACACAAAAATCAAAAATTAGATTTGTGATGGTCTCCAGGGCCAAAAGTCTTTCAGGAGATAGGGGCTTCTTTAGACCCGAGAAAGGCTCCCCTCTCTGGTTCCCTGCACCCAAATCATGTCTTCTCTTGCCTAAATCTCTCAAGAGAGCCTAAGATGTCAGTAACCAGGCCAGCTGTCTCCCAACAGTACTCAGAACTAAAGCTTTTGAGAACATAAGAGATGTCCAGCAGTAATATCCATAGGGGACACCAATTTTCCTCCAACCAAAATTCAAATAATTTTCTCTGAATCTTTCCTTTAAACAAAATGATCCACTTTAAAACAGTTACCTGTTGTATTCTGAGGTCCCTGATGGATGGATTTATTTCTATCTTACGCTGCAATCAGAAGCAATGCTGATCCTTCTGGCTAAAAAGTCTTTTTTAGTACTTCTAAATGGGTGACAATGGTCAGCGGCAGCAGATGTCTTTTGGAGAGCATCTCATCTCAACTCCTAACCACCCTATGAGGTAAGTTTTAATACAAGACCATAATTGCTGTCTGCCATTCTGAAACCGAAAAAGCTCTAAAACCCAAAAGTTTTTCCATAACTTACTTGGCAGCAAAACTTAATGGACCTGAACTCATTTGAAGGCAAAGCCTGCCCTGAACTAACATGAGACTATTTAGATTTTAGTTATCCCACATAATGTGACTATCCCAATGGTTTGCTAGACAAATAGAAATGTGTGTGATTACTATGTGCTGTCCTAGATCCCCTGGAGGTTATTTAATAGAAACTATATGCACCTTAACACCTTTTTAACTCCCCCACCATCTTAGGATTCTGAAATATTTGGTCCCCGTGTTGTAAGACATAGTATTACCAATTTCTATTCTCAATTTCTATTATTGCTAATTTCTATTATTTCTCATTTGTCATTTTACAGACAAGAAACAGACTCCTTGAGGGGAAGCAACTTGCACACGAACACAAGGGGTAAGAGCTGTCTCTGAGGCTGGCAGTTTCTTTCCAAACCCAAGTTTGTAAGCACTGTGGTGGGTTGCCTTAAGATCTGTCTGAATCCTCAACACAAAACTTCACCAGGAGAGGCGCTATGCCAGCCTGACTATTCTCTCTAACCAACTACTTAAAAACCTAGGGAAATGAGTGAAAAACACCAACCAGAATGGCAGCAATTCAGAGGGCCTGGTACTTACCTTGCCCAGGACAGTGAGGCATGGTTTGGGGTCCAATTCTGGCTGTTCCAGCTTCACCACTCCTACCCAGCCATACTCGTACAAGTCCTCTTCATCATTGTTATTACACAGGCCCAGTGGGTGCATCTAGAGTCAAAAGGGAAAGAAAATTTCAACAGGCCAGTTTGACTCACATCGTACATTTCTCAGATTCCAGCCAAATTTAAGACAGGGGACAGTTTTTCAACCCATGGGTAATCCTATTTCAGTACATTGATCTATGTGCTGGGGAGAACATAACAGACCCACTATAAATATATTTTATGGATGCTTTCCTTCTGTTTTGTAAGTAGTGGTCATTCAAGGTGGAAACCACCTGATAGGAGGTAGGGAAAGGAAAACAGTATAACTCCCATGTAAGTGCCAACCTAAATCGCTATGAAATTTAACATTAAGTAGCAATTATAAATGAGACTTGCTAGGTTAGCATCCAAGACCATTTGGTTCCTAAACCTTAAAAACACATATACTTCAACTTAAGCAAGAGACACATCCAGGACTTTATGGAGAGAGAACCAGAAACATGGCAGAATCACCAGTATGATTAGCAGAATGTTTAAAAACTCTCCTGGGTTAGTGGAAATTAGTTTAGTCTTTTCAAATTTTACAAAGCACAAAATCGAAGATTGGCAGAAGAGCATCAACAAACTTTCTCACATAAAAGCCTGAAAAACGGCAATTCTAAGATATGTGCTCACAGTTCTATCAATGAGTTGTATCAGATCCTAGAACCTTAACCAACAACACGCAAAGAGAAAAATCCTCATGGGTAAACATATCAAGGAGCTGATGAACTAGCAGTGTGTGCTAAGTAAGTTCTTCATACGGAAAAAATCCGTCTTTTGATTTGTGGCAAGTGAGAGACACAGGAGACCTAAGACAGAATAAGGGCCCTTAAAGACAAAGATTATGTCCTAATCTCCAGAACCTCTGAATAAATTACCTTACCCAACAAAAGACAGTTTCCGGATATGATTCAGTTTGAGAAGGGAAGGCTGTTTAGATTATTCAGGTGGGCCTGATATATCAAAAGGGTCCTTTAAAGGGAAAGAGGGAGGAGAAAGTGAGGAGAGGGGAGGGGAGGAGAGGAATGGAGTGGGGAAGAGAGGATACACAAAAGCAGAGGTTGGAGTGATGTGCTCTGATGCAGAAGAGGGACAATATTCAAGGAAAGCAGGCAGTCTCCAGTAACTGAAAAAAACAGATTTTCCCCTACAGCTTCCAGAAGGAACACAGCCCTGCAGACCTATTGTGGACTTCTGACCTCTAGAACTATAAGAGAATACAATGGTGCTGCTTTAAGCCATTTAATTTGTAATAACTTGTTATAGCAGCATACAGGAAACCAATACATCCACCTTACCCCCACTTGTTTTTACAGATGAGAATAGAAGTTTAAGTTTAGTGGCTTTTCCAAGACAACACAGCTATGAAGTGGCAGACCTAGAGGGTATAACCTGTCACTCAGATTCATAGTTGAATACCTTCCCATGCTACCTGCTTACTTCGTGATCCCATCTGACTGAGAGAGGGAGGAAGACAGAAAATCTTTAGGAAAAAAATGTTTCCAGCTGTATTTGAGTGCAACAGGGAAATATTGCAGGCAACAAAGGTTGCTAGAATGTTTGGGAAAGCTTTGCACAGCTGCTGAGCCTCAAATGAGCTTCAAAGGAAGAATGGGACCAATCAGGGCCATCATTCTAAGCCCTGGAAGAGCTAGTAAGAGATGATGGTAGGGGGAAGAATGGGACCAGCCTGATCAACAGACGGGCCAAAGTCTACACCAAGAAGGCAAAGAGAAATTCTCAAAAATTAGAAGCTTGTCTGAAACACCAAGATAGTATCATAGGTTCTTATTACAGATTTTTAGGCAGAAGATGATGCATTGCCATTTAAGCAGATGGATGAAAGACACACCTTTGGGCGGTGAATGGTACAAACAGGGTGCAGCTCCCAGATTTTAGATACTTGGAATTTGAATTTCATGGAATAATGAGGAAATAGTTGCATAAGCCCACAGAGCAAGTGAGGGGTTACTGTTGCTGAGCACGGAGTGGAAGGGGCTACCAATTGCTGTTTCTATAGTGATTGAGTACTGTATCCTCTGGGAATTCAAGATATAGAGAGCCCTGGAATATCCAATTTTTGTTTGAGCCTTCAGGCTCAGGGCTCTACAGACCAGTGGAACTGTGGGACCTTTTCCCCAGGGTGCCCCTGCAGGGCCTACCCACTCTGGAATGATCTACAGTTATTAATGATGAGTAGCCTGAATGCCAAGACCTCCAACTAGAAAGGGGATGTGTGAGGATGATGAGCTAACTGTACCACCTCTGACTTCCAAGAAAAGATCTGAGTGTTGGCTCAAACCAGCTTCCTGAAATCCCAGGTCAACAACAATGGCAACCACACTTCTGACCCTTTTCCATTACATTCCATGATAGTTCTAACCTGGCCACATAACTTAGAGGTCTCCAGTTAGATGTCAATCATCTATGTGGTTTGATCGATGATGAAGAACTGCTTTGGAGGAGCAGAGGTATCATCCAGTCCTAAGACATTGTATCTTTATCAAAACTCTACTAAGGAAATAAACCTGGCACACAGGGCCACATATCATGTAAAATCTACTTGTATAAAATGTTCAGAACAGGGAAGATCACAGAAACAGAAAGCAGACTTGTGGTTGCTATGGAAGGAGAAAATGGGAGTGACTGCTTAATAGGTATACAGTTTCCTCTTGGGGGTGATAAAAATGTTCCTGAACAAAATGGTGGTGATGGCTGCACAACACTGTGAACATGCTAAATGCCACTGAATCATATACTTCAAAATGGTTAAAATGCATTATATATGAGTTTTGCCACAATAGAAACATTTGTTTAAAAAAACCGAACAACTGTATTGAGTTTGTTTACTCCAAAATTACTGCCATCTGCCTAGTGCTGCCCTCAGCTAATGTGGGGATCCACAGTGAAGGACAGTGCAGTTTCCACACTTCCAGAACCAAAGCCAATTACAGCAGTCCTTCTGGAAACTGTGTCTTGCAGAACAATAGCCCCACAAGATGAAAAACAGGTTCTTGCACAAGTAAATAACACAGAGGAACACTTCATAGGGACCAGGATCTATATTTGTAAATTAAAGCTATGTAGAAGATTATGGTTTAAAAAACAAAAAGTTGTGAGACACAGTAGTAGTACATGCCTATACTAAGACGGTAGGATTTCAACTTCAAGGTCAGTCTCAGCAGCTTAGTCAGACCCTATCACAAAATAAAAAATAAAAAGAATCAGGAATGTAGCCCAGTGGTAGAACAACCCAGGGTTCAATCTGCAGTACCAAAAAACAAAACAACACAAAGCTTTAACTCTTTGCAAAAACCACCAATTCCTACTCTAATTTTAAGCCTGTTTGTGTTTAATAGATCACATTGTTCATGGAACATTTTGAGAAATGCTAAGTTAGGGAAAATACATATACACACGTGGGAGAATAAACCTACAGTAAATATGACACAAGGTAAAGCTAAATGTAATCGAATGCTGAACACACAGAATGCAAAAGCAAAGGCAATTTTTTGTGGAAAAAAAGTGGAGGAACAGTCAAGGGCAGCCCGAGAGAAGGTGAAGCCCAGGAGGGCAGCAGATGTGGAGGGGAGAGGATTGGGATGGGAACCATGAGCAGCAGAAGTTGAGGTTGAGGTCTAACCCATGGTAGCCATCGTGAGGATGAAGTAGGCCTGACCAGGCCAGAGGTTCACACCTCGGAGGAGCAAAAAATACTCAGTTCCACACAAAAGGCATGTCAAGAATGCGTCCCCAGGCAGACAGCAATCTGAACGGTGTAAACATCAGAACACACCCAAAGGTCCCCAAGTGTCTGTCAGGGTCCACTCAGGTCTGTCATGCCAGCACCCTAGGCTGCACTTCATGCCAGACCCTCTCTCCTCTCCTCAGCACCTCAGCACCCACACTTTCCTCCAAGACTCCCCTATCAGCTCTTCCAATGACACCTGGGTGACTGTTAGCAACTCAACATGTCAGTCCTGTCACAGGTGTTGACTTCTGAACAGGATCAAAGCCTTAAAAAGCAAAAGAGGGCTGTGGTTGTGGCTCAGTGGTAGAGCACTTGCCTTGCAAGTGTGAGGCAGTGGGTTCGATCCTAGCACCACATAAAAATAAATAAAGGCATTGAGTCCTCACACAACTTAAAAAATGTGTATGTTTTGAAAGCACTAGTGAGTACAACTGGCTGGTGTGGGTTGTTTATTTTCCTATGAAAGGTAAAGAAGTTACCAAAATCCTGCCTCATAGGATTGAAAACCACCTCATCATCCTCGCCGCTTCCTATCACCACACCAGTTCCTTCTCTTCTGAGTTCCTTATTCTTGTCTACATCCCCAGGTGCCCAAACCTGCAAATTCAATCTTACCTACTATGTTTCTCAAATATAATGGGCTCCTTCAACTCAGCTGCTAGAAGAAAATACTCTAAGATTCAGGTTGCTGTCAATTCAACCCTGACAACAGTATCTGCTTCCAGAAATACCTGTTTTCCTAGGACTATCGTCATTTACACCCCGGTATTCTCTTTACCCAAAGGTCAAAGTTATGAGCTCAGAAGAATGTTTTTTAGGGTATAGAAATAGTCATACATGAAAATATTCATTAGTGAGCTGACCTGTCACAAAGGATAGAGTCTTCTAGGCAAAGGTGTCAAATACAAATTACTTGTGCCATGTCTGGAAGACTAAAGCAGAGAGCTGTCCCATTCATTAAACAAATATTATGCTCCTATGTTTATATATTTTAATTTCATTTAATCCTTATAGCAAACTCTTTCCAGTTGTTGAAATACCAAAGAAGACAGTGAATAGACTATATTAAAAAGTTACAAACTACAACTGCAAATCAGCAACCAACACAGAATTTAACAGAGTTCATCAAAGTCTTTTTTCTTGGTACTGGGAATTGAACCTGGGGGTATGTTACCAGTGAGCTACATCCCCAGGCCTCACCCATGCTAGGCAAATCTCTTAACACTCAGCTACATCCCCAGCTTCATTCCCAGTCCTTTTTATTGTTATTTCTGAAACAAAGTCTTGCTAAGTTGCTGAGTCTAGCCTCGACTGCAAGATCCTCCTGCCTCAGTGTCCCAAATTGCTGGAATTACAAAAGGCATGCACCATATGCCTGGCCCATGAAAGTCTAATTAGTCAACAATGATAGGGTTCTACTCAAAGCTAATGACAAATAATCTATTTAAAGAATAAGAAATATTCATAGGTGCTTCCATAGAGAATGATCAAATAGTTAAGAGAGAACTTTGAGCAAAGTGAGAGTTCTCTCACTTGGAAAATGACTCTTGATGATCATGCTGCAGAAGTAAAACATGAGGGAAGGACACCATATCCATATTCTTAGCCAAACGTACTGAAAGTGTCTTAACACTAACCACATGAGTTTTAGTCTTTGTTTATTCCCAGAAATCTAAACAAGGTTATTATTACCATTTAATTTGTTAAATTTAAAAAAATTTAATTTCATTTTTTAAAAGATATAACCTCAATCAAATCTTTATTTATTGCCTTCTTAAACACACACACACACACACACACACACATTAGCCCTTAATTTAAAAGATCCCAAGATCTTTTTTTGGATAACAGCCATCTATACAGAACGGAGACCTTCTACTTTTGAAATTCACATATTATTTCAAAGGTTCAGCTAAGCATTGCTTCCACACCATTGCTCCAGAGAGTTATCACATAAAAACTTCCTAATTCACACCAACCAGTATCATGCAGACTACTACACACAGGACCTGTGTGCACTTCTGAAGACTTAATCATTCAAAATTAGTTTTAGAATACTTCAATGTACAATGTTTTAAACACTTTAACTTTGAACTTAATGGGGCATATAAACATTTTTAAATTATAGTCTTTTCTGAGTTTATTTTCTTAAAATGTTGATGAGTAGGGTTTACCTAATCAAATGTTTGAAATTTAAGAATTTTTGGCCTTACTATTTGTAAGAAGGCTAAAAACATGTATGAGGCACATGAGAAAGAAATACTAATGAAAACATAAAGGGAAAAATCCAACAGACTCAGAAATCTAGAATGGAACTCGACAAAAATACCAATAAACACTTTTCTTCTCCATTATGGAAGAGGACAGACTGAAATGAGAAGATAAGCAAAATTCCTGTGATGTATTTACAGAAGAACTTTGTGCAAATGAAAAGCTTCATACTGGAAGTATGACCTGTGTTATAACTTTGATCTTATGCTACCAGAACAATAATATCTTGCTTAAATCAACTGAAGGGAAAATTCCCAGTTAGCCCTTTACCACGAAGTGTGCCACCATTATTATTCAGCTGTGGCTCGTGCACTCTTATTCCTTGTTTTGTCCCAAGTGGTATTTGGGAATGGGAAGATGAGAGCTTGGAAATCATGTGCTCTTGTGTCTAAATCTTTCTCCTGCATCTTAGAGGCACATCACATAGGCAGATGACTCTATACACCTTGATTTTCTGGTCTATAAAATAGGGACAACAGCATCTGTATAAACAGGATATCAAGGATTAAGTGAGATAAAATACACAAACATAGTAACGTGGAAGATGTTCAATAGATGGGGAAAAAATCCCTTTCTCTAGAACTCATCATGCTCACTTGTGCTTTGTGCCTTGGAATATTCTGGCCAGGCATGGTGGTGCACACCGTCATCCCAGCAACTCCCGAGGCTGAGGCAGGAGGATCACAAGTTCAAAACCAGCCTCAGCAGATTAGCGAGGCACTTAGCAACTCAGGGAGACCCTATTTCTAAATAAAATATTTTAAAAGGGCTGGGGACGTGGCTCTGTGGTTAAGCATCTCGGGTTCAATCCCCAGTACAAAAAAAAAAAAAATTTCTGCCCTTCGAGATTAGTTTAAATGTCACCTCTTCCATGAGGCTTTCTTGACAGTTACATTTAAGTTTCTTCCACCTTTGATCCCACTCTGTATGATGCTTACCACAGTTCCTTTTCCCTCCCCTTGATAAAGTACAGTATTACTTGGAGGTCTCCATTTACCCCACCTAGGGTCTTGTATTCAACAGGTGCTCAGTAAACTACTACTGGCCAAACTGCCTTTGGCTTCTGGTAGACAGGCCAGCTGCCACGACTCCACTCTGCTTTTCTTAAGCCACTTGGGTTTCAGCTTGGCTAAGTGGTCAGGACAAACAGGTCAGGATTTAATCAAATTACTGGGTGAACTTTTAAAGACCTGGCTCTTACATTAATTGATTACGAAGTCAACAGATATTCTCAGGACAAAAAAGACAAGTAATGGCATTGGACAGAGGCTGTTCTCCTCAGCCCTGATGTGAATCCATGGCAGCCAGAGGGCCAAGGCTTCCAACGCATAACACACACAAAACCACTCCCAGCTGACTGGCCACCAGGGCACTAGAAGGGGAGGAAAAGAGGATATCAAGCTTTCCCACTCATGTCCAGTCTCAAAATCTGCAGTAAGCAAAAACAAAATGAAAGACTAAAACAAGGAAGAGGCAGGCATGGGATCCAGGCATAAGGCATGCAGCAGAGAAATGAAGGAAATCTCAGGATACAGGCTCTGCAACCAGCCTGGCAAGTGACCTGTCCAGATGAGGCCAGGGGATGATAGTTGTGTGACAGCCAAACTGAATCATTACCCGATGAGTGTGCAGTAGTAAGGAGAGTTTTACAGCCCTGGACAAGAGAACGAAATGTGACAGTTACAGGGCAAATCAAGTAACTGAGGGCAGGGAGTAGGAAATGACACACAACTACTAACGCCAGGAAGAAATAAAAAGTTACACCAGAAATTTAGACTGTGAGCAGGGGAGGGCCTGCAGGGATGGCCCAGATGAGAAAACTGACAGTCAAATTAGTGCAGACCCTGACATATAAACAACAACTGTGATATAACTAAATTGGAAGAATGTAGGGAAGGAAGGTGCGGGGGGGTTGCAGAGGAAAAAGAAAGAGACTAAAACCTTCATCTTTTTATAGCAGGAAATAAAAAGACAATTTTAAAATGGACTAAAAATATCAAGCGGCAGTATGAGCATTATTCACAGAACTTGAGAAATATTCACTGAGGTAAAGAGCAGAAGAATTGAAAATAGTTGCCTCCGGCAATAGCATCAGAGATGGTGAAGGGTAAAACAGTGGAATAGTCTTTTTTATCTTGCCTGAGGTACTTTTTACCTCCCCAGTCCCCTCCAGCACTGGGGATGGAACACCCAGGAGCACTTACCACTAAGCTATATCCCCAGTCCATTTTATTTTAAGACAGGATCTTGCTAAATTGCTTAGGCTGTCCTTGAACTTACAATCCTCCTGTTTCATCTTAATGAGCAGCTGGGATTACAGTGTGTGCCACTGTGTCCAGTTTACACTTCTGTGTTTTTATGAATATAATGGTTTGTTATTTTGATCAAAACTTTTTTTTTTAAAGAGAGTGAGAGAGGAGAGAGAGGAGACAGAGAGAGAGAGAGAGAGAGAGAGAGAGAGAGAGAGAGAATGAGAGAATTTTTAAATATTTACTTTTTAGTTCTCGGCGGACACAACATCTTTGTTTGTATGTGGTGATGAGAATCGAACCCGGGCCGCACGCATGCCAGGCGAGCGCGCTACCACTTGAGCCACATCCCCAGCCCCTTGATCAAAACTTTATGCATTGCTGGTTAAAATCTCTTCCTCCAGGTATCCCAGCAGATTCTATGGGTCCCCCCGACTGGAAAGGAGGGGAAGCATTTTGTCAGGCCCAAGAGAGATCCCACAGGCTCCCTGCACAAGACAGTGGACACTTGAAGGAAGACTGGTTATTCTGAGAGCCATCCAGGACCTGGGCTTGGAGGGCTGGGAACACAGACAGCATAAGGATGACTCAGGGAGAGACAGTGGAGGAGGAAGACCCTGCAGGCTTCACCATGCTCACAACCAAAAATAACTCACAGGTGGCACCAGAGTGTGATATGGATTTTGGTGTCACAGAGAAGATAGACAAACAAAAACCAGGGTGACCACTCTAGGAAGCCCCAGTTTTCTCCCAGACTCTTATAGATCCTAAGATCTCTAGAAGATGCCCTGAACATGCCACTGGCATTCCAGGTAAGGAGCTGCACTGGCAAAATGGTTAACAACAAGCAACGCAGGCACCTGACCATCTTTGGTGTCAGGAATGGAACAACTGGTTTAATGTTGAAATATGAAAATGGACTTTCTTCAAATTTCTGAGAGCCTGATGAGCTGGCTATCATGGTTTCACTGTTTTGTTAACAGACAAAAGAATCTATGAGAACTTCTAAGCCTGAAGACTGTGTCAGGCAAGGTTACATATCTGGAGAAAAAAAAAAAAAACACAAAACTACATTCCCTTGAGTATGGTCCATCAAGCCAAGCTTTGAAACCAAGACCAGCTCTTTAAGAAGCTTTTAGCACAAAATCCTTGAGATACACTGCTGCACTTTCCACCTGTCTGAAGGGCAAAACTGAAACCACGGCTGGTGGTGCTTTTATCCAAGGTTACAATATCTCTACACTCCACTAAGAGTTTAAAATAACTTCAAAAGGGCCGCCTGCTTCTAAGTGGGTCACTGTTACACAGGAGCCAAACACTCAACTAACAGGAGGACCAGACATTTCACTCTGTAATAGTATCTCATCAAAAGATTCCTGGGGATTTAAAAGGGAAACTTCCTTCCTTTTGTCCTTTGCCGATGTCGGCCAGGGTAGGGTGTCGCTGTGGTACAGTTTCACATCAAACTGTCCAGACCTTTTCTTAAAGGTGTGGTGGCTAGGATCAAGACTATAATTTATGTGAAGGAATGGAAAAAGTACAGCCCCACCCATTTTTCTCTTGAATCATAGGGATCAGATTTTTCTCTTCTATGTACAAAGAAATGGACAACTCTTTAGTTCTTTCAACGGACAGCCTAAACCTTTTTCTGGATCTAGAATCCAGAAGAACCTGAATATACTTTTTTCCTTGTTGTTATAGCTGTAATGGGGATGGAAACGGACCCAGACTCAAAAAAGGAGCTGGCTGTGGCTGCTATTTGCTGGAGATTTCCAACTCACTGTGCCTGAGGATTAAACCAACACTTCTCCAATAGGGACTCTGGTTTTCTGAATACTCAGCTGGAGTCTCCCCCAGTGGGCATCAGTTTTTAAAGAAAACCAAAGAATATCCTATTTAGTTCCTCTTTTAGTAAAGAAGACAATAACGATGGTATGGTAGAAAAAGTATGTATAAAATTTTAAGTAAAATTAGTATACACAACAACTACTATTTAAAAACCACATCTGCATCTGGCTCTACACTGACGGGAAACAATTTTAAAAGTTGATGGGTTGGAGAATAAGAACGATAGGAGATTTTTCTTTTGGGGAGTCTAGTATTCATTCATACCAACACTTGCTGAGCACTGACCCCATGAATGAAGGTTGGACAAGAAAAGGCAAACAAGACCTGAGTCCTCTCTTACCACAATGTTGTTTGATCAGTACAGGTTTTCAAAAAAATCTAAAATGTATGTACATCTACTGATGCAACTGACAATGGAAACTGGAAACTTAGGGCTTTTTCTTATAAGTGAGCTCTATGGATAACAGAGTTTAAAAACCAACAAATGGCACAACTAGGTAATAACATGCATCATCAAAGAGATGCACTCCTTTCCCACAACAGACACCACAGCTTCCAACGGGCTGGCTCAGCAGGGCTGAGCATACCCCTAGAGAAAGCTCTCTGTATAATTGGAAAGCCAGACACATGTATAGCGCCGAGCACACAACATGCTAGTTACCAAGGCTGCCTGCTGGTGCTCAGCAAGAAAAATACAAAAGAGCCAAGTATGATGGTGCACGCCCATAATCCCAGCAACTCAGGAGGCTGAGACAGGAGCTCACAGGTTCAAAGCCAGCCTGAGCAATTTAGCAAGAATTTGTCTCAAAATAAAAATAAGCCAGGTGTGGTGGCACACGCCTGTAATCCTAGCAACTCAGGAGGCTAAGGCAGGAGAATCCCAAGTTCAAAGTCAGCCTCGGCAACTTAGGGTCACACTAAGCAAGTTGGTGAGACTCTGTCTATAAACAAACAAACAAACAAACAGGGCTAGGGATATGTCTCAGTGGTTAAGTGTCCTGGGTTCAAGCCCTGGTACCAAAAAATAAAATAATTAATTAATTAATTTAATTAAAAGGCTGGTGGTGTAGCTTAGTGGCAGAGCATCCCTGGGTTTAATCTTTAGTGCTATCAAAAAACAGAAAAAGAAAAGAAAAAGGAAAGTGAGAGGGGGAAAAAAAAAAAACACAAGAGAAAAGCATAATGCAGCAGACAGGGTGCAATCAACAATAAAGACTATTTTAATTCATGATGACAGCAATTCAGCTCATCAATCTAACACCAAGTTTGTTCAAGAGGACATAATGACCGAAGGAACACCAACGCAGAAAAGAGACAAAATTAATCTAAACAAAAACAAAACTAAAAAATCATTTCACCATATATCTAAAAATACGTATCCTCCAAGTATCACAATACAGTTCGAGTCAAGGTTCTTTATAAAGACAATGACTCCTGACAGGAGGAATTTCTTTATAAGGATCTGGTGGAATGTAATAAGCCCAGTTTTTTGTAATCTTGAGTAGTTTTCTAAAGAAAGTGGAAGGTAAGCCTTTGAGAGACAGGTTCATTTCCTCCCGATAAAGAGTCTAAGTTTCTTTCTTTCCAGAAGTCTCTTTAATTAGAAAAACACTGAAATTAAAACAGAACGAATTATCCAATACAGTGTGGAAAACAGGCACTTTAGGGTCCAGCCTAAGAGTAGAGCCTATGTTTTTAGCCTGACGCCATCAGGGAACCTTGAACCTACTGCACTATCTATCATAAGCCACACTGGCCTAAGGTATAACTCTGCTCTGTCACTTCCCTGTGGCCTTGTAAGAATCACATAACCTCTAAGCCTTGTTTCCCCAAAGGGCAGTACTGATCCTTCCAACCCTGCTTACATTCCTGAGGGTTAAATATAAAGAACTTGTGTGTCTGGCACATGAAAGATGAGCAAATAAACACAATACCAAAAGCACAAGCAACCAAAGGAAAAATAGATAAACTGAACTTCAACAAAATTAAAAACTTTTATGCTGTAAAAAATACACACCATCAAAGAATACATACCACTGTAGGTGGTACACACCTACAATCCCAGCAATCCTGGAGGCAAGGAGGATTGCAAATTCAAAGCCAGCCTGGGCAACTTAATGAGACTGTGCCTCAAAATTAAAAATGAAAAGGGGTGGGGATATGTGTTGGTGGTAGAACACCCCTTGGTTCAATCCCCAGTATGGGAATGGTGGGTAGTGAAAAGATGACCACAGAATAGAAGAAAATATGTGACAATCTTCTATGTGGTAAGGAACCTACATCTGAAATACAAAAAGAGATCTTACAATTCAATAATAAAAACACAAATTATCCAATTAAAAATGGGCAAAAGATCTAAACAGATATTTCTCTAAAAAAGATGTGCAAATAACAATAAGCACAAGAAACGCTGCTCAGCGTCATTAGCCCTCAAAGAAATGTAAATCAAACCACAATGATACCATTTCACACTAGGATGGCTATAATACAAAAAGATAGTTAACAGCTTTATACACTGCTGGTAAAAATGCAGAATGGCATAGCTGCTTTGGAAAAGAGTCTGGAAGCTCCTCACACAATTAAACAAATGACCTAGCAATTCTATCCCTAGGTGTATACTCAAGAAAATGAAAACTATATATGCACAAAATCTTGCTTATAAGAATATTATTCATAATAGCCCAAAGGTAGAAATAACCCAAATGTCCATCAACTGATGAATGGGTAAACAAAATGTGGTATATCTGTACAATGGAATATTATTCAGCACTAAAAGGGATACACTAGTACTTGGAGAAACTTGACAAGCCAAAGAAGCTGAGTGAAAGAAGCCAGTCACAAAAATCCACATCTTATATAAACGTCCAGAATAGATAAATCTATACAGACATAAAGTAGATTAGTGGCTGATTAGTCTTAAGGGTTGTGAGGGTGGATGGAAAAACAGGAAAATGAGAGCCAAAGGTTTCTTTTTGAGGTGATTAAAATGTTCTAAAATGGACTGTGGTGCAGACTGTAGAACACCATGAATATACTAAAAACTCCTGAACTGTACACTCTATATAGGTGAATTATGTGGCATGTGCATTATACCTCAATGAAGCTGTTATTAAAGAATTATGCAGGGACTGGAGTTATGGCTCAGTGGGAGAGAGCTTGCTTAGCATGTGTGAGGCACTGGGTTCGATTCTCAACACTACATAAAAATGAAGATATTATGTCTTCCTACAACTCAAAAATAGCATTAAAAAAAAAGTTATGCAAATAAAGGGTAAGTGAGGGGAGAATATCTAATGAGGTGAGACTCATTATCAACAGTGGCATGCTGTGATGAAAAGAACACTGCCAAGCTCCACTACCCAGGCAATCCCCGCATCTCCCCAACGTTCCGCTTGCTCATCTATTAAACAGGGACAGCGCCTGCCTCACCCAAGTGAGATGGCACAAGTCAATATATTTGATAAGGATCCAAGGCTGGATGGAAGTGGGGTGGATTATGGGGTACTGCACAAGGGTATCCCCCCCAGGCAGGGATGGAATGGGCATGGTACAGCCTCATGGGAGGGTCAGTGAGAGGGGCACTGGATGCAACAGGATTACTTCCATTCAACATTCCAAGACCACACAATCAAGCAAGAAACCAACACAAAGCAGGACACCAGGGATGAATCTGGCGTGGGCAAGGATTCCCAGGGAGGCAGATGGTGCCTCTGGGTTTCTTAAGGGCTCGCTAGCTATACCCACAGGCTACAGATTCACCTCATTCTGTCCTCTGACTCTCTGTAATTGCCCTGGTAAGTTTCCAAACCCAGGGAAGGAGCCAAGAGCACTTCAGGAAGGGACACTTGATGAAAATCACCTGATTAAAATATTCCTGTGTAGTCTGTTAATCGCAGGGGAAGAGGGATAGGGAGGGGAGGAAACCACAGGCTCAAATGTTAAAAGCAATAAATTTTATGCTGGGCTTTGCCACCCTGTATGACCTTGGGCAAGTCACACAAGGGCCCCGTTCTCTCTGATCCTGAGAGCAAGGGGAATGCCCGCCACCTGCCTACCTCATGGGGGTTTTGGGAAGATTAATGAGATAAAGTCTGAGCTGTGCTGTGGGCTCCATGGAGACAGCCACTATATATCAGGAATTATTAGCACAGGCTAGGGTAGTTTCTTGCCTATTCCCCACCTCATTAAGCTACCTATGCCTATTACATCTGCTTATAAAAGTTCTTGCTCAAAGAAGAGTGGACCGGGGAGGTCATAACCCAGGCTAATCTGCCCTGGTAGGTCTCATTAAAGCCACTCCCTAAATCTACCCTTGTCCCTAACAGGGCACCTTGAAACTCTGGCATAGTGTTCAACATGTCATACTAGTGATGGATGATTGAGGGTGGTGGGGAGGTCCTCTGGACAGTTTGAGATCCTTTATGTTACCATCCCCTAACTACCCCCAACATTCTAGCACACTAGAAGGTAACTGCCATGTTGCTGGGGATAAGGGACATATTGCTGGGGTCTTCAACTAATCAATTCTAGGTGTCAGACAAGTTTTTGCAGTGTCTAATTTCAAGACAACCATTTAAAGAAATCAGCTGGCTCTATGTTCCTACACAAAGCAACCAGTATTTATTGTGGTTCTCTCCCGCCTGCCCCACCAGTGCTGGTTGAACAGGGCATTCTACCATGGAATTACATCCCTAACCCTTTTTATTTTATTTTGAGGCACGTCTAAGTTTTATTGTGTTTCGAAGTGAGGGCAAGATTATATTGTGTGACTGTGTGTCCTTATGTTTGATGCTGGTCTCTATCCAGTTGGATAAACTAAATGTATTGTTGGATGTATTTCTAAAAAACTCACTAGCCCTGATACACACCAGGGGAGAAATCAGAGAAGGGGACCCAAATGCTTCAGGTCAAAGGATGCAGAGACTGTGGGCCTGTGGGTCAGAGGGCTGAGGGAATTCTCCGCCACAGCATCCTGCCACAAATCCATGGAGGTCTCCCAGGCAAATGCCATGAGGACCATGAGGTGCACTGCAAGACCTCCTCTATCTCCATTCACCTCCTCCATCTCCAGGAAGGCTGTCACAAGATAGTGTCTATCACCTCTGGGTTCTGATGAGGATGAGGCTTCCTACCTACTTCAGAACAGACTTGCAGAAGGTAAAATTTTGGTGGCAGTCTCAAATGGTCTCCTCAGCCACAGAGCATCCCACACCCCACATTGAGGTCATCTGGCCCCTTTTGTTTCAGCATCATTATGAAGGACAAAGATCAGGGAAGGCTGACACCATGCTATCTACCCTTCCTTCTGCTGTTCATATAATTAATAAACTGAATCAAAAAGTGTCAGCCAAATCAGTGAGGCCCTGGCCTTGTGTGCTTGACAATAGGGTGTACACAACTCTCATAATGACCACACCAAAGAAAGCTTCAGGTCAAGAGGACAAGGTTGCTTTCCAGGGCCTGTCACAAGAAGAAAGCATCGGGATCCAGGACAATGGGCAAAGCTTTAGACCCAAGCAGCCCAACACCTCCTGCATGGTCAGAATTCTTTCTGTTTTATCATCCATACATAAAGATATCAATACTGACAATTATGAGGTTATTGTGAAGATGAGAGACACCATACATTACACCCCTAGGGCAGTGCTTAACACAACAACTAAGAAGAGAGATGATAATGACAGCTGCTAACATTTAGTGTGTCCTTGCCAGGTTGCAAGCACTATTCCACTACTTTTATAGGTATTAATTCATATGATCCCCATATTCGCCTTTTTAAAAAATATTTTTAAAAAATCTTTGTTAGGCTGGGGATGTGGCTCAAGCGGTAACACGCTCGCCTGGCATGCGTGCGGCCCGGGTTCAATCCTCAGCACCACATACAAACAACAGATGTTGTGTCTGCCGAGAACTAAAAAATAAATATTAAAAAATTCTCTCTCCCACTCTCTCTTTAAAAAAATAAAAAAATAAATAAATAAAAATAAAAAATCTTTGTTAGTTGTCAATGTACCTTTATTTATTTATATGTGTGCTGAGAATCGAACCCAGTGCCTCACACATGCTATGCAGGCCCTCTATCACTGAGCCACAGCCCCAGCCCCCACAATCACCTTTGAAGTAGATACTTTTTGTTTTATAGATGAGGCAGTCAAGACAAAAATTCAGCAATAGGGCTGGGGATGTGGCTCAAGCGGTAGCGCACTCGCCTGGCATGCGTGCGGCCTGGGTTCGATCCTCAGCACCACATACAAACAAAGATGTTGTGTCCACCAAAAACTAAAAAAAAAAAAATAAAATATTAAAATTCTCTCTCTCTCTCTCTCTCTCAAAAAAAAAATTTAGCAATATACTCAGGGTCACACACAAATAAGTGGCAGGGTAGAGATTTAGAGCCAGGCAGCCTATGTACCTGGGCTCCCAAGCCCCCTCCCACTGTGGGCATCAACATCTTCCCATTACTTCACCTGCTGTAAAGAAAGTCACGTTTTATCCAGTCTAAGTGCTAAGAACAATTCCTGTCCTCACATCTTTGGTTGAGCCTGAAAAGAAGGCAACAATGAGGCAAAGAGAAGAGCTGGCAGGGATAGAGATAACACAGGACTCTGGCAGTGATGGGGGAGCCAGTCTCTTAGCGAGAGAGAACATACCTGGTTCAAAGGTAAAAAGAAAGCCAAACTGAGCTTCAGGAACCCCCTGCCTCCAGGTCAAAGGTTCAAATTTAGACTATGCAAGCAAGCATCCATGATATATTCAGCCAAATCCTAGACCAATTAAGTCAGATGTAGCAATGGAAATGAGAACACCAAATTCAGGAGAGTGGTCCCATTTTGCAGGAAGAGAAAAGAAAATACTGTTTCTTGGGCTAGTGTGTGAATGTCCAAGTATTTGACGTATTGTTGTTTCATACCCCAATCCCTTGATTCCTTAAGAAGCTAAAAACTTGATGACTTTACTATTTACTACAGAACAGATCACCCCATCACCCTCATCACAAGCACTCTCCCCACTCCGTAAGTCAGTGATCTTCCCAACACACCTCCCATCTACTCCCAGATACTTTCTCCCCAAAGCCTTGAGCACAAAAAACTAATTCTGATCTCTGCAAAGTTTCCTTGTCTTTGTCCAACTGAAAAAGAACAATGTAAAAAATTAAATGTTTGGAACTCAACAGGGTAAGAAAAGGAAGGAAACAGGGTAGCGAAAACCAGGATACTTTGGAAGGAAGAAAACAAAAAGAAACTATCAACTATGTCAGTTTTCTTAATCTGAAGAAAAATTTATAATAGCAAATAGTTAATTCACAAAGTTGTTCTAGCAACGTATTAATAAAGGAAATAAGTCTTTCTTTTTTAACCCATTGTATCCCACCGTCCCATTTATGGAATACCTAAAAAACAAAATGAGCAACAAATATCCCACTTACAGTAACCTTGACATAGATATTTACATAATTTTTAAAGTTCTGTTCCTTTGAGAAAAGTAACAGGTAAATGATTAGTGATAATATTCAGTAATGACACAATTAATATTATTAATAAATTATGTAATAAGTCCTATGATTTCTAACCTATTTTAATGTACCTGTGTCAATTTCTTTGACATATTTGCAGAATTGAAAACTTTGGACTTGACAGGTTAATTTGGAGGCCAAAGAAGTACAGAACCAGGCATCTGGTTATTTGTTGGACCTGGAGGATAACCAGGCAGTCTTGCTCTCTCCTCCATCAAGATGTAGCTGATCTACATCCAGAAACCAGGGGACCACTCACAGCCCTGGTGTAGAAGGTCATCAGCCACAACTGAAGCCACACGGAGAGATCTTTAACTTAACACCTGAACTTATAATAAGGAGTTGAAAACTAACTCCTTATTACTGTAACTGTTTAGTTAATTCACTAGCCTGAGAAGGAGCACACAGGGGCTCTGGACAACAGCCTGAACTCTTTACAACTGTGGCCTTGAGCCCCTCTGGGCCTCAAGGATCTTCATCTACAAAATACAAACCCAGATCCTTTCTCAAATGACTTAATTTGTGGCTAAGAGCAAAACCTCTCAAGTGGAATGTAAGCAATAACCTACTGCTTTAGTATTTAGGATTAAGGCTTACAATGGAGTACAACTGTGTGTGTGGGGTTACTTTACCTTCAAACTGTTACACGATAGGTCATTTGTCTTCTCTTTTTAGTAGCTTTGAAGACTTGTTTTATTCCTATATTGGGCTATTTAATGTTACTTCAGTGTATCTGAGGGTAGATTTATCAATTTATTTCGATTCATTTTGTTACTAAGCAAAGCACTCTTGTGCTTTCAATCTGAAAACTTCACATCTCATTGTACTTCTGGAAAATTCTCACCCTTCATGCCTCTAATAGTGCTTGTCTGTCACCATCCATACCCTCTTTCCCTGGAGCAGGGTCAGTCCTGGCTTAGAGGCCGCCCTCTGGATCATTGACGGCTCTATGAAAACACGTTCACTCTTCCTTTGTGCACCCTTGCAAATTCTGAAGCATCTCTTCCCATTCACCAATCTACCTGCACCTTTATCAAGTTTGGATTTTTCACCTAAGATTTAAATTTCAATGCCTGGTTTTTATTTCTAATTTTTAAAAATATTTTTTTAGTTGTAAATGGACACAATACCTTTATTTTATTTACTTTTTTTTATGTGGTGCTGAGGATGGAACCCAGTGCCTCATATGTGCGAGGCAAGCGCTCTGCCACTGAGCCACAACCCTAGCCTTCATTTCTAATATTACTTTATCTATCTAGTCACATTTCCCTTCTATCTGTTGTGTTTTATATTCTTATTGATGCAATTCATTCTTCCTTTTCCAATAATCTTTTTTTTTTTTTTTTCTTAAACTGGGATTGAAACTAGAGACACTTTACCACTGAGTGACATCCCCAGCAGCCCAGGGTCTTGCTAAATTGGTTAGGGCCTTGCTTAATTGCTGAGGCTGGCTTTGAACTTGTGTCCTCCTGCCTCAGGCTCCCCTGTCACCGGGATTACAGATGTGTGCCACCATGCCTATCTCCTTTCCTGTAATACTACAGGATACATTCTAAAATCATTGCCAGACCGCTCTAATTCCATGTGATCTTAAAGCAAATTAATCTCCCATTGTTGATTTTGTTAACTATCTTTTTCTTTTCTTTTTGGTGATCTGGGGATTGGGTATGGTTGTACATATTTTACCACTGAACAACAACTCCAGCCCTGGTTATCATCTGAAGTAGTTTTTCCTTTTTTTTTTTTTTTGTACCAGGGATTGAACTCAGGGGCACTCGATCACTAAGCCACACCTCAGCCCTATTGGCTTTGAACTTGCCATCCTCCTGCCTCAGCCTCCAGAGCCACTGGGATGACAGGCATGCACCATAGTGCCCAGCTTCCTCTGATATTTTTGAATTTGGATTTGCAAATGCATGGAGTCAGTTAGGTGGGGGCTTCTCTGGTACTGGTATCATCCCTTCTCCAAAAGTGTTGGAGTTACTTATCCATAAACCTGGAACATCCTTTATGTTGACAGATCAGGACCACAGAACACAGTAACCCAGGTAAACTTCAGTCATAATGCCTCCTGGTGGCCTTGGTCCCATGTGGGTTGCAAGGCTGTATTCTTCCTATAGCCCCAGGCTTCAACTGAGCAATAATTGTCCAGAAGCCCTGGCCAGACCTTGGTTTTAAGTAGGTTCACCAGTCTCTTCCCCACATGGGCTACTTTTAGTTCTCACTGCCCCTCCAGAGTAGAGCTCTGGCACTAGCACCCACTTTCAAACTCAAAACACGGCAGGGGGCTGGGGATGTGGCTCAAGTGGTAGCGCGCTCACCTGGCATGCGCGCGGCCCGGGTTCGATTCTCAGCACCACGTACAAACAAAGATGTTGTGTCCGCCGTTAACTAAAAAATAAATATCAAAAAATTCTCTCTCTCTCTCTCTCTCTCTCTCTCTCTCTCTCTCCTCTCTCACTCTCTCTTTAAAAAAAAAAAAAAAACACGGCAGGACTGTGACTTCAGCATCAATCTTTGCATTGTGTTTCTGTTCCTCCACCTCCTGCCACCATAGATGTTTATTCTTGTTTTGCAGCATAATTACATCTCTAATTTTTTTTATATGTGATGTTTGGAATAGGGGTGGAGAACTATTCAAAATTAAACTTATACACTGAACAGAAGGTGATATTTAAACAACACTTAGGGAAGCAGGAAAATAGCCATGCCTGGGGATAGAAAATTATTCTCAGCACCAAGGAAGTAAGAGCAAGTACAAGGGGCTGGGGATATAGCTCAGTTGGTAGAGTGCTTGCCTTGCATGCACAAGGCCCTGGGTTCAATCCTCAAGAACCACCACCAAAAAAAAAAAAAAAAAAAAAAGAGCAAGTACAAAACACCTGAGCTAGGTCTGCACGTCTGAAGAACAGCAAGAAGACCAGTGTGGTTGGAAGAGAGTGGGCAGGGGGAGAGTACAGGGAAAAGAGAGGCAGTTTAGAGTGGGCCAAACCACAAAGGGCTTTATAAGCCTTCAGAAGTCAGCTGGGAAGTCAGTGGTGAATTCTGAATAGAGTAGTAACATGGTTTGGCAGATGTTTTAACAGGACTCCTCTGGCTGCTGTGCTTGGGAAAAGACTATAGGGCGGGGAGGGGGGGATGGGAGGGTAAAGGGGAAACCAGTTAGGAAGCTCCCAACAACCCAGAGGAGAAAGGATGGTGGCTTGGAATAGGGCAGAAGCTGTGGAGGTGGGAGGAATTGGTTGGATTCTGAATACATTCTGAAGCTAGCAGAATTTGTTGATGAGGTAGATGTGTATGAAGGAGAAAGAGAATAGAAATGCCCTTCTTGAGAGGAGGATAAATGGTGGGACGGGGTTTTTTTGGGGGGAGGGGGGTGTCCCACTTTAAATGAAGACCACAAATTATTGTAGGTCTCAAAAGAGGAATGAGAGTTATAAACCAGAATATATGAAAAAACTAAATGATGCAAATGCAAACAACCTAATTTAAACTAATTTCACCTAAATAAAACTGGATAAAATATTTGAATACATACTTCACAAATAAGGAATGGCAAATAAGCACATGAAAAAATGTTCAATATCAGTAGTCATCACAGAAATGCAAAGAAAACCACAGCTTACTGCTATGTCCCTGCTACAATGGCTAAAATTTAAAGCCTGATAATACTAAGTGACGGCTACAGGAGTGTGTTTCCAAAGGACTCAGTTCCTCTGGAAGTGAGTTTGGCATTTCTTATAAAGTTAAACAGACATCTACCACGTGATCTACAAATGCTACTATTAGGTATTTACATGAGAAATGAAAACATTTGTCCAAACAAATCTTTTATTTGAATATCCATAGTGGTTTTATTTGTTATAATCAAAAAGTGGAAACAATGCAAAGTCAGTGAACAGGTGAATAGATACACAAACTGGCACACCCACAAGATGGACTACTAGTCAGAAATAAAAAGCAACAAAACATTGATACATGCTATAACATGGCTGAATCTCAAGATCATCATACTGAATAAAAGAACCCAAATTTCCTGCCTTCTCTCAGGGTACATAATGGATGTTTTCACTTAGGTGAAATTCCAGAAAATGTAAACTAATATATAGACAGAATGCAGACGAGTAATTGTCTGGGTCTGGGATAGAGGAAGGGATGGCCCACCAGGAGACTTCATGAAAATTTCTATATCTTGATTGTAATAATGGCTTCATAGGCTTATACATCTATCAGCTACACACTGCATCTTTAAATGATTAGTTGAGTGGATGTAAAAATCTCAATTAAGATGTTTGTTTGAGCTGGGCAGGGTGGCACATACCTGTAATACCAGCAGCTTGGGAGAATGAGGCAGGGAGATCACGAGTTCAAAGCAACTCAGTGAGACTCTGTTTCTAAATAAAACACAAAATAGGTCTGGGGTGTGGCTCAGTGGCCGAGAGCCCCTGAGTTTAATCCCCAGTACCTACCCCTGCCCCAAAAAAGATGTTTGATAAGAGGAAATTATTGAACTTGGGCTGTAAATAAACATTCTAAAAAGAGTCAACAACAACATCATGGAGCTCTATGACTCAACCAAAAGTCTTGAGAATCCCAGTGTTGACCAGTCGATGACTACCAGCAGCTTCAGTTATGTAGATGGGCATTTGATTTATAAATAACTGAAAGTTTTTCTTTCTTGATTCAGGTCCAGCTCAGGACTAGACAATGGAAAGCCCAAGAAACGATGCCTTTTCAAGACAACTAGTATGCAAGTTGTTATTTTCCGAGCTTTGAAAAACCCAACATTGGGGCTGTGATTGTGGTCAGTGGCAGAGCACTTGCCTCACATGTAAGAGGTAGTGGGTTCAATCTTCAGCACCACATAAAAATAAATAAATAAATAAAGGTATTGTGTCCATCTACAGCTTAAAAAAAAAAAAATTAAAAAAAAGAAAGAAAACCCCAATATTGGTAGAATAAAGACTAAAACCTAGAGCAGAGCCCTCGCGAGGTCAGGAGTCTTAATGCCCAGTCAGTGGCAGCGTACACCCTGAGACATACAATAACCTTCTTTGCCATGCCCTTCTGAAAGGACACTCACAGCAGATGGCACTGTACAAAAAAAGAAAAATGACTTATTTCTATACACTTGAACAAAAAGCCGTTCCCTACCTGTAACTCTGGATTCAGGATTTTATTCTTGCAAACTCAAAGAATGTTCACATCAAATTCCAGTCAAAAAACAGCAAACACAAAAGAGAACATTCTTAAGGGTGGAGGCATTAAGATGACAGCTCATTCCTTTGTATTGGAGCTTTTCTGGTTGAGGGTTATCCCTCCCCAATCCAGGCACATGTATTCACGTGTATCTATTGATGTGCACGCATGCCCACACATGACTACATAGATGTGCACCTCCAATGACACACTGAGAACTCCATATGTAAACATGCAACAAATGACCATACACCAGTTCTAGACTCCCTCGTGGCATGATGCCCAACCACAGTACACCTCTACCAGTGTATTACAATCAGAGGTTTTCCTATCTGTGAAAAACAACCGACTGCTCATGTCTCCGGGAACAATGACCCAGAGAACATCTGAGGCTGGCCTGAGACATGTATCAGTAAAGCAGACAACTTTGTTTTAAGATCCAGCTGAGAAAATATGTCAAATAACAAATCATTGCATGACAAGATAAAACAACATTATAAAGTGAAGAGGGATGGTAGAGCCATGGGCATCACTAGAGAGAAGCCAAGGATGGTGTAAGAATGATTGGGAATAGTAGAAGAAGAGTAGCTGGTAAACCCTGCCAGTGGAATTCCAAAGGACCCCTCTCATTGGAGTCAAAGCAAGGGGGAGCCTGGCAGGTGGCAGCTTCCATGAGACCACACAGGATCAACACTCCTAACTGAAAATGCCTCAACTACAGGAGGGGCGGCAAGGTGGGTCCAAAGGCAAGTCACTGCAGTTTCCTTCCAACCAAGCTGCCAGGTTAGCTCTTTAAAAATACAGTCCCAATCGATATGACCCAAGATCTACAAAATTTAAGAACCTTGAATTCAGAAGAGTAGACCTATTCGCTACATCTAATATTTTAGCAGTGTCATCGGTCATTAATTAACAGTGGCTCTCTGGCTACAGGAACCACTAATAAGACATTCCGGGGTGCCATTAAAAATACATAGTTCAGGGGTTGTGGCTCAGCGGTAGAGCGCTCGCCTAGCGCATGCAAGGCCCTGGGTTCGATCCTCAGCACCACATAGAAAGAATAAGTAAATAAATAAAATAACAAAGGTATTGTATCCAGCTACAACTAAAAATAAATATAAAAAAATACATAGGGCACAAGGGAATTTTCTGGGTTGATGTCATATTCTTCTCTATCATGACGGGGCTAAGGTACAAAAGAGAACTCATCTGCAAAAACCATAGGATAGTATACTTAAGATTTGTATACTTAATTCCATTTAAGTTTTACCCCAAAGGAAAAAACCATAAACAAAAAATGCACAGTCCCGCCACACACACATAACACCAACCAGAATCTCTGGGGCTGAGACTCAGACTGAGTTTTAACATTCTTCCCAGGTGATTCTTAAGAAAGTGAACACCTTGAAAATGACTTGTCCAGACCAAAAGTTGATGAAGCAGATATTCACATTAGCTTCTGAACCAAGTGTCTTAGTCTGGTAAGTGGCCATAACAAAATGGCACAGACTGACTTAAACAACAGAAATGTATTTCTCACAGTTTTGAGGTTGGAAGACCAAGATCAAGCTGCCAACAAGGTTGGTTTCATTTTGAGGCTTTCTTTACTAGTGGATGGTCACCATCTCAATGTGTGCTTGCATGACCCTTCTTTGTGCCCACGAAAGGCAAGAGAGAGTAAGCTCTCCGAGATATCTTTTTATGAAGACATTAAGCCCATCAGAAGGACCCACCCTCATGAGCCCATTGCATTCTAACTGCCTCCTAAGGACCCATCTCCAAATAACATCACATCGGGAGTCAGGGCTTCGATATATGAATGGGAAAGGAACACGAGAACATTCTGTCTGTAGAACACCTATCCACAGACATGACAGAAATCAAAACTCGGATTTTCAAGCGTTGTTATTGGGAAGGACCATATGAAAGGAATATCATTTCCCAGGTTTTTTTAATCTACAAAAATGGCACTTGCACATGGTTCCGATTTTAATATGGCAATAAGATTCCATTACTATTATACAGCATACGTCTTAGTGAATAGCTAACTCCTTAGCCACAGAAGAGCATCATCTTCTGGCCTACTCGGACCAGAGGTTCACCTGCATCCTGAAATGGTCTATTATTCCCAAAAGGGAGAGACAGAAAGAGAGAAGAGAAAAATGTGAATCTGGTGTCAACATACCCTATATACAAATAGAGATATGATAAATTGTGGTATAAAGGTATATTAAGAATTATAATGCAAAAAAAATAAGAGAGCTCATGTATAATGGCATAATTTGGCGCAAACATACTTTATATACACAGTCATGAAAAATTGTGCTGTGAATGGATAGTTATGATTGCAATGCATTCCACTATTGTCATGTATGAGACGAGAGAGAGAGAGAGAGAGAGAGAGAGAGAGAGAGAAGAAGAAGAAGAAGAAGAAGAAGAAGAAGAAGAAGAAGAAGAAGAAGAAGAAGGTGGTAAGAGGAAGCAGCTATGGCAGTCAGAGGTGTTCCCCCAACTTCTGGGGCTCCACAGTTAAAGGGCCACCCCACGGAGCTGCTGGACAGATGCTCAGGTAAACTGAGCTTCTCTCTTTCTCTAAGAACAACACTGGATCTTCTTGTTTCTGAGTTCTGGCTTTCCAACAAAACCAGAATTTTTACCCAAGGTTTCAAGACACACTTGAGAAGTAACTTGGTCTTCCCTTGGGAAGGATAAAAGAATATACAAAAAAAATTATTTTCACAACACTTGTGATCAATGAGAAGTTTCATACTAGGATGAGTACTCACTTCCAAGTGACTCCTTTTTCCTCTGGTAATGAATAAATGCTCATGTTGTCAAGTCCCCAGAGTCCTATTTATTCCTTGCTATGAGATACAATGATTATACATGCTAGATGCAATTCATATGGTTCTGCACAGTCACTTGTTTATCTTGGGCTAAAACAGAAATCAAATTTGGAAATGCATCTATTAAAGGAATTGAACAGAATTTGGCATCCATGGAGGATAGGAGAACCAACTGTGGCCAGTCATGAGCTTGAAGCTCCTAGTGTCCTATGTACCCTATGAGGGCAACTCTTATACCCTTCCCATCCATTAGTAGCAACCATTTTAGATATGCAGGCTTCACAATTCATAATTCAGGTCACATCTGCCTCCTCCCAGTGTGGGGTGAGCAGGAGAGAGATGACCTCCCTGTGCAAAGAGGAGCCTGGGCCCAGGTGACATACCCAGAACACATAATAGAGGTCTGCCAGACCCACATTCAAACCAGGCATTCTGACACCCCACCCCAAGGTTTTTGTTCTTAATCACTGTAACATTTTTGCTTCCAAAGGAGAGGAACAAAAGTAAAATCAACTGAGCTGGGTGGGTGGCACATACCTGTAATCCCAGCAACTTGGGAGGCTTAGGCAGGAGGATTGCAAGTTTTAGGCCAGCCTCAGCAAACTTAACAAGGCCCTGTCTCAAAAATAAAATTTAATTTTTAATTTTATTTTATTTTTAAGGCTGGGGCAAAAAGGCCTGGGGCTGGGCATGGTGGCGCTATAATCCCAGCGGCTCCAGAGGCTGAAGAAGGAGTATTTATGAATTCAAAGCCAGCTTCAGCAACTTAGAGAGGCACTTAGCAACTCAGTGAGATCCTGTCTCTAAACAAAATATTAAAAAGGGCTGGGGATGTGGCTCAGTGGCTAGCACCCCTGGGTTCAATCCTCAGTAGCCCCCCAAAAAAATGAGGGGGCCGGGGATGTAGCTGAGTGATAAAGTACCCCTGCGTTCAATCCCCAGTACCCCTCCACAAAATAAATAAAATTTAAAAAGGAGGCATGGTGTTGCAGAGTATAGCTCTGTGGTAGAGTGCCTCTGAATTAAATTCCCAGTACCACACAAAAAAAAGAAAAACCCATTGCTTTATCTATCTCTAAATTTATCAATCATTACTTGATTGCCTACTTAGTAGACACTCAAATAGTTGTAGACAGACCAACTGGTTACAAGAAAGACAAAAATTTATTCCAAAAACAGTGTTATAACCTCAGATTCTATTAACAATGGGAGTAAGGAGTCATGCTTTTCAAAGCATCCTACTTGACTTCCCCATTAAATTCTCCACATCCAAAAACTAGCACAACACATATTTGTTTCCCATCTCTGAACATTGTAACATCTCAGGAGAAATTGCACAAGGTTCAGTGTAATAGGCAAAATCTCAGAAAGACTAATATCCTTATCCAATTAATTAGAAAGCAATTTGTAAATTTATAACCTCATCTGAATAAATTTATTAAGCACCCTATGGGTGACATGCATTGTGACAGATGTCATGAGGGAAACATAAAGAGTCTACCTGCAGATCCAGCTGTGGAGCGTCTCTGGATAATAATCCTCAGCCTGGAATTTTTAAACAATTAGTCTTATTTTGCGACTAATGCCACCAGAGCAAAAGTCCTTGACAAAGACAGAATTTGGAAAGCACTGTTCTTGGCTCCAATCATAAAGCCCAAGGTTGTGATAGACCCAAAGCTATGCTATGTACACCTGCACTGCCTATAATGCTACTTTTAAAGCCCCCGCATCCTGCACAATAGGTGTTCTCTAGGATTTAATTCAAATCCATCTTCTTTTAAATATTTTTTAGTTGTCAATGGACCTTTATTTTCTTTATTTATATGTGGTGCTGAGAATCAAACCCAGTGCCTCACACATGCTAGGCAAGCACTCTACTACTGAGCCACAACCCCAGCCCTCAAATCCATCTTAACAAATCAAAATGTGCTGAGGGGGGGAAACAGTCAGTCTGATGCCCTGGACCTCATTTGGCTGCTAAGACCTCTGGGGCTAAATTACGGAGTGTGAATGGGTTATAACTATTAGGCCTTATTTTCTATCCAGACCGTCCCTGGTTAATTCCCAAACTTCAGAGACTATTTATACTCTATGCTTCAATCAGTGGGGCCCCTCCTCCTCAACAGGATGCTGAATGATGCCCAAAGAAGTCTCAAGAAGCAGAAGTGCTTTGCTCGGTTCTCAGCCCTCTTGCAGATAAAGTCAAAGCAGGAATTACGGGCTGACCTCACACACTGCTTGGGGCAATTAGGTAATGTTCTTGCTCAGATCAAGGATCAAGAAGTTAGAAGGACATTCTCTGTAAAACCATATGACTTTAGAAAACTGAAAGACAGTCTCCCTTTTTTGCAGACAAGTCCTTTTTCTGTAAGAGAAAGGCAAAACTAGCTTCCCCAACTCTCCATGCTGCACTGTCAATGACACAGAAAATTTCAGTCCTGCAAGAGGGAAGGGTAGAAGAGTCAGGAGGTGCCTGTGTCAGGATTATATTCAATTCAATGCAAGGAGTTATGTATGGCTTTAAAAAAAAAAAAAAAAACATGAAGTAAACAAGATACTCCATTTAATAGGAAGACATTCAGGTATAAGCAGGAACTATCCAACACCCCTCCCCACTTTATGTGCATTACACACATGTCCAGTTCCTTTTATTTGAGGGTAAGCACCATATAGTACTAGCTCACTTCCATCCCAGAAAGCAGCCTGCAAAGAAAACACTCCCTCCTTAAGGTGGCACCCCTCCCAGCATCTAGGCATCTCTGCAGCACTCAGGGTGTTCTAGAGTTAGACAAGGCCCCGCCCATGGATCAGGTGGACCTGACTCCCAGACAAACTTGGAGATGGGGACTTTGGGAGGTAATGAGGGTTAGATGAGGTCATGAGGGTGAGGCTGTCGTGAAGAGGTTTGTGCCCTCATAAGAACAGACACCAACACCAGAGCTTGTGGTCTCCATTCTCCCTTCTGCCATGGGAGGACACTGCAAGAAGACAGCCCTCTATGAGCCAGGAAGAAAGCCCTCACCAGAAACCAGCCATTCTGGCACCAGCTTCCAGAACTGAGAAATAAACGTCTGCTGTATGGCTGGGGTTGTGGCTCAGCAGTAGAGCGCTCACCTAGTGCGTATAAGGCCCTGGGTTCCATCCTCAGCATCACATTTAAATTAATTAATTAATTGATTGATTGATTTTTTTTAAAAAAGAAAGTCTGCTGGGGCTGGGGTTGTGGTTCAAAGGTAGGGCACTCAAGTCTGCTGTATTAGCCACCAGACCTACAGTATTTTGTCATAGGAGCTGAGTAGATAAGACAATGAATAAAAAGGTGACACTAGGATATGGCAGAATTGTGAAGGTTCTTGGTGGGACTGCAAATTGGTGCAACCACTATGAAAAGCAGTAAGGAGATACCTCAGAAAACTTGGAATGGATCCACCATTTGACCAAGCTCTCTCACTCCTCGGTCTATACCCAAAGGACTTAAAATCAGCATACTACAGTAGCACAGCCACATCAGTGTTTATAGCAGCTCAATTCACATAGCTAAACTATGGAACCAACCTAGATGCCCTTTAACAGAGGAAGGGATCAAGAAAATGTGGTACATATACATTTATGCCTTAAAGAAGAATGAAATTATGGTATTTGCAGGTAACTGGATGGAACTAGAGAACATCATGCTAAGTGAAACAAGCCAATTCCCAAAACTAAAAGCTGAATGTTATCTCTGATTAGCGGATACTGATCCATAGTGGGGCAGGGGGATAGGGAAGAATGAAGGAAGTTTGTATAGAGGGAAGTGAGGAGTAGGGGTAGGGTTTGGGGGATGGGAAGCACTGCAGAAAGAGACAGTCATTATTACCCTATATACATGTATGATTACACTAGTGGAGTGACTCTGAACCATGTACAGCTAGAGGAATGAAAAGTTGTGCTCCATTTGTGTACTATATGTCAAAATGCATTCTACTGTAAAATAAATAGATAAATAAATAAATAAGAATTAAAAAGATTTGTGAAGGTCCTGGAATGACTGAGGAAAAACAGTTCATAGTGAGCTATGTACCAAGAATTCCAGCCCTGCACAAGGTGTGCCTGGACCAGTACCTGATCTTTTTTTTTCTTTTTAAGGTGTAGATGGATACAACACAATGCCTTTTATTTTTTAAGTGGTGCTGAGGATCAAACCCGGTTCCCACCCATGCTTGGCAAGCGCTCTACCGCTGAGCCACAATCCCAGCCCTGAGGTACCTGATCTTAAGCAAAAGATCCCTCCAAGTAAAGCCATGGGAAACTGCCAATATCCAACCAGTGCTGACCTACAAAAATAGAAAGGCCACAGCACTCAACCAAATATATGTAAGTGCCATTTGTTAAATATTTGATTAATAATTGACATGATTATATGCAGAGAAATATCCTTTCAGGATATAACGAACGGCATCTTCATCGCTGGTGGAACATCACTAGGCTCAGCGAAAAGTCCTGAAACTTTTAAAATGTTCTAGAATATTTAACTGAAAGCCCCCTCCATCTTCTTCACACAGATTCCATCCTCCAGGGTCAACTGAAGGGCAAAAACACTTGGAGGAGATAGGTACAAAAAGAACAAACAAGGGCTGGGGCTGTAGCTCAGCAGCAGAGCACTTGTCTAGCATGTGTGAGGCACTGGGTTCCATCCTTAGCATCGCATAAAAATAAACAAATTTAAAAAAAGGTATGCTGTCCATACACAACTACAAAAAAAAAAAAAAAGACAAACAAGGGCGCCCACTTTACTTCAACTTCAGGATTGGCCCTCAAGCCATTTCAATGCAGCCTTAAGAGACAACTAGTAATTCTTCAGACTGATCTCTCACCAGCTGTGGCCTCGTTCCTGTCAAGCTGTGGCTGAACTATGGCTAAGCCAGAGGCTGGAGGGCAAAGCTGTAACCCAGAGTTGGCCAAATACTCTCAGATGAACAATCTGGTTTAAGGACAGAATACTAGAATTATAACTAGTATTCATGTCTAAAAATAATTACATATTAATTGATCCAAGAAGCCAAAATCTCCACCCCACAGGCCTTCCAGGTTAGCGCTTGCTCTGAAGGCTGCACTCCACTGAGCACCCTTGACTCCCTGGTCTACTCTACGCACACTAAGATGAATGGGGCCCCTAGAGTTGCACAACATCCAGGCCCCTCCTGCGGGTATGCAGGACAGTATCTCAGGTTTCTAATAACACTGGGAAGATGCCCAAAGAAGATCTGAAGTTAGGCAGAAACCTGATACACTGTGATCAGCATGGAGGAAGGCAAGGGGAAACCTGGATCTTATTTTAGGAAAATGCTACCTTATTCTGACATTTAAATCAAAATACCTGATAGCCAAGGACTTTGACTGGGTTAATACTCCCAGCCCTTATACCAGCAGATCCTGACAGAGAAATCTCTTCTATTTCTTTTTAACTTCCAAAGCTCCTTCGCATTACTAATATACCTCTGGTAACTCCTAATTCCAGAGAAATTTTAAATATGACAATTTTTTAATTGTCAAAGCTCTGCACCAGAAAAAAAATTAACTTGAGTCAGAGAAGATTATCTTCATAAACAGCATGTTCTTTTTTTATAGAAATAAACAGCTCTTTTCCCTTAAGGAAAATAGAACGTAACTATGCAACGCCTTTTGTACTTGGTTTTCAAAACGTAAATGGGAACACTTTTCCAAAGTCACTAACATACAAAAGAACCAAACAAAATTGGAAAAAAACATGGAAATGAAAAACTTCTCTCTGCCAAAAGGAGCTGCTCTTTGTTGATAAAGGGAGGTTCAAACATATTTTAAATATTTTTAAACAAAGGCCTAGCTGATGTCCCTTAATCCATGTATCCAGCTCAACTTTCTGTGCAGGCAGCTGCTGCCATAGAGCACCCATCCAGAAGGGAGGGCCACAAGCATTTCCTTAGCATCCCACATTCCTGGGGGACAGGGGACTTAGCAAGGTTAATAGCAATTTTCAAGCTCCAATGCAAGTACAACAACATCTTCATAAAAGTTTTACAAGGACATCCTGGCAAGAACCAAACTACCACGAAGGGTAATGTTTTGGGGCCCTGAGCATTCCAGCAGCTCGCTTTTCTTGGCCACCTCTCTGGGCTGTGTGGTACAAATCAGCGGTCAGCTGGGAACCCGCAGGAGGGTCCCATGAAGAAAGCTCTTGGAGAAAATAAAGCCAGACAGACCCATGCTGGCTCAATGCTCTTTGCTCCACAGGAAAGGGGAGCAAGTGGAGTCCAGTCAGAGTGCAACATCTCTAACCAGCACAGGGGAACAGGTATGGACAGAAGGAAGTAGACACATACAGGGGTCCATTAATCTTTTCCATCCTCCCTTCCAGAAGACACTGTCCTCAATCTTGCATTCTTAATTAGCGTGCATTCTTACTTGGCGTGAGCATTCAAAGAGCATTGCTCTGAGCAAGAACCTTGAGTGGTGGAAGCACCCTGGGAAACCCTCCCTGGTGTGACCCAAGGAACAAAGGTCCAAGGTAAGAAACAGAAGCCTGCCCCCATGGGAGACAGCGGTCCACCTTGAGCCAGTAGTGATTTCCTAGTGCTGCTTCAGTGAATACCACAATTTGAGCACCTTAACAATAGAAATGTATCATCTCACAGTTAAGGAGGCCTGAAAGCCTGAGATCAAGGTATGAGCAGGGCTGGTTCCTTCGGAGGTTGTGAGGGAGGATCTGCTTCATGCCTTTCCCCTAGCTTCTGGTGGACAATCTTTGGCGATCCCTGGTTTGTAGAAGCATCACTCTGATCACTGCCTCCATTTCACCTGGGTTCTCCCTATATGTTTCTACATGCAAATTTGAGGGCTCAGCCTAGTGACCACATTTTAATTGATTACCTCTATTAAGACCTTCTTTCCAAATTTTGGAGGAACAGAATCATAAGAGGGCCCTGAAGAGAACCACTGGCAGTTGAAAAAAGGAAGAGCCCTATAATAAGACATTAACATTTTTATTCTTTAACTTCTCTTTCACATGCTACTACCGAAGCCAAAAACCTGTAATGTCATGTGCAGGAATAAGTTAAACGAATAATTTTTTTAAGTCAGTGGAAAGATGTAGAAGTGAGAAATACCGGCAAGGTGCCATCCCAAGGGGAAACAAGGAAAAATGAGGTGTAAAACGATACATTCGTAGACTGTTTTGGCAGAGGCCTGTTGCCAGTAGCTATACAGTAGACTCTCAGAGTTTGGCAAGATATAAAAGAGGACAAGGCGCAAAATACATTAATGGCCCAGCTACAGCTTTAGATGGAGTCATAATTGGCTGGGAAACTAGGCTCACCTTACAATTCCATGAACTGCTAAGTTGGAGTCTCATGCCATTCAGTGAGAATTTACATGGCAAAGATCAGGTCATTGCCAGCCACTGGCCTGGGCTTGAACTAGACACCAGTCAAGGGTTTTCAATGTAACTGAGTGTCCTGAGAAAGAAAAACAGAGGAAGACCCTAAAGGACCACTGCCCTTCCAAACTCAAAACATGAAATAAGGGAAACAGCACATTTGGCAAAAGGGGGCACTTGTAAAGAAGATACTTTCCTCAGAATAAAGAAAAGGAAGAAGAATGTGGAAAAGCATTTTATTTTTCAAAGGTGCTCATTGGTAACAGGTTTGCAATTCTGCATATTGCTAAAGATAGGAAGAAAGGTGTACTTATAAGAGGTGCTTAATACCTTGTGCATTCTGCCTCTATCACTATGCAAGACTATGCTGCCAGTCTCAGATAACCGAGGAACAAGAACTTTCAAAACAATTTTATCCTAGTTTCCATTCAATGCTGTCCAGGCAAGCAATTCTCGAAGTCTGATCTATAATCCCTGGGTAGGGTAGGATGTCTTTCAAACTTTACAGGTAATCTGTGAGGGCAAAAATATGTTTGTAATAACACAAAGACACTATTATTTCCTTTTACAATCTGCTGACATTTGTGATGGTACAAAAGTAAAAGTGAGAAAAATTGTTGCAATAATCACAGCAATGTCACCAAAGTACTCTCTTGACCACTATATACTTTCAATTAAAGAAGTTTTTTTAAAAATGTTGATAAAGCAACGTGAAGGAAGCAATCAAAACTATTAATTTATTATACTTCAACCTGAGTACACTTTTTAATACTGAATGATGAAATGGGAAATATGAATAAAGCTAAATATTTATTTAAGAACCACAGACTGAACCCAGGGGTACTTTACCACTGAGCTTCATCCCCATCTCCCCCCCCCCTTTTTATTTTTAGACATGGTCTTGCTAAATTGCTGAGGTTGGCCTTGAATTTGCAATCTTCCCACCTCAGCCTCGAAGCCAGTGGGATTATAGGTCTGAGTCACTGCACCTAGCTGCATAAAACTCTTCTACTTTACACCAAAACATGGACAGTTACCTCCGCTTGTTAACTGTCCAAGTTTCAGGCTGAACTAGAATTTTTCCTGGTACACTATTGTAATTAAAAGAACAAATAACATGTATAGTTATATCTCAAATACTTACAGATGGAGATAGGGCAGGCATTTTCTCAAATGAATGAAGCAAACCTGTTGTTTCAAGAAAAGCAACTGAAAATATTTGTTACCAATGACAAAATTTGAACTTTCAAATAAAAAAATCAGAATTCAGGGAAACTTTTATCTACTACCATGAATTTAAGTCCTGATACTTATTGATATAAATGGGAATATTAACAAATATGAATTTTTAAATACTGTACAATGAAATGTGCTGGTATTTGGAAGAGCTGCAAGACTAGGTGAATCTAAATAACCAATGCATGATACTATAAAATCATCTGTTAGTAAAAGATCTATTTGCGGTTTAAGAGAAACCAATGGATTTCACTATAAAAGAATATGAAGAGTTCATTAGTATGAATTCCATACTGCATCTAATCTTAAGAAACTGCCACTTGTCAAGTTTTGATATCATATTAAAGAATATCCATAATTAGCTGGGCTTAGTTGTGCACGCCTGTAATCATAGAAACTCGGGAGGCTGAGGTATGAATTCAAAGCCAGCCTCAGCAACTTAGCAAGGCCCTAAGCAACTTACTGATATGTGGCTTACTGATATGTGGCTCAGTGGTTATGAATCCCTGTCTCAAAATATAAAAAGGGCTGGGGACGTGGCTCAGTGGTTAAGTACCCCTGGTTTCAATCACTGGTACCAAAAAAAGAAAAGAAAAAAAAAAAGTATCCTTAATTATCTTAAGAGGCTATTAAAATGTACTCCTTTTTTCAACAACGTATCCATATAAAGCTAGATTTTCTTCACATACTTCAACCACAGTATACTGCAATAGACTAGGTACAGAAACATGTGAGAATCCAACTTTCTTTCAAGTATGTGAGTATATATATGTGTACAAGTGTGTGTTTTGCTGGGAACAGAACCTAGGTTCTTGTGCCTGTATGGCAAGCACTCTACCACTGAGCTATTTCCTCAGTTCCCAACTTCCTCTAACATGCTAGGCATTAAAGAGATTTTCAGAGCTAGAATGTGGCTCAGTGGTAAAGCACTTGCCCAGTATGCACAGGTCCTGGGTTCAATCCCCAGCACTGAGAGTGGAAGATTTAACAAATATATAAAACAGGCTATTCATCTCACTACATTTTCCAAAACAAAAATGTATTTTTCATTTAAAAAAGTTATTCTGGTTAACAGGCAATGGATTTTTAAGTCACCTTTCTTTTTCTTTTAATATTTATTTTTTTAGGTGTAGATGGACACAACACAATGCCTTTATTTTTATGTGGTGCCGAGGATCAAACCCGGGTCCCGCCCGTGCTAGGCGAGCACTCTACCACTGAGCCACAATCCCAGCCCCTTTAAAGTCATTTTTAAGTGAATTAAAAATATTTTTAACTGATCTGTTCTAATTTCTCAATAACCCACTTAAAGAAAATTTGTAATTCTCAATATTTTAAAAGTATAACTGCTCTTGCAATTCAAAAATCAAACAAATAACCCAACTGAAAGGGATAAAGGATCTATATAGACATTTGTGCAATAGAAATTGCATAGGAATGGCCAGTAAGCACAAGAAAAGATGTTCGACATCATTACCCACCAGAGAAATGCAAATCAAAACCACAATGAGATACCACTTCTCACTTCCTTAAAACCAGATGGCTATCAACAACTAGATAAGTAATAACTAATGTTAGGGAGGACATGGAGAAATTAGAACCTTATACACTGCTAATGAGAATGTAAAGTGGTACAGTGGTATTGGAAAACAGTCTGTCAGTTCCTCAAAATATGAAATGTAGGGTGACCATATGACCCATCAATTCTACTCCTAAGCATATGCCCCTGAGCATGTGCCCAAGAGAAATGAAAACATGTCCACACAAATTTGTTAATGAATATTCATGGCAGCATTATTCATTATTCATAATAACCAAGGAGTGGAAACAATTGAAATGAATTGATAAGTGGATGAATAAAATGGTATATCCACACAATATAGTAGTATTCAGCAATGTATGGTTGATAATAGGGTACCAATGGAAGAATATTCCATCACATCACTCATGGACTCCCATGTGGGTTATTGAAAGAAATAAAAGATGAATCCAACAGAAACACAGCATTGAAATTTTACCCATGTTCCAACACTCTGAACTGGCCTCAACAACTTCCCATTTTTTTTTATTATTCTTTCAGCCTAATAAATTTCTCCAGTACTTGATGACAGTAAGGGCCAAGGAAGCATACAGCTTCTCAGCCCATGATTTCAGCTATTCATCTTCCAACTCAATGAACCTCATGGCCAAGTATACCTCAACAGAGTGTATACGACTTCTCAGCCATCAGCAGTCATCACCTTCCACCAAACACAAATGAAACCATTCCAAGTCCCTTTCCCACCACTCTGATGCCTCTAGACAACTTGCTCCATTAATTACTAACACATTTCATTCTTCCCAAATTGCAAACCTTTCCAAGTAAAGATGGGTCCATGACTAATTATTTCAACCATCAACAAATCAAAGAGCTCCCAAGTCCACTGCCATTCATCCACCTTTAGTGAATGGACAATCCTCCTGAACTTTGTTACAAATAGCAGTTCAAACACCAATATCCATAACTATTAAGTCATTCTGAAGTCAGATTATAGAAAGATGATACATTATTTTAATAAATTCCCGTTAAGGGATTTAACTTTCTTTGGACAAAACTCCAAAGCATTTCTCACACAAAGAATGATGGTAGCTTGATTTTAAAAAAGCAAACTCACAGCAGGGGTTAGTGGTACATGCCAGTAATCCCAGCAACTTGGGAGCCTGAGGCAGGAGGATCACATATTCAAAGGTACCTCAGCAACTCAGTAAGCCCCTGTCTCAACATAAAAAATAAAAAGGACTGGATATGTGGCTCAGTGGTTAGGAACCCCTGGGTTCAATCCCCAGTATGAATGAAAGGAAGGAAGGAAGGAAGGAAGGAAGGGAGGGAAGGAAGGGAGGGAGGGAGGGAGGGAGGGAGGAACCACAAATGCATCCTAATGACAAAAAATGGAAGGCATTCTCTTGATTCTGTTGATTTATTAAATATTTAGCTTTAGATAAAAAAAAATACATTCTTCAAGTACTTTGGGGTATGCGTAATCAATTAAAAGTAAACTTTCTCAGTTTATAAAAATAATATCTGCAATAGAAAGAAAATTAAAGTATTAAAAAATCCCATTATCAAAGAAGCAGTTAAGGAATAGAATTTCATTATAATGGCAAGTCCACTGAGCTAAAGAGAAGTGCATAACCTAGCTTCAAGCAGCAGGCTTGGCCCTTACCACACAGGGTAAGGGCCAAGGACCTTGAGGTTCTGCTGCTTTAAATGAAGAGAAAATACGATGCTTTGGGGCAAAACAGGGGTGTTAAAATGTGTGGAGATTTAGATAATTCGACAACTCCCAGAGCTCACATTATATCAGGAAGCAAGTTCAGTGCTAACAAACATTTGGGGAGGTTAAAGGGGAACAAATGGTGCCACCCCTCTCCCTCCCATATGTGTTAATCACATTATAATAAAAATGAGAAGTAAATCAAGGAGCCTTAATAATCACCACAGCAACTATTTCCAAGTTAGCTCACAACTAGGACCATCCTATAAACTGAAAGCTCCTGGATTCAGCCCTAATATTCTGTGTATTCATGAATACGTACAGACAGACAGACAGACAGACACACACACACACACACACACACACACAATTTCTAAACCTCATATTTTGGAGAGAGAAAATTCAGGCTGAGGGACGCTGGGAACCCTAAAAGAAATGTGCTAACAGCAGGGCCCTACCCCCAGCCTGGTAAATCTCTCATCTATAATCCAACATGAGAGACAACAGGCAAACAGCAAGAGGTCATCGTCAAAGGACCGGTTGCTAAGGGAAGCAAGTGTAGAGGCAGCAAGCATGTCCCCATCAAAGTCCAGCAGCTGCAGAAGAACCACAAAGGTACAGCTCCCTTCAGAGTGGAGCAAGAATGAGGGGGCGGGGGTGGGGGTGTGCGTGGACAGAAGGAGGAGAAGGGGAGAGAAAAACATCAGACCCGCAGCAGCTGCCCAGTGGAACATAAAACCTGGTAGTTTTGTGCTGTTCAATAAGGAAGAAAGTAGGAGGATAAAGAAATACAGAAAATAGCTTTTCTTGACTATGCCTTTTAAGCACTCGTCAAATCTTTCAGCAAATCTGAGATGGATAGATAAAGCTCATAGCTAGGGAAAGAGTAGCCATTAGGGACAAAAAGGAAATTATCAGCTTTAAGGACTGCCTCAGTACAAATATGATCATTTCTTACTAGAAAAATCTCTAAATCTTTAGTCTAAATTGCCCCTTTCCCAAGAGAGGACCTACAACTGCTTCACAAAATCTAAATAGGGGAATCTGAGGGCACCGCTTAATTTGAGGAATAGCTGCCCTCATTTTTCAAGGTAGAAGGCACAGAGTCAACAGAATCCACAGGCCTAAGGGGATACTTCAAATAGTTCCTTAGCCCCACTTGTCCCACCAGCCCGAGGAACCACAGAGAACTCAGGGGAGACACAGGACAATCAAGTCCTCACACTACAGAAAGACCTTGGGAAGTTAAGAGACTTGCTCAAGGCCCTCTGGCTTGTGGAGAGCCTAGGTCTTCCAACTCCCAGTCCCATGTAGGAACGAGAAAGAAAGGGGCTAACAGCTCGGACTCCACTGCTCAATTTCTGGTTGTTACTAAATGACTTGACATACTCTATAATAAAGTTCTGGGTCTTCTTCCTCTTCCAAAAAAAAGCACAATCCACCCCTTAATTTTCAGGGATTTTCACAGAAGTTAGGCCACCAGGCAGGTGGGCACATCTGTCTGTACCACATATGTACCACAGCTCTCTGTTTGTACCACATAGCTCTGTTGACAAGCCCAGCTAAAAAAGTACCCATACCCTCAAAGAAGGGAAGGTTTGTTCAAAACCATTTCTTGCAATAGCCAAGAGATTCATTCACGGGGCTACAGGTATATATACACAAAGACACAGGCTTGAAATGCCCTCAAAGATCCACGTCCCATGTGGAAGAGCAAAGCTAAAATGGTCTGAGGGATTTCTTTCAACTTAGAAACTCAGAAGTTGAAAAAACACCACCTGTTTTTAATCAATGGATCTTCACTGCATTTTGCAGATACAAAATGTCCTGGGTTAAAAACAAAAATAGCATTTAAATAGCTCATTCAACCAGTCAACACTATCAATGATTGTCATCCGTCAAGTGGAAAAGAGTAAATATAGAATTTTTAAAAGTAGAATAAAATAATTTCATTCTACAAGTTTGGTGAGGTTAGAAGTTGCCTATACAGAATTTTAGCACTGACAATTACAGAGAGTTCAAAATTAAATTTCAAAGATGAAAAACAATAAAGACCAAAAAATTCCTCTGAATTCCAACAATAAAGATACATTTAAACTATTCCAGAGAGCTCAGTGCCACATAGCTAATGAATAAGCAGGTGGACCCAGGCAACACAAAAGGGACTCCAGGTTTTCTTCCTTAGCAACCACCACCACCACCATGGCCAAGGCCACCTTGCGCTAACCCTTTCTGCAGCAAAAAGATCACTACGAACCCTACTCTATTCTTGCTGCTTTAACATCAGAGGAAAATAGAAATGTGAGGAGCAACATGGGTGCTTATCACATGAAAAAAGATTTCCTAAGCCCTCTACTTTCTCACTAAACATGTTACACAACTAAGGACAGAAAAGGGGGAAGAGGCTCATCAGGGTGACTCAAGTGCCTAAAAAGGATCAACCGTCCATAAAATGAACAAACTCAGTGAAATAAAGTTCCATTGCATATGGTCTTTTGAGTATTTTTAATCAAAAAAATTTTGGTTGAAACCATTGAAGCTCTGGCTGAAATGGAGTGAATCCTTGCTGGTTACAGTTCACTACCAGAGATTAACTTTACAAGACCCAACCCAACCCCCTCCCCAAAGAATGGGGCACCACTCCTGCCCTCTGAGCCTTCTGAAGGCCCAAGAGGAAGACCTCTGTGGCCTGGGTCAGGGGCCCGCACCTCTGAAGGGGAGGGGCAAGGGCCTCTGAATGACCAGATTAAGTCTGAATGGAAGAAGAACCTGTGATTAAGTTTTCTGAATAGTTTGTTCTCTTAAAGGGGAGCAATCTCCTTTAAGGGGGAAAAAAAATTAAAGGCAGAAGCCTAGTGTGGCTTTTCGTTACAGCCCTCTAAAAACGAGAACCCTGCTGTTTGAATCTGGGAAGAGTGGATTGTCACATACTATACAAGTTCAGCCGATTTTCCAAGAGGAAGAAAAATAACATCATCATACTTCTCTTCAAGGTTACCATTAAGACAGTCAGGCTGACATGGAACGTATTTAGCCACCAATCCTCTGAGGACAAACTTAGAGACTTCTCCAAGAAGTCTTTCCCTTAACTCACTCATGATCAATCAAAACTTCTTGAGGGTATTATCCCAATGTGGTTGGCCCAGAATCCTTGTGGGAATGCTCTTTCCTACATGTGTGAGAAGGAAAGAAAAAGAGTGAACATTTCATCTAACCTGTGGCAGTCTAGTAAGAACTGCCCTGGCTAACAAAACACAGGCCTGCTGAGGTTTTGTTCCACTTTTCTAAGGGGGGTGGGGGGGTAATCAACATAAATCTTTCCTCCCAGTGAGAGAGCTAAGGAAGACTACTCATGTGTCAAGATATAATTCATTAAAAATCCTGTTGAACAAAATGTTCAATAACCCTTTTATGTTCTATATTCTATGTTAAAAAATCAAGGTTGGGTGTCAAAGGCCCTTAAAAGCCTTTAAAAATCAGGCAGTTGGGAGAGGTAAAATCATTTGCAAAAACTATAATGTGTAAGCACAACCTGAGATGCAGGATGTGAGCCCTTGCTATGGCATCTGGTTCTGCAACTGATATTTAATGTGACCCATTAAACTGCAGGGGATACAAAAATGAAAGGCACAGATTCTGAACTCCAAGAAACTATAGTTGGACAAGAGAGAGGCAATGTAAACAGAATATAAGGGAGATGCAAGTGGAGAGTGTGGTGTAGGTAGGCCCACCAGGAGTGTGCTACGGAACCAAAGTGGGACATGAGAAGTTCAGGGAGGCTTCTGGATCTAATCTTGAGAAATGAAATGTATTTATGAAGCAGAATAATAGCTCTTAATATTTAAGCTTTGCAACAACCCTAGAAAGTATATTTTAAGATACTCAAAACAAAAATTCAGAGAGGTTAAGTGCCCTGCCCAGAGTCACTCCACTAAAAAAGTAACAATCAGAATTTGATCAGAAGTCCCTGATTAAAATGATTCAACAGAAAATTGTTCCATTTTACCATGGTGTGAAAATAATATTTAATAGAAAACATACATTGAATTTTGATCTTTTCCTGGTTTAGTGATCCCCTCCAGTGGTGCTAGACATGGCAGTCAACCACAGCTTGCAGTCCACTATGATGAGATCACCAGGGAAAGAACTGAGACTCTACAGTGTGCTGTATTACTCAGCTAGAATATTCCATAGGTTAGGTGTATTCAATGCATTTTCAGCTCATAATGTTTTCTACTTACTAAGGGTTTATTGGGATGTAACCTCATTTTAAGTCAGAAAGCATCTCTACTTCCAGCCTCACTGTCCCAGTTCCAGGCACATACGTCTCCTCCATCGGTGACTTTGTAAGACATCAAAAACCCACTTTGCGACCTCTTATAACTTGCAACCTCTAGAGTTATAATCATTTATATATTTCTCTCTCCACTAGACTGTGAGTTCCTGAAAGATGTCCCTCCTGTTCATACTGTGAACCACACCAGGTGAAGCACATGGGAAGGCTGAACAAGCAAGCAATGTGCACACTAAGCTGAATGGCTCACAGTGCCCAAAATGCCCCAGACAGCTTCAGCTAGAACGCTGTCAAAGGGTTTTGCTCACTTAACCTTCCTGACCCTCAGTTTCCTCATCTGTTAACAGGAATATAATGATACCTGTTTCATAAGATTGTTCCGATTACTGAATTAGATAATATATGCTAAGTACCTGGCAGTGCCTGGAACATGCTAAGCACTCCATAAAAGCAGGCAAGTAATCTCTAACCTCCAATGTGAGATAAAAGGGAGGTGTGCCAGACCTCACCTTTAATCTGCTAGATTTAAAATCTGGAAACAGATAAGATAACTTTTAAAAGGGTTCCAAAAAACCAGTGTGTGCTGTCCTTTAACAATGGGGCAGGGGCTGTGGTTGTAGCTCAGTGGCAGAGCGCTTGCCTTGCATGTATGAGGCACTGGGTTCTATCCTCAGCACCACATAAAAATAAATAAAAAAAAGATATTGTGTCCAACCAAGGAAAAAAAAAATTAAAAAAACAATGGGGCAGATCTAGATACACTGATGTAGAAAATGTTTTAAGACATATTAAAATGAAAAAAGCATATCCCAAAATAAGAAGGATGTACATGTAATTATGCGTGTACATAAAGGAGAAAAATACCCTGGGATATATAGGAAGTGGGACGGGAAGAGTGACATGTTTCTGTCATTCTGAAGTTCTACTTGAATCTTATGAAAATACATGTATTTTCACTAAAAGTGACAACAGCACAGAGTTCAGTTAACAATGTTGATTTCTTTGTTGTAACAAATGTTCTACAACAGTGTAAGTTATTTAAAAAGACCAGGTGCCCTCTTTATATTTTTGCAAATTTCCTGCAGATATGAAAATAAAATAAAAGGATGATGCTTAAAAATGCAATATTATCACCCAGAATTATCACCTCTTTTAAGAATATGTCCATATAAGTATGCATACATTCATTAAATCCTAAAATGTTAACAACCATTCTCTCCAAACGATAAGATTAAAGATGGTGTTCATTTCTTTGTACCTTCAAAGAGTGGTTGTCAGATTAGCAGTAGCAGCAGTAGCAGTAGCATTTTGAAACTTGTTAGAAATGCAAATTCTCAGGCCCCACCCAGAGCTACAGAAACAGCCTCTCAAAGAGGTGGGGCCAGATGAATCTGATGTACACAAAAGTTTGAGAGTGCTGTTCTAGATCACAGAAACTGGTTTTGTAACAAATGCCACTTTTATAGTCAAAACAATAGAACAATGAAACTTTAAAAAGGGGTCAGTATGTTGACGGATGAATAGCATTTTAAGAGCTGCCACATGCCCAAACATGGTTTGTGCTGCACACACCGGCCACTCCCCAGCTTATACTGACCTGCTCATCCATCCCCCGACACCCATGCCAGCTTCCACAAGGACCTCTGGGATACCTACAGAGGCAAATCTCAGACAAACCAATCTGGCATGGGTTGTTTTTTCCTCCCTTTTGATAAAATTGTTTTGTTCATTAACCAATTATGGTCATCTTCAAATTTACGGCCTCTAGTCTGTTTATATTAACAGCACTGGCCAGAGCATGCAACTCACAGTCTAAGAAACTCATCTTCATAATTTAAGAAGAATCTTAAACATGGTTATAGCAGCTCTAATGAACAAGGTGCTATGTCAGGCTATGAACAGTGGCTTTGGGATGGCCCCTCGAGTCCTTCTATTCTGTGGCTGGGGTCTATTTATTTATTTATTTGTAATAAATTGTTTATATTTGACTTTTCAGGGATTTTTTTCATGTTTTGATTTTTTTTTAAGTATTTTATTTTTATGTGGTGCTAAGGATGGAACCCAGTGCCTCACACGTGGGAGGAGGGCGCTCTACCACTGAGCCTCAGCCCCAGCCCCAACCCCTCCCCTCTGGGGTCTATTTATAACCACCAGCTGGCTTCTCCCCAGCAGGAACATCCTTAGGCTCCTGACTCCCACATAGTGTAGAAGACCCAGCTCTCCCCAGTATTTCAGCTCTACTTTCAGAGGCATTCAAGAGGCTGCTTTTATTAGCAAAACTCTACAAAAGTCAAGGAAAAATACAAAATCACCCCTTTAAAAAAAAAATTGGGGCTAGAGCTGGGGCTCAGCAGTAGCGCACTTGCCTGACATGTCTGAGGCACTGGGTTCAATACTCAGCACAGCATATAAATAAATAAAATAAAGGTCTATCAACAACAACAACAAAAAATCACCATTCTTACAGTTAATTAGTTCATTCCAACTCCATGGGATGGCAGAGCCTAAATGGGCTGGGGTGGTAGAAAAGAAAGTATAAATGTACTATGACCAGAAGTCACCCACTCATGATCAAGCAGCTGCTCAGGGCAACCTTTCCAGAACCAAGAAGCAGGGCCTACATTCTTAGGTGCTGAGTTTCATGCTTTTCCAGGGCAGGCTGCTGAAGTACTCTTGGGCAGGGGACAGCACCTGGCCACAGTATTGAGACTACACAGGTATGGCATGTTGGGTAGCCATGACATCCACAACACCTAGGCTAGAAGGACCCCTGGGTCTAGGTGGTGGCTGAGTCAGGTCAGGACTCTGAGAGAGCGGCAGGAGTGCAGAGAGGAGGCTGGTCTCCCTGATCAGGAGCCTCGGGCTGAAAGAAATTTGCAGGAGCATGGGAACACAATGTGGAATGAAGATGCCTAAGAAATGCCTCAAGATCAATGAAAATGATGGTACTTGGGAGGCAGTAACAGTCTGATGAAGAGAAACCCAGTTTATGAGAACAAAGAGTGCAGCAAATTACCCTGACCCTGCAACCACTCTGCACCTTGGAGCTCCCTCACACCACAGACCACTAGGAAAGACTCCTGGGGCGAGTCCAGTGATGGTAGAAGAGCAAAAGTACAGGCAGTGCTTCTTGAGATGAAGGCATCATCTCCTCCCCTCTCTTATCCCCGGGGTTAGTGGGACAGTTGGGTACTCAGGTGGGGAGCGTATTTAGAGATACTAGAAGAACACTCTGTTGCTGATCACCCTACTTCTGGCGAGGTGACCCTATGATCAAAATTAGGAACATGGATTCTATTATAAACCATAGTGAAAGAAATGTAGCAAATCATGATCTGCAGTCACTCGAGGCAGGACTCCTACCATTCTTAGAGGAGATGGGATGAGGTGGGATACTGAGCCCACGTTGTTGGCCAGATTGGTTCTGGTGGTAGTGGTATGGGCATTTTACCTGCACAGCACTCCAACAGCAGAAAGGCCAGGCCTCAAGTGTACACACTGCAGTCTTGACTGCAAGAAGTGGAGCCTGGTGAATGTGCTTCAGGAAAAGAACTTGAATAAAGAAATGAACCAAGGACATGTGCAGAGCACCCCAAAAGCAAAAACTGTCAGAGCAATTTTAGGTTGGGGTGGATCACTGGAAACCTAAAAACAACAAGGCTTTATCCTTGGGACACTAAGACCTGCTGCCTCAGAAGAGCAAGAGCCAGAGCTGATCATGTGATTATAGCACTCACAGGGGTACCCTAGGCTTAAAAGTCTCCTACAAAGGGGTCTGCGTGCATTGCTCTAGAAGAAATTGAATTTCGCAGAAATTTCATTCTAGAAGAGCCCTATTAGGAGAACAAGGCAGGAAGAATAAGGAATTGTAACAGGCATATCCAGAAGTGGAATAACGTCGGACGCTTAAGAGAAGAGAGGGTTTAGGATGCTGCTCAGTGGTTGAGTGCTTGCCTACCATATGCAAGGCCCTGGGTTTGATTCCCAGCACCACCAAAAAAAAAAAAAAAAAAAAAAAGAGGAAGAGAAGGAGAAACCCCAGAGGCTTAAGGTAATTGCTGCTCAAGTGCCTGGGAGCATGTCCTGTCTCATAGCATACACATCGTGAGCCAACACAAAGTTTTGCTGTAGTGCACCTAGAGTGCCCTAGATTCAGGGAGGTCCTGGGCCAGCAAGTCTAGTAATTGATGTACAGGATAATCCCACTTACGCAAAACCATGTAAAGATAAATACACAGTGAAGAAAAACCAGACACCTAGCTGGTCACAATCGAATCTACAGGAGGAAGAGAAGGATAGGAGGGCTTCCCCTTCTTATTTTGTATACTTTCTCACTGCTCAGATTTTAACATATTCTTGCATGATGGCAGCAATTCTTCAAAATGATTTTTTTTAAAAAATTAAGACCAAGAATACAGGAGAGCTAAGCAATGACTACCAATGAATGGCTTTTGATGCCAAGTCTCAATGCACCTCATCAGCTCTTTTTCCAAGGGGTATTTGAGAGTAAATGAGAAGCAAAGAGAAATGGCCACTCCAAAGCACTCTATATAGAAACAGGCTAAAATTTTATGGGGCCCTCTAGGCTAGGAAGCTATTAGGCGCCCCTGCTCCAAAGCAACTAGGTGGCAAAGAAAGCACTCCAGAGGAGCTATTCAAGAGCCTCCAAGATCTTCCCATTTGTAAAGTTGAAAGTACTTTTGTTCTTCTCAGGGTTTAAGTTTCTGGGTCATCCAGCCTTTTGTTAATAACCAAATGAACACATCTGCACTACAGCGGTACCTTCCTTAATCATTCCCATACATGTGAGTAGCCTGGGGAGCATTAGTACCCCAAGTCCTTAAGCAGAAAGCTCTCAACTGCATGTAATTGCACCCCACTATCACTCAGTTTCCATGAAGCAACTCAAATGAGCATCCCAAATAGGAAAATAAGTTCCTTTTACTGTTACATAATGAAATAATCACTACAGCTTTCTCCCCCAGATTCAGATAACTCCTGGAATAGGGTCATGGTTGACAGGATACAAAATCTTGGGAAAGCAAACTCAATGTAACCACAAAGCGTTTCTTTGGACATAATCAAGAATCTCCCTTTGTTGTGGCCTAATGTCTATTCTCATTCTGTCCTAGCATCTCTGTGGAGAAAGAACAAAGCTCGACTGCCAGAAAGTATTCCAAGGAATTGCTGATAACAGATATGGCAGAGGAAGCCTTTTGGTTAATGTTCAAACATGGCAGAGGTAACGTTAACTCCTTAATAGTTATGATAAGCAGCAGCAGGCTCAACTTAACTCAATGAGCCTGTGGCTCATCAGGAACACAAGACTCCTTTATTCAGGTTTGGGAAAGTGCTTTATTTAAAAAAAAAAAAAATCTAAACAATATTTAAAACATCTTTGAATCACTATGCTGCTCAAACTTGACTAGATTAAGTTTGAAACAAATACAATGTGCAGTTCCTTAGTTCTTCTAAGTAGATTCCAAAAGTTTCTAGAGAAATTAAGGAAAGAGAAGATTGTGCTGGAATCGGGGTATGCAGTTTTGCTTTGAGAGGAAAGTGTATGTTCTAGAATATCAAATGATATACTTTTGAAGCTATGGCCACTGTTAGATGTGGAACACACAGACTCCCTTATAACACTCCATCCTAATAAACGTTGGCAATCTATTTTTCCATATAATAAGTAGTTTTGTTCTCCATTAAAGTAGACCAAAGGAGAAGAGGGCATGGGGAAAGGGAGAGAGAACAGATAGGATCTGAGGGAAGACATGTCCTAAAGACTTGCTAGTGGTGAAGAAGGCTACAGAGCAAACAGATATCTGATGACTTTCCTCTGTGACGGCTCTTACAGGGGAGTCAATGACATCCAAGTCAAGGCTGTAAAGGTCACTTCAGCCCAGGCTTTTGGGGTTCCAGCTGCAGAGGCCCACTTCTCTGCTCAGTATTGCCTCTCAGGTGGAGGGCAGGGGAGGGCAGCAATTTCTCTTAGGGCAAGATGAACAGCCTCATGATAGGTTGTAAGGACGCTTACACATGGACCCAGTGTCACCATGTGGTTACTATACTCTCACACTAAGATTCTGTGCATGTCAATAGGGATCCAGTCGTCAGAAAAATGGACATTCTGCACTAGCTCCAAAGGTAATGGGGACCAGGAAAGTCTGTTCCCCTCCATTCATGAGAATCACGGCAAAGATCAAAGAGGCAACAAGTTACATTCTTACTCAACAATGTCAAAATTTATTATTATTTTTTAAAATTTGAATCTGGAAAGACCTTTTGAGATATAGGCCTCATTTTACAGGTGAGGAAACCAAGACCAGGAGAGAGGATAGGCCTCCCCCCACTAAGATAATCCTAAACTCTCCCACCACCCATTGCCCCACACAGACCTCCCTGATTCTGTGCTTTCATCATTGCCAGTGGCACTCAGCAACAGCCTCAGGAGTGGCTGAATGGATCCTCCGTGCTGGAGGAGGGTAGCTACTGATGCCACATACCACTCTTGTCTGTTCCAAGGCTTTTTACCCAAGTTGATGCATACCTGGCCAGTGACCTGCATTATCCTGACCAAAGTTCTCTCAGGTGTCACTGAGCCCATCACACCTTCTACCTTTTCTGACCATACCAGCCTTACCTGCATTTTGCTGTTTGACCAAAGTGTGGCTATTCCTCAATCACAAATTCTCTTTACAAATCTAGCATAAACTGCATAAACTGGAAGGAGTAGTCTCTGATTCCAGAATAGAAATGTGCTGGAACCTAAGTTTTCCCAGTACTTTGCTGGCTCCATGAGGACAGGTATCTTTTCCACTGAAGTATCCCTCGTGCCTTATATGGAACCTAGCATTGTTGGATGGATGGTCAGACAAATGCATAGATGGGTTATGGGTAGTGGATGGTATTCCCTAGGAGCTTAGGAACCTTTCATTATTTTGCCTTTTGTCAAATCCCATCTGAAAACAGCACTGCTAGCCTAACAGCAAAACTTATGCCTTACTGGTAACAGCTTTGGGACAATAATCCTAGGGTTCCCCCTCATGTTAAATGCTACACAATTTCAGGGTTCTTAGTTAACACAAGTACTCAAAAAGAAACACATTCACCTAGTGGACCAAGGCTGGGAGATAGTAGCTTCTTTGGGCGCCAGGGGAGGAAGGTTACAAAGGGCAAAAGAAATAGCTCTGCTTTATGCAGGCTGTTTCAATCCATAAGGCACCCCAACGAAAAGTCCTTCACGGTATGAACATCATTGCCAGATTGATCTAACCTCAAACAGCTCAACTCTGGTCAACTTCTTGATGACTCACTGAAAGAAAGAAAGTAGCATCCTAAGGTTGATGGGAAGTGGGGGGCGCGGGGATAAAGCTTCTTTCTTTCCAGAAGACTCTAAAATATTGTACTGAAATGATCACTTCTTTTTCTTCCTGGATAATTCAATCTTCACAATATCACTCACTTTGTATGCACACCAAAGCAAGGGTAAAGGCTCTGTGAGGAAAAGCTGGCTGCTGCTTACACTCAGTCCAACCTCTGGTACTCACCCCCTGTGCTCTCACACCACTGTCTGCGCTCAGGGTTCATCACTGAGAAGCCAGTGAGCTCCATTCAAGCAAGACTGATGACGAAGACCCAGTCCTACGACGTGCCTTCACCATCAACACAGTAGAAACCCAAAGCCATTTACTCAGCAGTGGGTATGAATCTGCACTGAGCAAAGCCTCCTGCATTTCCTCTTCTGACCAAAATCTCTTGCTATTCAAGTGTTCTGTGGTCAAAGAAGCAGTAGCAGCCAACATACCCTCAGAAGAGCACATTCATTCTCAGGCTAAGTAATAGCTGGCTCATTAACAACAACTCAGTGTCCCCCTGTCCTTTACAAAGGCATTTCCTGTTACATGGCCTGCATGTAACCTGTGGGATAACCTGTTCTGTAGCTAAGACAAGCATTACTATCATTTCCATTTGACAGATGAGCAACCTGGGGCATGGGGCCACTGAAGGGCTTGCCTCAAATCCATAGATAGAAGGGAAGAATTGGAGCTTGAACCCAAATTCCTGGCCCCTAAGAAGGCTCAACCTTAGAAAAGGCACCTCTACTTTTCTCTGAGGGCCATTTCATGCACTTCAAGAACACAGTGGGAGGACTATTAACAGACCTGCTTAACTGTTAATAGCATCTGCACCACTGAAGACTCCTAGCCAAGAAACTTCTAGTAGCCCCACATACCACTATTCCCACCAGCTGAGCTATCTTTTAGGCCAACTTGTCTCCTGTAATTATCTAACTAAATTAAATATCAATGTAAAAACCAGAGCTTTATTCTATGAAAACTATGTCTTATTTTAAAAAAAAAAAACAAAATTAAATGTTGGCTTTTTTTTTTTTTTTTTTTTGACTGGGGATTGAAATAAGAGGTACTTACCACTGAGCCATATCCCCAGCCTTTTTTATTTTGAGATGGGGTCTTACTACATTGCTTAGGGCCTTACTTAGTTGCTGAGGCTGGCCTTGAACTTGCAATCCTCCTGATTCACCCCCCAAGTTGCTGGAATTACAGGCATATGTCACTGCACCCAGCAAATGAGAGTAGATAATTTTTAAATAAGTGCTGAGAACTAAGTGCAAATTTGAGGACACAAAGGAAAAATAAGTGAAATTATAGAAGGTTCTCAATAGCTTTACAAGTGTCTTTGTCTTGCTCGGCTACTTAAAAACCCAGAAATGTAAATGAGAAGTAATGGTTGTTAGCTTCAACCATGATGTAAGAAGCCCATACTGATTGTCCCCTTTGTAAAGGCCTAGGACTGTATGTAAACTTACCAGTCTTAGACTTATTTATTTTTGGTACTGGAGACTGAACTCAAGGCTTGAAGCATGCTAAGTATGTGCTCTACCATTTAGCTATACCCCAATCCCTTATAACAATTTTAAACTATCACTCTTTTAAAATCATTCCCTGCTTCTACTTAACTGACCTTTTTCAATTACCCAACCACCTTCAGATAACCAAAAGTATCAGATAACAAGGCTTCGGATAAAGTGTAAAACTCATGAAAAGGCACATACTCAGTTGTCATCTGCCAACTAATTCTGATCCCTTGGTGAGTGACATCTATAAATTTCTGGGTTCTCAAATTGGGACAGGGCTTAAAAAGAACTTTCATTATAATAGGAAATGTTCCTCCAAAGAAATTTATCAGTAGCATAGTTAATAGCAACTCAACAATTAACCTTAAAGAATTTCTAGAGCAATGGTTCTTAACTGAGGGTTGACTATTGCCCACCCCCGATCCAACCAGAGGACATTCAGCAATATCTGAAGAAACTGGTAGTCATCATATCTGGGGAGAGGGTTTACTACTGGCCTCTGGTGGGTAGATCTGGGATGCTGCTAAACATTCTATAATGTACAGGATAGGCCCCCAAACAAAAAAAAATCATCCCAGGACTGGGGTTGTAGCTCAGTGGTACAGTGCTTGCCTAGCACATGTGAAGCGTAAGTTAGATCCTCAGTACCACATAAACATAAAATCATAAAAATAAAGGTGCTGTGTCCATCTACAACTTAAAAAAAAAAAAAAAATCAGCCCATCCCAAGTGTCAACACTACAGAGACAGAGAAACCTGGTTGGTCTAAGACAGGGAAAAGGGAATCCTACAACCTACAGATTCTCTTACATCATCAGAGTCAGCTTTTGAATAAACAAATGGAAGACCTGATTTTTTTTCCCTCTTGATTCAAGCATTATTCCAAGGCCACACTGGCTTCCTGGTATTCTCCAAATCTCCCAGAAAGAATTTTCAACCACAATTTCTGCTTTTGTGGTAAAATAGCACAACAGTTTTGATCAGTCTTATTTTTTTCTTTTATTCCAAGATACCTCCAATTATCTTGGTTATAAAAATGAACTAAAAAAGTCTATTTGAAGCTTCGTTTTTAAAAAATGTAGGAGACAGAAAAGTGAAATTGGTTTGGTTTGTCAAGACAGTAGGAAATTTTTCCTTGTATTTTGCTTTATGCATGTATGCTAAATACTTTAAAAATTATTTTGAGTATGTGAAACCCTGGGTTTGATCCCCAGTGTGTTTAAAAAAAGAGAAAAAGAAAGAAAAGGTTAAATTACATGAGAGGTTTGAACAAATCCTGGATTTTTAAAAGGCCAACAATAAAAGACATTTCTGAGCCAGGCACAGCAGCACACACCTGTAACCCCAGAAGTTCAAGAGGCTGAGGCAGGAAGATCACAAGTTCGAGGCCACCCTGAGCAATTTAGCAAGACCCTGTCACAAAATTAAAAATAAAAAGAGCTAGGGATGTAGCTCCGTGATAAAGGGCTCCTGGGGTTCAATCTCCAATACCCTGCCCACCCCAGAATCTGAGACGGAGATCTTTAAACATGTCAAGTCATTGGTGTGATGATGGCATAGAGGTTAGGAGCATGTCCTTAGTCTCAACAGATGTGTGTTGAGGTATTGAGGGGTTAAATTAAATGTCATGATGTTGGCAACTTTCCAATGACCTAGAAAAAAATAGAGATTTCTTAAAAATGAATCAGAAAAGGAGGTTAAAAGAAAAAGAAAGAAAAACAACCCAGAGTATGTATAAAAAAAGAATACAAACTGGTCTAGGGTTGTGGCTCAGCGGTAAAGCACTCGGGTAAAGCACTCACCTGGCACCTGCGAGGCGCTGGGTTTGATTCTCAGCACCACATAAAAATAAATACATAAGTAAAATAAAGGTATTGGGGCCAACTATAACCAAAAATTTTTTTTTTAAAAAAGAAAATTAACTGAGCAATTCTTTTGCCATAAACTGAATATTCATTCAACTGTTCTATGGGCTTAAAAACTCCAAAATAAAAGAACTGGGTAAGAATTAAAAACAGACCAAATAGAAGGTAGGAATATATCAATCAGCTCCAATTATCACTGATCACAACTCTGAAATATACAGGAAAAAAAATGTTCTTTAAAGGAATCAAGCTGGAGATGGTGATCTTAGTTTCAATATTTAAAAGCTATATAGCTGAACTGGGGCTGGGGCTCAGTGATAGAGCTCATCTCACCTATGTGAGGCACTGGGTTCCGTCCTCAGCACCACATAAAAATAAATAAATAAAACAAAGGTACTGTGCCCATCTACAACTAAAAAAAAATTTTTTTATTTTGGTTTTTTTTTTTTAATATTTATTTTTTAGTTTTTGGCACACACACCTGTTTGTATGTGGTGCTGAGGATTGAACCCGGGCCGCACGCATGCCAGGCGAGCGCGCTACCACTTGAGTCACATCCCCAGCCCCTAAAAAAAAAAAAAAAAATTAAAAAAAAAAACTATGTAGCTGCCTTCTACAGTTACAGGTTTAACACAGGCACAACAGGCACAGTCAGCAGGTCCACTACTCGATTCATGTCACAGACTTCTTGCACCCTAGAGATCATGGGAGACCACTGCAAAGTCTGATCATTGTTCTAAATACATACACATACACACACACACACACACACACACACACAAACACAAACACATACCCTAGACCATATCTCAGTTTAAGCCCTCTGAGCAGGGAAACTACAGGTTGGAACTAAAATATGCTACCTCTAAGAAAGGAAGAGCTTAGCCATTCTTTGAAGAATCAGTTAAGCTTATAGACCCTGTCCATCTCCTGCTCATGATGGTAAAAAAGGTGAATGCTGCTTCCTCTTTAAGACTTTACATGCACATTGCACACATTTACACTCATAAGAAGCCACAATGCAACCAAGTGTGTGTGGTCCATCATAAGTTTGCAAAACTTGATCATTTTACTTAAAGTAAGTCCAAGCATTTTAGGCTTCCAGGATCCTTCTAACAGGTTTACAAGTGAGAGCGAAAGCTTTTCTATAAAAGGGTTAACATTTAAGATAAGCAGATTTTACCAACTTCAATGGAACCCCCCTAGCCCCAAAGTACAGGTGCACATTGATATTTCAAGAAATCTGATTCATTCTATTTACTTTTAAAAAAATGCTGTTTAGAGATTTTTTTCCAAACCAATTTACTTAAAACCTACCAAAAGTTCCACCCCATAGCTAATCACATACGCTATAATAACCACATCACTTTCCTCCCCTACCCATTGTACAAAAACCTATAGTCTCTGGGAAAAAAAAAGTGCCCATGTTCATGGCAGCCACAAGGCCACACCACTGGAAGGCAAAGGGAGGGAGGATGCAATGAAGGAAAGACAATGGGCTCTGCTTCAGGACAGGATGGCAAATCACTTAAGCATAACAAGGTCTACACAGCAAACTGTACCCCAAGTGGTCCACGGTCTCTGCCACCTCCTGGGTTCTCTCTTGAGTGTCTGACTATAGAAGCAAGATCTCAACTTGAGTCAGGGTAGGAGGGGAGAGTTGATCTAAAGGTACAGAAACATAATTAAAGAGGCCCTCAAAAACAGTCTCACATTCATTAAATCATCTAAGTACCTACAATGTGCTGAGTGTGGCTTCAAATATTAAAATCATGTATAGACAGACAACTATGTGATAAACTAAATTAGGTAAAATGTTAGTGATAGAATGAATATAAGTGGTGGATATATATGGGTGTTCACTGTAAAATTTTTTCCCTGTCCCTATGTGTCTAAAATTTTTTATAATAAAACACAAAGCATGTGCTTTTGTAGAAGATGGGGGAAACCTAATTTATAATAGAAAAGAAAAGGAAGGGAGGAAAAGAAAAAGTTCCATTCTTTCCCTCTTAGAGTTTACCAACAATTCCACATGCATGGAGAAAGCCAGCATAGTCTGGAATGATATCAGCTTCATAGCTTGAATAACAGAAAAGAAACAGGTTTGGGAAGAGAAATCTGGCTTGACAGGTGTTGGGTTTGGTTGGGACACCTGTAAGATGCCAAGTTGAATTCAGTCACCATGATTCAAATTGAGGAATGCCTTAGACCCTACTGATCCTGAATTCTGATATGGGGTACATTTGGGGAAGAAATAACACCCAGTGAACTGGCTCAATTTGGAGGGCTACCTTGTCAGTCTGGCTAATTGTAAGACTTACTAAACAAGGAAACAACATGGATATGAGTTTACTCATGTGTTACTGGGTTTCACTGATTTGTGTATTAAACAACTGCTAAAGGCAGGGGCACCAGCATAATGTGGCTACACCCCAAAGATCAGTCATATTTCTGTGATTTTAATAGAGAATGGAGGGTGATGGAGATCCTGGCATTCAGACATATTGCTGGGAGTCCCTGTCACCACAGCACATGGCTCTGCCTGCCAGCCTCTTGAAATCTCTTACAACTCTGGGGAAGGGAAGAGATGCGCTTCCTTCCTGGATCTAGCCAGGGGCAGGTTGACCAAAGGCAGCCCACAGACTGCCTGCCTCCTTTTGGACCTGACTTCCCACCTGGTTCACCAGTTGTATTCCTAGCGAGTCTCCTTCGCTGGGGATTCAGCTTTCAAAATCTCAGGAATGTCACTTGGGAACAAACCTGACTACCCAAGAAGGGGTGGGGGATTAACTACTCTTAACAGAAACTGGTTCTCTTTCATGGAGAAAATTTGCAAGACTACCTAAAAATTGGCTACTTGCATCATTCTTGCCCCACCATAGACCCACCTGGGCCAGGAGACCTCCCGATGCCGCCTGCCCTCCATGCACACGCTTCACCTCCTTAAACAAACAAGGGGTGTCTTTGTTTAAAAAAGAAAGAAAGAAAGAAAGAACCTGTCTCACAGGCTACGATTACATCAGCAGAGCGCTCTCATTCTGGGCATCAATCCGGGCTGTTCTGGCGGCTTTGAAGCACCCCAGTGCGCGGTGCCTTTGATCTTTGGGTTCCCGCCCGGGGCAAACCCCGATACCATCGCGGCGCCCACGCGGATCCGAGATCACGATCTCAGCGCCAGCGCAGAGCGAGCCTCTCTCTCACAGGCCGGCTGAGTCCCCACCAGATCCGGCTCCACCGGAGGCCCCCAGACCCCATTTCCACTGCAGACACACAGATGCCACACAGTGTCTTAAGGAGTGCGGGGGTGGAGTAGATGCTTGTCCCTCCCGCGACCTCACTAATTTAACATTTACTTCTTGTGGAGCTAGCCTTGTGATTCCATTTGTTTGTTTGTTTTAAGGATATTTATCTTTTATTTACAGGGGAAAAAAATGATACAGGGTTGCCTTTGCTTGGGGAGTACAATGACACAAGTGGAGCCAGGCATCAAGGGCTACTGAAGGGAGGATGGTGATGTGTACATGGCCAGGACACTGTGCACTGCACCATTTTTGTCTAGTGGGGCATATATAACATTTTCTATAATAAGAGCTTGAAAAAAGAGTTCACCTCTAACGCTTTGCTATTTTTATTCCTCACAGACTTTTAATTTCAGAAGAAAAATGCAGTTTGCCACAGGATGAAGATAAGGAAAGATCACATCTGACTTTCCTACTGTGTCTCCAGGATGGTCACTGGAGCTACCAAAACGGTAGCCCACAATCCCTGCTTCTCCTGACACTCTTTGCAGGGGCAGAGAGGCATTAGTGTCACCCCTTAGGGGCTCTTTACCACTGCTGGGACACAGAGTCCAACTCTCTGGGAAAATACCCAGGAATACACAAGAACTGGGAGGAAATACCAGAACCAGCTCTCAAAATCCATTACTTGCGGGACTTGGTGGCACATGCCGGTAATCCCAGTAGCTCAAAGACTGAGGAAGAAGGATATCCAAGTTCAAAGAGCCTGGGCAACTAACTTAATGAGGCCCTGTATCAAAATTAAAAATAAAAAGGCCTGGAGATGTAGCTCAGAGATAAACCACTTACTTGCCTGGCCTAGTATGTGTAAGGTCCTGGGTTCAATCCCCAGTAACAGAAAAAAATAACCATTACTTATAGAAATCGACTTATTTTGTTTATTTATTTTTATGTGGTGCTGAGGATAGAACCCAGTGTCTCACATGTGCGAAGCAAGTACTCTGCCACTGAGCCACAACAGCCCAGAAATCAATTTATAGACAACACCTGGAGTAAGTGCTTCCGGTTGCTTCCTTTAGACAACTCCTTTCCTTTAAGAGGTATATACAGGTACTTGACAAATGACTAGACTTGCAACACCACCACACTGGGCCATCATGGGACACGGCACATCCCTGAGCTATTTCACAAGGCCAATTTTGCTCATTTCTGGCTGTAGCCTTGGGTAAGTCACCTAGCCTCTCCAAGCCTATTTCTGCACTTTAGAAATGGACAGTTATCAATGTTAACCTTGTGTCATTAGCACTTCTTCTGCTTTACACTTGGGAAAGGGTAAAAGTGCCAAAAGGAAAAAGGATGCAAAAATATTCCACACACAGCTGAAGCTGAATATGCCACATACAGATGGGGCACAAAAAAGTTAACTAGGAAAGGGACATGGGCCAGGGCAGCTAGGTGTTCAAGGCCAGAATTTCATACACACAAGGCCAGAAGGCGGACAAAGGACTGGGAAGAGATGGAGAAGGGAAAACAAATCCTTCCCTTACAGAAAGGTGCACCTTTAGGGGGACAAATTTAAAATTCCAGGGAAGGCTTTAACATATCTGATCCCCTCAGAATCAAGAGCTCAACTACAAACTACAGAAAACAGTTGGGAAAACAAAGTATCTTCTCATAAAAACTAAAATGATTGGAAATATTTTTAAATATTTATTTTTTTAGTTGTATGTGGTGCTAAGGATCGAACCCAGGGCCTCCCTAGAGCTAGGCAAGTACTCTACTGCTGAGCCACAACCCCAGCCCCTAGAAATATTTTTAAGAGAAAGACATATAACTATGAGTAGAATCAAGAAATGAGTTGGGGGGCTGGAGATGTGGCTCAAGCGGTAGCGCGCTCGCCTGGCATGCGTGCGGCCCGGGTTCGATCCTCAGCACCACATACAAACAAAGATGTTGTGTCCGCCGATAACTGAAAAATAAATATGAAAATTCTCTCTCTCTCTCTCTCTCTCCCTCTCTCACTCTCTCTTTAAAAAAAAAAAAAAAGAAATGAGTTGGGGGAGAAGTTTTAAGAACACTGATGTGAAAATCTAAAAGTAAAAAGGCAACTAGGGAGGCTGGAGTTGTGTCTCAGTGGTAGAGCACTCGCCTAGCACGCGTGCAAGGCCCTGGGTTCCATCCTTAGCACAATATAAAAATAAATAAATAAAAATAAAGGTATTATGTCCAACTACAACTAAAAAATAAATATTTTTTAAAAAGGTAAGTAGGGTGCTAAACATCAACAGCAAATTTAAAATAGCATGTATTTATTAGCTTTCACCTTGAAGGACTCTATGACAAAAATCCTATTATAGATCATATGCCAGGCAAGTCACACATACCAAAAAAACTAAATTCCTTGATTTATTCAATAATTCTGATTTAAAGTACTGGTTCTGACACTGTACAGATCCCTTTTATACAGAAATTCATTTAGCGGGTTTTTCATTCTTTTTTTTTTTTTTTTTTTGATAGGAGATTGAATTCAGAGGCATTTGACCACTGAGCTACAACCTAGCCCTATTTTGTATTTTATTTAGAGATTTAGAGACATGGTCTCACTAAGGTGCTCAGTGCCTTGCTTTTGCTGAGGATGGCTTTGAACTTGCAATCCTCCTGCCTCAACCTCCCTAGCCGCTGGGATGACAGGCGGGCGCCACCACACCAAGTGGGTTTTTCATTCTTATTAATAGAAAAATTATGGCATTTCAGTCCCAGGTCCTTGCACCTGGGCCCATGGAATGCTGCAGGTGACTACAAAGCAGCTAGTTGAGAAGGCACACCATGGACCTCAGTGAGCTTACCCTTCCAGCTGGGAAGACAGACACACCTATAAATTAAACACCACAAAAGAATATATTATTAAGTGTCAAATGAGTGACCAGATGAGGGTGTTTAGTTCAGAAGCAGCAGAGACAAGTGGATGCGGCAGTTGTGAGAGCCCTTCCTGAAGGCAGCAGCTTTGAAAGATGGGCAGGATGTGCGCAAAGAGGCAAATAAAGGCCAAAGCGCATTTGGAAGAGACATTTGACTGGAGCTAACTTTTCTATGGCTACCCAATTGCAAAGACAGAATGGGAGTAAAATGCCAAGGGCTTTAGAATATTAAGGTAAGGCAGGGTTTAGGTTCCATCCTATAAGCAGTAAAAAGCTTTGAAAGATTTGTGAAGAGGAGCATGACATCTGGCAGGCGAGTAGCAGAAGGGGAGAGCGGGTGTGGGGCCCTAAGTGAAACAGACCACTGGGGGTTGGGGGCTTCCTTCTTAAAAGAGAAATGCTGCCCCTCAGTGAACTAGAGGGAACCATGTGCTCAGTTGTGGTTTTGTATGTGTGGCTTTTTTTTTTTTTAAACAAAGGGGTGAAGATCAAAAGAAACTGTTTGCAAATGAGAGCCCTCCTACTCCTCTGACTTGTCATTTCTATCCCTTTCATCTTCCCTCCTGTTTGAAATTCAGGTGAAAAGAAGAGGCCTGTGGCCAGTGATCTGGGAACCTGCCAGGCTGGCCCTCAGTTTGGCCCCAAGCATGACTTGGGGGTGGAGAGGGGGATCACTCAGCTTCTCAGGGCTCAGTTTCCTGCTGTGAGCTGAGGAGGATCCAGAACAGAGGATCTCAAGCCCCTTGAAGGAACTGTCAACTCTGATTCTAGGATGAGGAAAGAGCAAATCCTGAATGTATAGCAACCTGTCTATCCCCAACACCAAGATCTTCAACTGTTAAGAAAGCCTCAGTTAAAAAGCCAGGCAATCATCTTCCCTTCCTTTTCAAGAAAAGAGAAACAGCATTTGTGTTATAAAGACAAAATAGAGAATTGGTCGTTAGAACAGTTAACTACGAGGCAAAAGGCATTTGTTTATTCAACTATAACTGATCAATAAGAGTCAACCAATGAACTAACATGGGTCAAAACTGCCTGAATGAACAGAGTTCAATGTTCCACTCATCTCCCTATAAACAGCTTCTGACCACGTTTGAGGCACAGAATTGAACTTCACTCTCCATCACTTACTATAACTTCTATCTATTAGGAGTAAAGGGTGTAAAGTCAGCTTGACTGGGTCTGTATTTCCACACTGGTACATAATAGAACCTGAAAGAAGTCATTTCACTTCTTCTGACCTTGGTTTCCGTATTTATAAAGTGGAGACAAGAACAGTTAACAGCATAGGGCTCTGGGGAGACACAGATGAGATCATTCATGTTGGGTGCTTAACACAATGCCAGGCAAAATGCAGCAATAAATATTAGCCATATGGTTTTGTTTTTGTATCTGTGGCCCTCATCCTTGTCTAAGAGAGCTACTGTAATAAGATGTAAGAAATCTATATGAGGGCATCTCCAAGGAAGAAGGGATTGCACACTCCAGTTCAGAAAGAACTTGTGTGGCCCCATCTGTGGGGAGAAACAGGTTGGCATTCTTCTCTAGAATAGAACAGCTGCCTCTCCTCCCATCTCGCTCCAACCCCTCCTCGGCTGCAAATACTCAAGGATTAAGAAGACATTCAAGCTTTGTTCCGTCTCATTTCTGCTCTGGCATTCTTCTCTTTGGCCCCTTTATCCTAAATGCCATTTCTGCTCAACAGCAGAGCCTACATTAGAGAAGTATCTTGCACTTTCTCAAGGTGCCCCCAACTCTGTATTTCCATGGATCCTTAAAATACATTTGTGGCAGGGGCTGCCAGCTCCACTTTAATGAACAGGAACCCAGAGGTGAGATTAGTCACCAATACTGAACCCAGTGCTCATCTGGACTTCTGAGCTTTGTCCTGAAACTGAGATGAGATGGATCAGTGGCAGCTTTTCTATCCTAGTAGAGAGCAAGAGGGCTGGCTTCTCTAGAACTTCACATATACTCCAGGATAGGACCCCCACTTGGAACAGCCCCAGGGAAAAGTGCCTTCAAAGGGATTCCTGTCACCTACAAAGGGGGGTGGCTGCATTCTGACTCTCTTGTTGAGAAACACTCCTTTCATGGAGACTTCACACACACACACACACACACACACACACAGAGAGAGAGAGAGAGAGAGAGAGAGCCAGCTCCGATAGGGCTCAAAGCTGAAAGCTCTTTGGGAAGATCCCCCCAGCCTGGGAGGTTATAATGAAGGCTGGGGGCTTCGTCTCACAGCAAACTCCCTGGAAGAGAAGTGCATTCTAGCCCCACTCCAGATTTTACTCTTCACCAGGTTTTACCCTTCACCGCTTCTCCTAACACTTCAAAGGAAGTATTTTTGTACAGCTCAGGGAGGAGTGTAAACTGGCCAGCTGCTTCCAAAGCAGAGAAATTAACCCTGAAAGGGCCACTGGCCTGACCCAGCATGCCAGAAAATAAGAGAACAAGGTCATGGGGAGTAGACAGGCGTCCCCATACTTCCCCAGGCCTGCCCTTTCAGGCCATACTGAGGACATGGCTCTGAAACCATTACAGAAAAGCAGGGACTCAGTTCCTCTAAGCACGCAAACAGCTAGTTATAAATACCCTCATAGGCTGCAGGGTCAAAGAATCCAGCAGTTAGCACTTCAGTGGAAACTCCAGCTAAGAGAACAGGCCTTGTGCGCAGCCCCAGCCCTCCCTGATCCATGCAAAGAACTGCAGAGTTCAAAAGCAGCCACACAAAACCAGCCCCCAAAGTCCAACTTGGCATGGCAGCCAAGGGAGAATATGGCTTCAGCAGTGTTCTAGAAGCTGAGCCCTTTCCAGCAATGCCCTATTGGGCCTTTTTAAAAGCTTTTACGTACTCTTAAAATCTGTCACCCTACAGACTGTATCTTACCATAAATTTAGAATCAATGTTCTTATAATTATCTAGTTTAAATTTGGTGAACCCTTCCAGTGAAGACTAAATGAACACCGCACACAATATTCCCCAGTACACCAGTGAGTTAAGTCTTAAACTTCTGTGTGCAGATTGCTAAAAACACAGCCACCCACGAGTGAGCAGTGCAATCAGCATGGGCTTCTCTTAAGAGCACACATACATCAGTGTCTCCCCACCCCCATCCCACTCAGCCCCATCCCTAACCACTCTATCACAGAGGATGTGAACTCTAACCAGAAACTCTATGGCATCCCAGCAGCCTTGGCATTCTATACAAGTACAGGTGAGGCCCCAGAAGCACTCAGGTGAGGCTGAGCTCCTGCCACCTGGCTGCTAGGCAATCACAGAGCTGCAGGCAGATGAGTGTTTGCCCCATCCCACTGGCAAGGGCAGCCTATAATTTACTGACACTGAAAAGTATGCTATAAATAGTTGGTGTTTTTAATGTTGTCGGGCCTCCAAAACAGAGGGGGCCTAACAGCTGTGTGGGGCCAGGGCTCTGGGGATGGAAGGGCTACAATTTGGAAATCCTGGGTGGTGTAGTCAAGCGTCTTCAAAGAAAGAACTCCAAGAGTATCACACTCGATCTAAAGAGACTACAGGAAAGAGAGAAAGGCTGTCAAAACTATCAATCAGGATTTACAAACCACAAGTTAGCAGAAGAATGAACAGCACGAAGGGGCTCTTCATGCGAAGCTCCACAGTTCAATAGAAAAAGGGAAAGTAAGGGCTGGGGATGTAGCTCGATGTAGAGCGCTTACCCAACTTGCATAAGGGTTCAATCCTCAGCACGGGAAAAAATTTAAAAAGGGAAAAGCAACCAGAATTGCCAATTATACCACATTTAGGACTCTAAGACACATCAGGACACTCCCAATTAAATGAGCACAAGGTGATTAAGGACTCATTCAGTCATTCAACATACCTTTTCTGAACTCCATCCTGATGAGTTCTGAAAATACAAAGAACAAATCAGAGCCTTTTTGATAATTTCTAGTGGAGAAAATGGGCAATAAAACAAACAATTTCCAAAAATGAAGAGGATCTCTTATAATTTTAAATCTATTTACACTACAACTTGGTATAAGGGAAAAAAAAAATCTTCTCCACAATCATTTGTTCTTCTGGAATAACTATACCCACTAGATTTCCTAAAACTGAAGAAATATGAAGAAGGAAGAAGAGTGGTAAATAAATCTAGCATTCTTAATTCTGAACACAAATGCCTGAATCAAATAAGACTTATAGTTAGCACTGAACTCATGAGAGTGTTCATACACACACACGTGTCAATGGTCAGACACATTCAGTTCAAACTGAATAGTTGCTACTGAAACTTTGCAGGCCTATTTTCAGCTTTTTAATTTTTCTCAGAAATCATCAAAATTCTTCCTGGGGAAAAACATTAGAATGAATTCTATCTGAAATACAAAAGCAGTTCAAAGTATCTCACTTTGTCCTTCAGTTCAAAGTATCCCACTTTGTCCTTCCTAAATTGAACCAAGTTCAGAGTCAATGTGATGAGAAATGTCAAAACCATCTCCTGGGGCTGGAGTTTTGGCTCAGTGGTAGAGAGCCTGCCTTGCATGTGTGAGGCACTGGGTTCAATTCTCAGCACCATATATAAATAAATAAAGGTATTGTGTTCATCTACAACTAGAAAAGAAATTTTTTTTTTTTAAATCAAACCACCTTCTATGAAGAATAAGGGAAAGAACTGGGGTTGCTCAGCAAGAAAAGCACAATTTTATTGGTTTTGATGATAAGGATCACAACCTTCAAAAATCTGAAAGTCCTCAAGTCTCAGTGGCTCTATGTTATGGGCTGAGTTATGTCTCGAAAATTGATGGGTTTAAATCCTAAACCCTAGTACCTCAGAATGTGACTATTTGGGATGGGATCTTTAAAGAGGTAATCAGGTTAAAACAGGTCCAGATCCAATATGACTCTTGCCTTTATAAGAGGAAATCTGGACAAGTCACAAGGGGAAACCATGTGAAAACACAGGACAACCACCCATCATTTTATAAGCCAAGGCAAGAGGGCTCAGAAGACTGCTAACCTCCAGAACTGTGAGAAAATAAATTCTTGTTTAAGCACTTAGTCTATGATAATTGGTTATGGTAGCCCTAACCCACTTATACACTAGAAGAGACAGCACTGAAACCAAGAAGCAGAAGTATGGTTTGACATAAGGACTTTCTGACAGTTAGCACTCTGTAAAAAAGAAAATGCCTCCTCAATGGAGGTAGGAGGAAGGCAGTGGGGACACACTGAAAAGAAGCTGAGCCCAGGTGCAAGAGAGCAGGGCTTGGGGCCTCATCAAAAGTTATTAAGGCGAAGATGCTCAGACTGTTGCTGACAATATCACCAGGTAGGTCAACCCCAGTTTTATATTTATTTTTTTTTTAAACCCCAAGTCAACACTGTACAAAATACAACACATAGAGAAGAACTTGAGCTCCTGATCTGAGTTTCCTCTTAGCACCTTAAAGGTGGAATATTTCAATCCAGCTCATGTCACTTACTCTTCCTGCAGGCAACTACATTCGTCTTTCATGCATTAATCACAGTAGACAAACATGGAAAAGGCATGTCCATCCAACTCCTCCATGGCTGCAGGCTCTCAAAACCAGGCAGCCAAATGTACAGGCTAAAAATCATTGGGGAGCATAGCCACTCCTGATCCAGGATGGAAACCCAGAAGAGAGAGGGCAGCAGATTATCAAGAGAATATCTCCTTCCAGGAGGCTTTCCAGGCATTTCATCCAACTGGAAAACAGCTCATGAAATCAAGTCACAATAAAGACTTCCCCCATTTCCTGCTGCCCACCCCCCTCCAAAATGCCACAGGACAGGTAGCTTGGAGCTGGGGTTGTATTCACTTTGGGATTATTCCATACACCACTGGACAGTATAACTGTTTCAATCTTTTATGACTCTTCTCAACCCAGTAAAAATTAAATTCCTCAAGGAGAGGTGCTATTTCTTGATTCTTTCTTACTACCGAACTATACCCCATCACTCAGTTATATAGAAGACACAAATTTGCTCAGCTGAAATAGGAAAAAAAAAAAAAAATGTCCAGGCCATTCTGCGTGGTGATGGCTATATCCCAGGGTCCTTAAGTTGGAAGTGACCAGTCTTGGCCTACCTTATTCATAATCCAACTGAACAAGGACAGATCCTAAACCAACCTAATACCAAGTACCTATAGCAGAATCTCCCCCAGTACTTTGGGTCCTTGGAGAAAGGAGTTTTGTGGTCAAGTATATTTGAGAAATGCCAGAACAAACAGAATAAAATCTTTTCAGTAAGATTTATTAAAGCCATTAATTCACTACCATGCAGAATATTTCTTCAAGAGGGAATGATGGTAAACAGCATTTCTCAAAATTAGGTCAAAATGGAACATTCTGCAAGACTGGTGTTCTTGAGAAAATGAGAAATGCTCATCTAGGGCATACTCCAGAGAAGTCTGCATGTGGCTTTAGAAAGTATACATCTATTTTAATACAGGTATGCCTAAAGTTCCCCAAATTTACCACCACAAAACCTAAATAAGTCACCCAGTAAAAAAACAAATTAAGAAGAGATAGAAGACTATGTCCCTGAGCCTAGAGGGTCTTTGTCTATCCCAAAAATTAACTTAGGAATGGTCTTACTGGGACAACAACAAAGGCAAGATGAGCCCCAGCCTCCCTCCCCTGGAGTGTATGTGTTGCAGCTGACATCTTTCCTAGGGGCAAAGAAGCAATAATCAAGGGCTTGGGTTAAGAGGAGGCCTCCTTGATCCCCAGATGTAATCCAGCATAGCTAAAGAGAAAAGATAAGGACCAGGCTAAAATAAATTAATTAATTAATTAAGCAGACAGGAATAAAGGTCACAAGGAACTGATACTAAGAGAAAAAGAGAGGGAGAGAGAAACCCCAAATTAAACATTCTCAAGAAAATTCTGCCTGGACTGGCCCAGTTCATTCTGCACCTCTTGCCCTAAATAAAAAAGCTGACACGTGCTTTAGTTCTGGCTAGAGCAAGCAATGCTTCTGGAACAACTTCACCTTGGTTACATATTTCTACTTTAAACATTCCAAAGTTGCTGAAGGCCTCCCAGGAGCATCTGCTCCTGTTTCTCAGGCGGGAGTTAGTTCCTGTGGAAAGTGTTTGTTTAGTTTGATTACAACTTTGAAGAGGGATAGGAATTCTGGCTCAGAAGAATTTAATAGCCAGGCCCTTCTCTTACATAATTTGTAAACAAACAGAGTTTATCCCAGTGTGGCTCATTGGGCTCACTGGCTGGATTTAGAAAAATATATTCCTCATTCATCTGGGAGAAGCCACAGTAAGGCCTGTCAATAACTAGAAAAATGTCCAAACCAGCCTATCGCCCTATTGCCTAATCCTAGGGGACCTAGCTCAGGATAGGGAACAATCACAACCTTCCTGCTGAAGCCCAGGACAGTCAAGAGACAGAACACAAATGGAAGGGTGATAGGCAGAAATTGAAAGGCAGCTGATAAATTGCTCCCCAGAAGTTTCCACATACTCATGATACATTAAAAAATGCCCTCAGAAAAAAAGTGTTAGCCAAGGTCAAATGCCACAATAGCAATTTTCCCCTAAGGTGTCATGAATGGTTGAGTGTATGGGTGGAGAGCAATTTGTAACTAATAACAGTTAAAGACCAAAGTTGGCATGTGATTTATTTATCTTTAATAAAGTGAATTCAAGGTTGTCACTAGAACATCACTTACTCCCTTAACATTCCAGGCAGTTCTCATGAAAGGAGTGACTACTGGGGAACAGCCCTCTGGCCACTGCAAAGGAACTGTTGCAACTGCAAACTGCTGGAAAACAAGGGGCAGGAAGGAGGTTTTGTCATCAAAAACCTAACCAGGTGTGGTAGTACAGCTACTCCAGAGGCTGAGGCAGGAGGATTGAGTTCAAGGCCAGCCTGGGCAACAAAGGCAACACAGCGAGACCTTGTCTCAAAAAAAAAAAAAAAAAAAAAAAGAAAGAAAGAAAAGAAAAGAAAAAAGTGGGGCAGGGGGAATCCAGCAATGACATATATGTCCCCACTGGTTTCAATGGTTAAAGTCAACACCTTTCCCTGGCATTCAAAGGCATCCATCTCTCACTCACACTTTGAAGTTCTTTTCCCTCCCTGATTCCCCAGTTAGGTTGCCTCTCTCCCTACTTCTGTTCCCACCAAACACCATTCTGAGAGCCAGTTGCAGATCTCTTCTCCTCCTTCCAATAATTGTTTCCAATCCCCTGCACTCAGTTTACAGTCGTGGGGAATGAGGCCCAGGACAGCTGGCTGCCCTTGAGTCCCTAAGCAGTAGACCAGGAGGCAGATAAGGTCTCCTGACTCCAGCCAGGCCTCCCTTGCCTCCTCAATCCGCCAAAAGCATGTTCTATACCAGGTAACACCCCAAACTATACAAGCAAGGAAAAGCCCCCATTAGATGCCAATCCAGTATGGGGCTCAGCAAAAACTGCCTTCCCCACCACAGGGGCCAGCAGGGGCCAATCCAAGCACCAATCTTTCTTAAGATCTAGATACTCTCTCTTGGCCCCAAGCATGTGGCACTTAGCCCATGCATGTTGTACTGGACCATCTCAGGGACACATCCTGTTTTTACCATTGGCCCATAAAGGCCACCCCTAACAATCTTAAGAGAAGGCCGGCAATGATTCTATGAGCAATATTCAGAAAATATCAAGCCCCACATCTATCAACCCTCTTCAGGAAAAAGAGGTCATTAGGGCTGGAACTCAGATAAGCAAAGCAAGGTCAGATACACCTTGCAATATCTGAAACCTATTGAAGATTTCCTCACCTTCTTACCCCAAAATGCAGTAACAAGGCAGTCCGTAAGGAAGAGGCCAGGACTGCTTACAATCATAAGGAGAAGAAAGTATTAAGGTATTTCTTTTTTTTTCTTACCATTTTTCAGATCCAAAGTCTAATAGACAAACTGACACTTCCTGACACAAATCATATTTTAGTTGGGTGCAATGACATTTGCCTGTGAACCCAGCTGCTTAGAAGGCTAAAAAAGGAGGATCACAAGTTCAAAGCCAGCCTGGGCAACTTAGCAAGACTCTGTCTCAAACTAAAAAGAATTAAAAAGATTAGGGATGTGGCTCAATTCACTATGTAAGTAGTAGGGCTAAATGAAGGTGCTTCCTTCTTTTGGAGTAACTACATTTCTAGGATCATAAGCACACAGACCTCATTTGCATAAAATTCTATACCTGCAAGGGCAGGTGTTAGTTCAATGATTTTCTGTGAAATCACCCTGAATCTAAAGGGAAGAGTCCTCAGTAGGGTTGGTAAACAAGCCCACATGAAAGCCCCAGGAAAGGCCCAGGCTTAAAAGTTGTTAGTTTCAAGTTGCTGCCCATTTCAAGAAAGCAAGTTTCCTGCAGGCAGCAACAAAGAGATAAGACCAGAAAGGGCTTCAAAACTTTGGAAAGAAATTCAAAAAAAATCAAAAAAGCTTCTTCACACAAACATATCTAAAAACTCACCTAAGACACTAGGCCCCCACCTGGGTACCAATGGTCTCCACTAGGCCAGGAGCTTCATCGTGGCTCCCCCTCAACACATGCAGATAAAACTAATCACCAATTTTAAAAACCTAAACTGAGGGCTGGGGATGTGGCTTTAGCGGTAGCGCGCTCGCCTGGCATGCATGCAGCCCGGGTTCGATCCTCAGCACCACATACCAACAAAGATGTTGTGTCCGCCAAATACTGAAGAATAAAATATTAGGAAAAAAAAAAAAAAAGAAACCTAAACTGAAAGCACAGGTCCTATTGCTTTATTATCAATGCAGGCTTTCCTTCCTTTAACAAAAACAAATTTCATTCAATGGATCACATATCCAGCTAAGCCCAGGGAGAGCCAAGACAGAAAGGACTCTGCTTCTGCTCCCAGTTTTGACACCCAAAGGGGAAGGATAGAGACATGCTCCAGATGACACGGGGCAAACTGATGCTCCCTGAAATCATTAGAAATGTAAACTTCACCACATACAGGTCCAGTTGTACTAATTCAGCCCTCTTGGACTTCTTTCTTTCTTTCTTCTAAACTTTGCTAATTAGTGACTCCCACACATTCCCTTCAAAAGAGATTTGCATGCTACCCAACACTGCTTTAAAACGTTTCCTAGACATAACTCTTATCCACAGCATGGCCAGCATGCACTGTGCACCAAGGACAAAAGGATGCCCAGGAGAAGGTAAGAAAATATAGAGGGCTGTTTAGGATCCTTAGAGAGGAAAGCTGGGCTTCACTCACTTCATTCTCAATAAAATGAGACAGAGATGAACTGCAGCCATGCTGCCTTGTCATTTTTGCATTCTTCCGAACAATCTTCCAATCAGTTTTTTTAGCTGATCAGAAGCTACTTCTAGTGTGAAATCAAACATGCCATTTTAAAAAAGCATGGACCAGGCACAGTGGTGCATGCCAGCGTGTAATCCCAGCAGATGGGGAGGCTGAGACGGGAGGATCACAAATTCAAAGCCAGCCTCCGCAATAGCAAGGTGCTGGGGATGCAGTTCAGTGGTTGAGAGCCCCTGAGTTCAATCCATGGTACTTCCCCCAAAAAAATAAAAGAAAGCATGGAATCAGGTGTGGGGGCACACACCTGTAATCCCAGTAACTGGGGAAGGTAAGGCAGGAGGATCATAAGTTCAAAGTCAGCCTCAGCAACTTATTAAGACCTTGTCTGAAACTAAAAAATAAAAAAAGGAATGAGAATGTAGTTCAGTGGTAAACTACCTCTGGACTGAAGAAAGAAAATAAGAAAAAAACCCGAAGTTGAATGTAAGTAGTTGACCCCTGTGGTCCCTCCAAAAGGAGCCAAATTAAATGAAAACACTATTTTCACAGTCCAAAAGCAGTAAGAGCATCATCTTAGCGTCAAATCAACTGCATATTTAGAGAAAAACTTCCCACTGAAAACCCAAGAGAAATGACATAGCTAGAAATGATCTTAAATCTGTTTTAGAGAAAGGCTTATTCGGGTTCTCCCCATCATCACCACTGTTTTTTTGTTGTTTGTTTTTTGTTTGTTTGATTGGTTTGATTTGGTTTGGTTTTTTGGTACTGGGGATTGAACCCAGGATTGAACTTTACCATTGGGCTACATCCCCAGCCCTTTTTATTTTTTGAGACAGGATCTCTCTAAGTTGCTTAAGGCCTCACTAAGTTGCTGAGGCTGACTTTGAACTTGCGATCCTCCTGCCTCAGCCTCCTGCAACCACTCCCAGTTTTACTTGGATTCTTAAGTATACAAAGACAACAATTGCCTTTCAATTGTATCTTTTGTTCTAGATTAAATAAGTTATCAATCAACTCAATAAGTACAAGTACTCTAGATTATGTACTATGAGCAAAGAGAAAAATTCTACTACACAACCAACCCCACTGCTTGCAAAGCTATGGGGGTATAGAGAACGTGATTCATGTTTCAGTATAGCCAATGACTGAGACAATGCAACTCTGCAGAGAAAAAAGTTACATTGACAGAAATTAAGTCTGAATATGGTGCTGGGTTGGAAAAACAAATCAAAGCAAAATCTTATCAACAAATCCTCACAGAACTAGACCATGAGAAGGCACGGACACCATCTGGGCACTGTGGGGAACAAAACGGTCACCACCTGCTCCTTTGGCAAGTTGATAGTACATTCTCAAGGACCATAAAGTTCTCATGTGGAAGAGACCAGAAAAATTAGGGGAAATTAGATAAGATTAAAATAATAGTTGAAGGATAGCACAAGGCCATACAAGATAAATTGTTAAATGGAGTATAGCTGTGCTATTTGGCACCTTGCGGTTTTATGTGAAAATGACTCCAGGAAATCTTTCTCCAGGTGGCAATTAACATTTTAGCTTAAATTCCCCCAAAAAGGAAAATGGAAAATTCAGAGAGGAGGGGGAATCAGCGTGATTCAGTAACTCCACCTGGCACAAAATAAGCAAGCATTCAGTACATATCCACTAAAACAAAGTATATAAAACTCCCAGCCACTGGTCCTGTCCTGGGTTCCCACTAAGCATCAGCACTTCTCTCCGCTGTAGCTGCCAAGCTGTCTTCTAACGAACAATTTACCTGTCTTCCCACAGGACTATGAACTCCTTGATGATGATAATTTGGTAATAGCAACAGCCACTGATACTAACATAAATTAAACATTTAATGTATATCTTACATATATTATGTCACTTCATCTTAAAAAATGCTTTGGAGGTACAAGCGATGTGACCTCATGCTACAGATGAGGAAAGAGAAATTCACCAAGTTTGGGTGAATTTCTGGCCAAGGTCACACAGCTGGCAGTGGCAAAGATGGCAAATATAGGCCTGTCTGGTACCAGTGCTGTGCTCTCCACCCTACGCCCCTTGCATGGCAAGAGCCTAGTCAGTTCTGAACTCTCAGAATACAACACACAGAAGATTTTAGCCTCAAGAGGGCTTCTAGCTGTGAGAGATTAGCAGACCACCACTGGATTACCTTCCTCACACTACTTATGGTGAGGATGTACACACAGTCCTTCTCCAATTACTGGCTGCACTTTGGTGTCCTATGTACCAAAACAGGAGTGGGGGGATGGGAGCTTCTTATTACTCTTAATCCTCCCAAGGATCTAGTGAGACAAACAGTATAAAGTTCCAAAGACAGTGTCTAACACACAGTATTCATTCATTCAAATATTTCATCAACCACCTATGTGACCTTCAGCCCTGCAAGGCTTCCAAGTAGTAGAAGGCAAAGCAAGCAATAATGGGGGGTTGGGGGTATTGTCATGAAATGTTCTGGGCTCCTGCCTGCCAGGGCCAGGTAAGTAACAGCAGTTCAATAACTTAGACTGTTTCACAAGCAGAATATTTACTCAGAGCCCAGGCTAGAGAAATCACTATCCTCTATCATTTGTTTTGATTAGGAAAAAGTTTCCTTCTTTTTCTTATTGGTTTAATAAATCTACATTGCAGCTCTGTTTTTCCCATCCCTGAGACTAAAGTCTTTGATTTTCTATTTCTTTTGGCCAAGAAGTCCGGCAGAGCCAAACAGGGCAAGCCTATAATGATCAAGAGAGAGTTCTGTCCATCTGGATGTCCTGCCCCAGTTACGACAGAATCTGCTGAGGCTACATTGTAAGTCATAACTTGCAGAGGCCCGGACAACAGAAGCAAGGACAGAATACCACAACACTGCCTGGCCATCTATAAAGAGTCACTTCCACACACACTGCCCAGGTCTCTACACTGGTCTGAAAGCTTTCGGATCAGTCAGAAAGTAGATTCCTGAGCCAAATCTGAAGAGAACTTGGACTCTAAAAAGTCAAGGGATGAATAGAAGAAAGTGAAGGGATGAACAGAAGCCCCTTAAGCAATCTCAGGCAGGCAGGATGATGGAGAGAGGTGGCCTTTACCAAGGAGGCAAAACGAAGGTCGACTTCGTGTGTGTGAATGCAGCCAAAGAGCCTTCGCCAAAGCTGCAAAGGAAACAAAAATAAACTAACAGGATAAAAGGAAGGCTGTTGCATGAGGAAGAACTTTTGCTCCAGTTTTAAAAAGAGAAAGAGAGAAAAGAAAAAGAAAGCACACACTGAAATGATCTAAAGCTGCCTATAAATATTTGGGAACATCAAAGGCGGTCCTGTTAAATTAAAAATGCTGTCACACAGATAGGAACTCGCCTCTAGCACTGCCAGCTTCAACATGTGAGCCTGTGATCTGAGGAGCGAAGGCTCAGCTCCTCGAGAAATCTGATTCACTAAAGAAAAAAGTGAACAAGCAGTTGAGTTTTAATAAGGGCATTAAATACCTTAGGAATGAGCTAATTAGAGTTTAACTCTTTCAAGATTGTCCGAGCTCTTAAGAATGCTGTAAAGTAAGCTCTCTCCAGAATCTAGTTAAATCAGCCTCAAAACCTGCAATGTGAAAGAAAAATACTAAAATAGCACCTTAGAACTTCAAAGCCGATAAATCCCAACAAGTCAACTTAGACTTAAAGGCAGAGGCCACATGAAGAAGAGGAAGGAAGAGGTTAACCAAGAAATGTTTTCTGAGGTGCGGTTAGGTTGCTTGCTTATTTGAAGGCCTTTTTTTTTTTTTTCCTAGTTTAGATAAGAATAAACTCACTTTCTAATCCCAGATTTGTTCTACCCTGTGAGTTGCCCTTTGCCCCAACACACTCTGAGGAGAGACGCAGGGCATAGGGTAGGAAGTCCTACTGACCTCGCTCACAAGCCATACAAGAAATTATAGCTGAGCCTCCCAGATACACTCAAGGTCACTAACAGAAGTCACCCCAAAAAAGTTTTCTTTGCACACATTCTGAATCGGAATCCCAAGGAAACCAAGATGAATTCCCAGCCAGGAAAGATCCATCAGGACAGCAAACGCTCTTTTGTGCTGAAGGAGGAAGATGCAGAGCCCCATGGAGAAAAGTATACACACACCTTCACAGAAAGAGCATCTATTTCTATCACCCGGTTTCAGGAATGTGAGAGAAGGAGGTAGACAGCGATGGAAATCACCTTCTCCATTCAAGGAGAGGAATGCACAGCCCAGTCTTGGTGGAAGGGGGATGTGGGGGGGGTAAAAAAAAAAAAAAAAAAAAAGACCCACAATGCACTCCAATCATTCCCATTTTTAGAAAAAGTCAATGTGTCTAATTTGGTGGCGGGGGGTGGCGGGTAAGATTAATAAAGTATTTGCTTTGGCAAAATTGCATACTGGATTAAACTAAGCGCTGAAGTCATTTGTGCTTGCCACATAATTAGGCCCCCAGAGCGTGGCCTTAGTGTATCACAGCATTCCACATACCCTGGCCAGATCCAGAGGGCGCAATCAACCACCCTGCTTTCCGTCAGAGCAGTCTTACCCAAACACAGGCCATGTGGTTCAGCAACAACAGATGGCAAGCCTAGAAGCACATGAGACTCATAATTCCCATCCAGCTGAGCATGTGCATGTGTCTGTGTGTGTGTGCACGTGCCCAAGTGACAAAGCTTGAGGCTTGGCGGTGATCTAGCTGCAGACAGGAGGAATGAGCAGGTAAGTTTCAGCGAAGCACCACTCCCAGGACACAGAGAAGAAAGAGGGGACTGGGAGTCAGGGAGGAACAAACAGCCTGGGCCTCTCTCTAAGGAGCCCATGGATCCCTCACCAGGGCAGAAGGAACACAGCTACAAGCAAGATGGCATTGAACATGTTTTTTAAAAAAAAAAAAAGATTCCCATGGTATTATCACTCTCAAAGAGTGGTAACCTGGAAAAGCTACCACTTCAGAATAAAACTTTTCAACCATCTGGAAACCACAACTTAAATGTTAGGTATATGTGGGGAACATCACGAAATTATGTATGTTCTTTTTCTTCATCCCATCCTGACTAAACACCAATAGCATGCTGAGTAACTCGTGTAATCTTTGCAGCAAGTCTAGGAAGGGTTTATCTCCATGGAACAGATGAAGAATTTGAGATCCAGAGGCAAAGCGCGTTTCCACAGCAGGTAACTGGCAGTGTCAGTCTGACTCCACTCTGCTGCCTCTCCCATCATCAAAGGAAACCCAGAAGGACTTCTGTCCACAGTGCTTACAATATGCTTTAAGGAACCTGGCAAACACTGTGTATCTGCAATGCAAAATTGAAAACTACCGCTCCTAATTAGCCATGCCAAAGCTTCATGACACAAGGAAGTGTCCTCCCAAATCCAGCTGGCTTTTAAAAGGTGTAGTTATAAGAACTAAAGAGAATTTGTACCCAAATCAGGTTATAGTTCAAAAGTTAACCTGAAAGTTGGTGACTAGGGCCAAGCGCGTTGGTGCACATCTATAATCCCAGCGGCTCAAGAGGTAGGAAGATCTCGAGTTCAAAGCCGGCCTCAGCAACAGCGAGGCCCTAAGCAACTCAGTGAGACCCTGTCTCTCAAAAAAATACAAAATAGGGCTGGAATGGGACTCAGTGGTCAAGCGCCCCTGACTTTAATCTCTGGGCCCCGCACCAAAAAAAGAGAGAATTGGTGATTAGGAATATATTTGTATTTTTTTCCAAAATATAATAGGGCTATTTCAGCCCCACAAAAGGATCACCCATTAAACTATAAGTTACCAAAAGTTTGAGACTCCATACTCCAGTCAACCGACCCTCAAAGAAGAGAGGTTGTGGCTGGGGTTATGCCTCAGTGGTGAAGCACTTGCCTAGCATGTGTGAGGCACTGGGTTCGATTCTCACCACCGCAAACAAATAAATAAAATAAAGGTCCATCAACTAAAAAATATTTAAAGAGAGAGAGAGAGAAGAGAGCTAGCACCAAGTAGACAAGCAGCCAGCCAAAGCAGATGCCGAGAACCACATACTCAATTCCTGACATCCCCTTGGTATCTCTATTTCCTAACTTTACACACAATTCTATGGCTCCCTGATTTTCTAGGAAGGGACCTCAGAAATGAGAAGCAGCAAACCAGATTGCTGCGGGGAAGCACTGGAGAAAAAGGAACCATTTATAGATAGGGGCCTCATGGGTCAACAGGGAGAAGGAGGAGAACCTTACTGCATGGCACCATCTCCCACACTTCACAACACTAGGGAGTGCTATTCACCTCTGCTCTCAGCCTACAGCCACAAATAGAAGTCAGTATCCTGAGGAAAGGACAGCTTTTCATACTTTGCACAAATAGGCCCTTTGGTCTGAAGTGGGGAAGTGTTAACAGATTAAGACATGAACCCTGCCCTAAAGGAGGTTACATTCTAGTAGAGAATATCAAAGTTGACTCCCAGTCAACAAGCGAAAATTACATTTGCGATTAGCCTCCCTCTTCTGAAACAGAAACTTTTCCTTTGGTTTTTTTGTGTGATGAGGTTTGAGGACAAGCCCTCTACCAGACTATATAAGCTATTGAACCTGGTCAGTTGAGCCTTCAGTGGCTCAGGTCTCCTTCTATAAAGAAGTGACATAGCACAATGGATGGCACCTCCAAGTCCATCCCACTCTACCTTCTGGGATCCCATCTGGCTTACTAGGCCTGATCAATTCCCCTTCTGACAGTTCACTGCAGAATACCAAGCACTGCAGAATAATCATGCAAGACAACATTGCAAAGGGCACTGAGGTGGGATGCTAAGCACACGGCCCTCATCTCCTCATCCCAACTCTATTCGCCAAAGTTTGAAAGCAGGGCAGCTCAAGATCCCACTTACAGATGATGGCACCCATGATCATGGTCTTTGCTGATATACAAGAATAGGAAAACAAGGAAAGACCATCTTATTCTTGGAAGATGGGAAAAAAAGAAGGAATGAAAATAAGGAGACAGGGAAAAGTCCCCCATCCACTCTTCCTCCTGGTCTATTCCTTCTCCCTTCTCCAATCAGACATCACTGGTCAGAGTTACCAGAGGGCAAGGGATGTTGGCAGGGTTTGTAATGTTAAGAGCCAAGATTCCCTCTTTACTCTACAGTATGTAGGAAAGACACACACAAAAAGCCCACCAAATAAGTTCCACAGGCTTGCAAAAGGACAATTAAAACAGGCTTGCCAAAGAAAATTAATCATTAAGAAAAGCAATTAATGCTATCCAGTATGCAATAAGAATTCTAGGCTTTTCTACAATATCTTTCTTGCAGGGACACTTCTAGGGAATAATTCCACTTGGAATATTCAAAACTATTCTGTCCCATCTCATGGTTGTTTCACAGCCCCCACCCCCTTCCAAAAACAAAGTTGGCATGACAACCAAGGCACCAGTCACCGTGGTCCCTAACCACATCCGCTGGGGCTTGGCATGCTGAGACGTGTGCCAACTCTGTTGTCTGTAGGGCACTCCTGGCCACAGCACACGCAAGCTATAATCAAGTCAGAAACCACCGCATTCGTATAGAACTCAGTTAAACATAAATATTCATTAAATGTGAAAACCTATGGTGATGCAATGTTGAGACTGCAAATTTAAACACAAGAGTCAGGAAATGCAAAAATTACCATTGCCACTGGAACTCGAAATCACCCACATGGCACATTTAATGCCACAAGCTAGTTTATATGTGTCCTAGAGATTTAAACCTAATAACTTCAAAACTTCAAAACTACATATTACCTACTCATTTGGCTTAGAATGAGGGTGACATTTATTGATGGCCACTGGAACATTTCCAGAGTGAACACGCCATGAAAAGGCAGTCATAAAAACCCTCTAGCACAAGTAAAACACAATACATCACAGATAGACTCTGGAATATTCCTGGAGGTCCCCATGCCCATGCAATTGACACTGTCCCACTGTCCCACAAAAAACAACAACAGTAACCGAAAAGTAAAAACCTCAATGCCATCATGTACAACTAAGCAATAATTTAATAATTTCCTAAATGCTTACTGTTGGCCCAGCAGAGCAGAAAATCAAATGTCACTAATTTGAAATCTGAAATTCTTTCATGCATAGCCTGCTGAACTCTTTAGAAATACTACTGTAGTACTTTAAACTTCTGCTTCCTACTTAGCACTTAAACACAAGATCAAGACCCATGCCAGAGCTTCCAAAGGGGGAAGAAAGCCTTAAGGGAAAGTGACACCAAATATTATACATACTTAAATAAAACACATCCCTAAAGTCTACAGTCAGGCTGTGATGTCACCTTCTCTATCACTCTCAGAACATACCCAGGCAGTCACACAGCAGGCTGGAAGGAGTTCATGGGTGTCATTTCCTCACCCGACCTCTCTTCCCCAGACCTCCAAAAGAGCACAGGCAAGGTGAAGTTATTTTGAGAGTCTGGTCCATCCTGACTCTTTGGAATAGCCCTAGGACACACCCATGTCTGAAAACTGCTTATGAATAGTTGCTACAATCATAGAAAGTTCTTCCTCAAAAAACCCAGTCTTTTTCTGGACACACTAACATCCCCCTCATTAAAATATCCTGAGTTATAATGCTCTAAAAGCACTTAAATATCTGAGAATTTTTACATGCAAGGCAATAGAAAGATGGAGTGCTCTGGCTCAGAGGAACATGCTGGTGGAACAAGAAAATGTTTGATGGGAATGGCTAGAAATTTGGCTGCACATGGGAAAACTGGAAGAGGGTAAAAGAGAAAGCAAAAATGGCATTCAGGAATGTTGGGGTGCAGTAATATATTTCTGCAGAAGGGCAATCAAAATGGAAAGCACAGAGGGAGGAAAAACTGGGACCCATTCAGGGAACAAGGGCAGGAATACACAGGCCCAAGTCCCAGAGGCAACAATGAAAAAGACTGAAGAGCCAGCCAGCCTCTTAGCTCAGTAGTAAACAACAAGACATCACAAAAGATTCTGATCAAGGGACTGGTATGATCAGAGGTTAATTCAGAAAGATGAATCAGGTGGGAAAGAAGAGATGATGGGAAGAGAGAAGGGAAAAGGCTTGGGCAACAGCAGGCATGAAGAAGTAAGGTCAGCAAGAGGTAGAGCAAGCCAAGTATCATCATGAGAACACCACCATTCCCCTTTGACTCAGCCACAAGCTAACTTGATTTAAATTTTGAAATAGTTTGCAAGTCAGCTTGCAACATTCTTTATGTGCCATTAGCCGTCAGCTCATTACCTACTCCAAGACCGAGACACTTTCAGAAAAGATGCCACATCTTCAGGTACACTGTTATATTACAAAAATCACATAAAGGAGCTGAATTCACAATGTCAAATGCATTTAAGGAAAAATACACAATCAGGTACAAAGAAAAGCATTTGGTGTCAAGTAAGGGACAAGGCTTGGTGACCAGGACCACCTAAATGGCAGACAGCCTTCTTTCCGGGCAGAATGTACTCCCAGGTGAGAAGACAAACCAAGATGATACAACTAAAAGTATATCAGGGGGGCTGGGGATGTGGCTCAAGCAGTAGCGAGCTCACCTGGCATGCATGCGGCCCGGGTTCGATCCTCAGCACCACATACCAACAAAGATGTTGTGTCCGCCGAGAACTAAAAAAGTAAATATTAAAAAAATTCTCTCTCTCTCTCTCTCTCTCTAAAAAAAAAAATTAAAAAAAAAAATAAAAGTATATCAGGGACTAAAGCACCAAGTTCATGGAAGATTTTCTAGAACACAACCATAAAGTGAAATGCTGCTCTAGAAAGAATACATCAGAATCCCTAACACCTGAGTTTTAATGCCAATTTCTCTTGTGACCAATGGCAGGAGGCACCTGCCCACAGTTACCTCACTGTGAGAGCAAAATTGTGCCATTTTCAAGGTGCCCTTCATCTCAAAGAGTAACTCTCCTAATTAAAAGCATGGAACAAAAAGAAAGAAGGGACAAAGATCCTAATGAAGGTGCAGGACATGAGACTTCAGCTTTCAAGAAATCCAAGAGAAAATAAAAGCACCCACACCAAAGTAAGACCACTTTGATCACATCAGGGCCAATACAACCTTAACCAGCAGAATAACTTGAGACCCCTGCCCCCCACCCATGGACATCTGACATGAAGGAGAGAAAGGAGTGAAAGGAGTTGTGCAAAGTGCAACCTGAAGGAGTTCAACATTGGAACTTTCAGAAATAGCAAGGATGGCAAACTTAAATGCCTACAGGAATCAGACACTGGGGAATTTAATTATGAAGTAAGCTGGATGACAGTATAGGGACTCACAACCTGGAGAGCTCACACCCCATCTGAAGTAGGGTGCAGGTACTCTACTATAGCAGGCTGTTACCACATGGGAATGGGGACCTAATGTTGCCAGATCTTCTAATTTTTCAACATGTTAATTTGCATGTAAAATTTCTAGATATTTAACGGGAATGGAACAAAATACCTAGAAGCTGTTTTTAGCCCACAGGCTTGCCCGTTAGATGTACCCCTCAGAGTCTGGCGCTTGGCTCTATTTGTATCTATATCCACCAAGAATTGACAGTGTCACTCTGAATTCAAGTCAGGATTCATTTGGCCTTTCCCAACCCAGGGTGTTCATAAGCCTTATAGGAAAGAAGCAGGGCAGAGAATAGCAAATGCAGTAGCACCCTCCTGGGCAACAATCTGCTGCCACCGGTCTACAGACAGCACAATGGTCTGGGCCACAATGTCTCCTCTAGGCCTCCAAGCAATGCCATCTGCCTAGACAGCTACCACACCCCTGCCCAGAGCACAGGGGCAACCTGCTGCTCCTGAAATGTGCTCAGAGACACCTACAGGGAGGTAGCTGGATATGCAAGGTACCTACATAGAACTAGATACCACAACTCAGATCTCATGACAGAGAAAAAAACAAAATAGGATTAGTGCTGGACTCAGTGGCACACGCCTATAATCCCCAGGGGCTCAGGAGGCTGAGGCAGGAGGATCGAGATTCTGAAGCCAGCATCAGCAATTTAGCAAGATCCCGTCTCAAAACTTAAAAACGGTTTAGGGATGTGGCCCAGTGGTAAGCATCCTTGGGTTCAATCTCTGTTATTAAAAAAAAAAAAAAAAAAAAAAAAAAAAAAAGCCAGGATTCCACTATTTACTAAAAAGCAGGAATATATAGGCTTTCGCTTTATGACTTTGTTATTTTTCTGCTGTTAGATTTTTTTTTAAGAAAGACACACTATCCATTGTGAATGGGGTAAGCTGAGAGACAGGTATGCTCATCTAGAATGACCTTTCTACAGAGCAATCTGACTGTAAGTAGCAAGAATCTTAAAAATGTTTATACTGGACTGGGGCTGGGGCTGAGTGGTAGAGCATTTGCCTAGCATATGGAAGGTCCTGGGTTCGATCCTCAGCACCACATAAAAATATAAAGGTATTGCATCCATCTACAACTAAAAATATTTTTAGATATTTATATTTATGACCCTAATTCTAAAAATCCCATGATAATAATCAAGGAATACAGAAAGCAGCAGAAGATATAGCTCAATAGAGTGCTTTCCTAGCATGTGGGAGAACCTGGGTTCCAGTCCCAGCACAGAAAAAGAAAAATAAAAAAAAAAAAAAAGAAAGATTGTTCCTCATAACACTACTTCTAATAACAGAAACTAAGAACATATTACACAGTCACTAAAAATGTTTCAGAACATTTATTAACAGGAAATACTCAAGATAGACAAAGAGTTATAGGCACTACATGTTTTCCCGGCTTTTTTTAAGATCCCTATAAGCTCATGGGGGAAAAAAATTAAAGAGCTTCCAAAACACAAAGGTATTAAAAAGGTTAACAGAGTTAGGCATAGATAGTAGGAATTTTTTTCATATATTTCTGTATTTTCCAAGTATTCTGTAATAAACCTGTATTACTTGTACATTTTTTTTAAAGTTAGTTGCAGATTTTTTTTTTTAATATAAAGTCTGGGCCCTGACTATAGGTAATAAAAATTTAACTTATTCTAACATTTTTGCCTAAATCTCACTAAAATACATGTGGGTCCTGAGTCAAGTGGGGCAGTGAACTTTGGTTTTAGGGGACCCAAGTTGAAATCCCAGCTCTATGGCCTCAAGAAGCTTTCTTAGATGCTCAATCTCGGTTTCTTTTATAAACTGAAATTAATTAGGCAGCCCACATTTGTACTGGAGAAATCAGAGAAATAACATCTGTAAATCACAGCTATATATCATGGATATACAAAAGCAACATTTCGTCTCAAGAATGTATCCACAGTAGGAATTTGGTGATTGTCTGCTGACAATTTAGCATTCTAAAATTAACTCAAGTTCAAACAGAAATCAAGTTTTAATCAAATTCTTAGTGTTGGATGGAATTTTACATACACTTAGGCTAAGCCATCCTTACTTTTACTTTTTTAGCTTAAAAAATGCAGCAGCTTCTGCCCCAGGAGGCCACATGTCTTCACATACATTTTCACATCAAACTTCCAAGAGTCATCAAAGTTTTTTTTTCCCCCACCAAATCAACTCTCACATCCAAACAATCATAATCACACTAGCTGCTGGGAAGAGGAGGAGGATTAATATTAAGTCTTTAGAGTACACATCTTAAGAGTAATAAAAATAAAATGCTCTTCTCTGAACCACAATGGGCCCAGCTGACCTTATTCTTTTCACACTATCATGAGTCAACAGAGCTGCTAAAAGTCAGATTTTAAAACATCTCATTCAGGCTACAAATAGAACAAAGAGACTCCACTCTTTACCTCCTGCCTATTCTGTTTGACAGGTACAAAGGCACGTCTCCACAACGGGGTTATCAGCCTTAACCTCAAAAGTAAGTAGAAAGGAGTGGGGGAAAGGCCAAACTGTTCAAATCCACATACTGTGTTGTGACATACAATGGGTTGCCCAGGTCCAAACTCAGTACCAGGACCAAGTTTCCTATTCCAGGGACTTCTCAGTAGCCTCAGTCCCAGTACAAGTAACAGCTTGGGGTCTGGCTCCCTACCCTCAGCTGCCTGCAGGCAGGTTCACCCCATTCGGGGTCTGGTGGACAGAGGGCACTACTAAATGTCTGCCAAAGGAAGGAGCAGGGTGATGCACAGTTTTGGGCTCTTAAAGCCTTTTAATCAACAATTAGGGAATGTGCAGCCTATGCAAAGTAAGAAAGGCAATGAACATAGTACGTGACCTCTTTGGAGAAAGCCATGCAGACTCTGAATGGCTCTGAAAAGTCAGCCACAGGAAGGAGGTGTGTTTCACACCAGAAATCCCTTTAAATGCCAGAATACTTCAGCCGTTCCAGCTTTCCAATAGCCAAAAACAACGGAAGTGCCATCAAGTGACAGTTGTATACTTCAAGTCACTGGTCCTTCTTTCCAAACTTGGCAGCCTGGCTCTTAGTGGAAAAAACAAGTTGGAATGATCCTTCTGTAATTACAAAAAGAAGAAAGCAAGCTGGAAAGGAAGGAAGGAAGGAAATAAATTTCTGTGAGGGTAGGGAGTTTTCCCAGTTGATGATATAGAACCACTTCTTGATCAGCCATTCACGGTTTAAGCTCAACTTTAAATTCCACCATCGGTTTGATAACCTCATCACAAGAAGTGCCAAGTGAAGCCGTCTTGTGAAAACAGAAATGTCTTAGGACCAGAGTTTGAATCTCAGCTCTACTTACTGTCATGCTCAATGACTCTGACAAGTGACTTTACCTCTCCACTCAGTTTCCTCATCTGAAAACCTGGTAAATGTCACCTACCTTATCTGTTAAATGAGAGCAGAGCACTACCCAGGGACTGGCACATGGTAAGTAAGTACTTAATCATTAGTAGCTTTTTTTCTTTTGAGACAGGCTCTTATTATATTGCCCAGGCTGAGCTTGAGAGCCTCCTGCCTCAACCTCCTCAGTAGTTGGGACTACAAGTGTGTACCAGCTTAATTAGCAGCTATTTTTAAAAGTTCTGACAAAGACTGACAGATTCAATTTAAATTAATTAGAGAGGAAAAGCAACCACTTAAACTCAATGTACAATTGAACAGTGCCTGGCTTTCCTCAACAATCTACCTGATCATAAGACATGCTTCTGCATCTGCTCTTCCCCAGTATCCTCTGCTCAGATGCAGCCAGGGAGAACAAAGCCTGAAGTTGGGGGACCTGAATATTAACCCTGGGTTGTTCCATGTGGCCCTAAGTAAGGTGCTTTACCTCTATGGATTTTGGTCTTATTATCTAACATATTAAAGGACTACAACTGGTTCTTTTTGATCATGAAGATTAATTTAAATATCACCTTTGCCTTGAACTATAAATTATAAATCCACATTCTTCAAACTAGGGAAACCATCATAAGCAAAATCTTTCACTTAGCATATATTCAGATTAATGATGATTTTCTGAATACCAAGCCTTTATAATTACTCCAGGGGACACAAGTGATTCAAACATCTTTTTATCCACAGTGTCTGCAGTGTTTTATCTGGAAAAGGTTAACTTGAGACTTTTATAATGCTAGGTATCCTGCCCTGGAATGTGCACACCCCACACAGATCTCTCCATATAACCCAATTTTATAATACCAGTGGGTCTTCTGGAACCAGAGAGAGATATCCTTTCCTTCTAACCAAGCAAACTTGTGGAAATAACCAAAAAAGGAAAAATAACCCTGAAGTTAATCAGCCAAACCAGACAAAGTTGTTCTCATTAATTAATCAAACCCCGTGACACTCAGTGTCTACCTGACGTCCACTCTAAATCCATCATTCATTAAACAAATATCAAGTGTCTGATGAGTAAGTAGCAGGTATGGGAGTCTCAGGGATGGATCCAGGGGTGAATAAAAACAAATGGAACTACACCCTTAGAGTTTAGGTCCATAAGGGAAGGTGTGAGGAGCTGCTCTTAAAGCATTTCAATGCCAACAGACACATCACTTAATTTTTCAATGAACTGTGGAAAGGAATACATTCATACTATCCTCCCAAATCCTGCATTCAGATCATCTTTTTGCACTTCATCTAAACTAAAAAAAAAATTATTTGGGCTGGGGATGTGGCTCAAGCGGTAGCGCGCTCGCCTGGCATGCGTGCGGCCTGGGTTCGATCCTCAGCACCACATACAAACAGAGATGTTGTGTCTGCCAAAAACTAAAAAATAAATAAATAAATATTAAAATTCTCTCTCTCTCTCTCTCTTTAAAAAAAAAAAAATTATTTTGACTATTTTTTCACTTTTTTTTTTTTTTTCCTGACTGGGAAAACCCTGTCAGGAAGGATTATCATTTATCCATGCACATGACTGTGAACACCACAAGAGACTGTGAACACCAGAAGATAGTATCAATGCAGAACAGGGCTCTGGTAAATGTCTATCAAATTAATATGCTCTGTGGAGGCCTAGAAATACACAACCTTCTTCCCTCCTTCTCTTGCCAGCCTAAGCCCCACATCACCTCACTCAAATTCTTAGTACTGAACTATTCCAGTCCATGACAAGTAGTAGATCAGACCTTCTCTTTTCCCCTGGGGAGGAGGATAGCACTTCAGAACCATCCAAAAAGTTTGCATGTCTGCTTAGGAAAACAAAAGTGCCCATTCACAAGAATGTGTGAATAAATTCAGAGGTTCACAGGACATCTCTGGCTATCTATGACCCTTGGGTTAAGAACTCCTGTAGTAGATCGTTAAACATTAGACTTAAATTAATAACAAAATCCTAACAAAGCAAAGTTGTTTATCTGGCCAAAAAAAAGATCAAGGAACCCATACAGATCTGGGTTTCAATCCGGGTTTTATCATTTGCTAGCTGTGTGAGGTTAGAGAATTAAACTTGCCTGTCAGTTTCCTCCTCTGAAAAATGGGTTAACAATAGTTGCTAATTCTGAGTTAATGTTAGGATGAGACGACAAACACATGACATGCTTGGCACATTGCCTTGTATACAACGCAGGCTCATAAATGGAAGCCATAGATGCCTTCCTTTTAGTCTACAGACTCCACACTTACCTCCCACTCCCAACTTCATCCTTATTCCGAATTATACTAGTAAGTTCCATGAGATCTCAGAGTACAAGACAGAAAATAGGAGACTCTAAGAATTTATAAGGTCACAAAATACAGCCATAATTCTTCCTCCAAATTAAATGCTTGGCTTTAACCCATGAAGGTCCATTTGACAAGACAGTCAGCAATCCCTTCTGTGTAAATCCAGGTCAGCTGTCAGCATGTAATTGTTCTATTAGGCCAAGTCAATTTTTAGAGGCAGGCCTGTTAGCTCAAAATGGAGATGAAAAGAAAGTATTTGATCAAATGCTAACCTGCAAAAACCACACTGACAGGGAAACAAGGCAGAGGAATTCGTTTCTTAAAATTATTCTCTATGATACTTTTAGTTTAACAGTGGATATTTAAGGACTTTAATCAGTCTTTTTTTTTTTTTAATACTTTTACTTTATCTTTATGTGATGCTGAGGATCGAACCCAGGGCCTCATGTGTGCCAGAGGAGCACTCTACCACTGAGCCAGAGACCCAGCCCCTTAATTAGCCTTTTTAATCTACCACCCAGCTCTCCTTCCACTGCTAACAGCTGAAAAACTTGATTTAGTTCTTAATGTTCCCAGCTTCAAATCTGACCTAGGATCTAGAAAAGTTGATTTTAAAGTTACACAGAATCTATCATTATGATTCCTTCCACAAATGAATTTCTAAAGCATTTCTAAATATTTGACTTCAAGGGGAAAAAAATGTATTTCCACTTTAAAACAATCTTTCATCTCCAGCAATGCAAATTTTCTTTGTTTGTTTAACCAATCCACATACCACTAGCCAGTGTTTAATCGGGCCTCTTTATTTAACATCATCAACCATGTGGGTTCCATAGCCAAGTCTAAAAGTTTCAGATAATGATCTCATTAACAGCAACAAATTGGCTCAAAGATGAAATATGTATCAATATGTCTAAAAAACCTTTAAAGTGCCATGCTTCAGAACTACAGAAGTGCAATTAACTCCTCCAGCTCTCCAAATGCATGCTGACACTCCTACATGCAAATAGGCTACAACATTGCATGAATAATACAAATAATTAATGGATTTCATACCTACATAACTGTATTCACAATATATAAATGTGTATGTACAAACACATATATATATATACTCACATGTATACATACACACATATCTTCACACTGACTATATTACTGAACTTGGGATAGTTATTTAAGCCTAAAAGTGCACAAGGAAGAACCAATATTCCTGGTGACTAAATCCCAAGGTTTGAATTACAATCTTCTCTCTCTCTCTCTCTCTGTCTCTCTCTGTCTCTCTCTCTCTCTCACACTCACACACACACACACACACATACTTCTCCATACCCTAACCCATGCAAATGACTGAAAAAGTACTCTAATTAGAAATAGCTGGGCAAGCCAGACTATGATAAGGTATCTACTGTATAAACACACAGATATTTTCATCGGTATATAATAGAAAAAGAAAAAATTAATAATACAAGCCAATTTCTTATCTTAAAATTATTAAAGGAGAGAAACTTTCAATTTTTCCCCCTCTTTTTAACCAAGAACAATACTGTTATAGAACCCCACTGGGTGTATATATATATATATATATATATATATATATATATATATATAAAAGCAAGGCTATAGTCCTACTATTTAGCTTTAGTTATTGAAAATAAACTGTGAAGACCATAAAAACATTAAATGCAAATCACTAAGTATTTTAAGATAGTACATAAAAGGTTTTGAAAAGTTCAGAGTACTTAAAAAACATGAATAATCTGAAGCTGAATACCTATTTGTTTTTCCTATTCTTTATTTTATTTATTTATATGTGGTGCTGAGAAGTGAACACAGTGCTTCACACATGCTAGGCAAGCAATCTTCCACTGAGCTACAACCCCAGCCCTCTCACAAAAAAAAAAAAAAAAAAAAAAAAAAAATTCACAGCCAGTAGACAGGGATCACAACAAGTTTTTCAACTGCATAGTATTCGAAGAATAAAAGCATATCAGCCTTTGTACACACATAGCCCTAAAAGCCACACTGCACTCCATCTAGGGACACAGTTCACAAGTTGGCGACCACAATAAAGTTATTAAAGATATATGATGCACCAAGGAATGGCTGTTCAGATAGCTCAGATAAGCCCACCAATATTATTGCACTTATAAGGAATTAAGGACACCTATTAGTGTTTGCTTAGGTGAACTTATTAAATGCCATTTATGTCATTTTTTCTTAACAACTGTTGGCTTAATTTTTCTTTTTTTTTTTTTTTTTTGGCTAAGCTAATGGACTAGAAAGAATTAGATAAGCACTTCAAAAAGTTTCAAAAGAGAATAGATTCCTTCTGCCAAATTTACACATTATCTCTCTACTCACAAGGATAAAATAGTTACAAATGGTGTGTTTAAACTGCTAATTTTGTATTAAATGGTGAACCCAAGATTATCTCCAAAGCATAGCACTACTCTTAATGGATAGCTAGCCAAACTGCTGTGAATAAAGAGTATAAGTTAAAACGCTGGAGGTAAAAATCACAAACTTCAAAAGTCTCCTCAAAAAGTGAAGAACCACTTTAACCCCCCCTACCCGCCACCCCCGCCTTTGGAAAGCTGTAAGTCAAACAATTTCCAAAGCCATTAGGACAGAGTGAAAGCCTTAAAGAGAGGCAAGAAGTCACAAGGAACAAGATTTAAGTTCAACTATTCTTGAAGGCTGCAATAGAAATGTTTAGGAATCGTCTGCAAAGCATGCTCTCTAAAGCTTTTATGTTAAGAGATGGTAATAATAATATTATAAAGAAAAAAGTTCAACAGTTTTTAAAAACTGTCTGTAGTCACAGAACTCAATCAACGTGTTTTGCCTTCTGTTTATCAGATAGAAGTTGAAGACAAGTCAAGAGCCCTGTAAGGCAATGCTGATTAATCACAGCATAGGTCCATCCTCCCTCTTTGTAAAGGACACACCTCTAAGGAGTCAAGCTGCATGCTTGCAGTCCTATGCGGGCTGGGCTCTGAGTCCGCACCAGAGAAGAGAAAGGAAGAAGCAATCTACACTCTAGGCAGCTATATAGTCAGTCCGCACAGCCAACCCTTCTCTTTATAACTCACCCAAGACTAAAGGCCCAAAGCTTAGGCCCTGCAGCGATCCCATCATCCCAAAAGGCTCAAAGACATGCCAACCATTTCAATTCACCCCCACCAGAGGCGCGCCTATTAACAGCCATAAGTGCGCTGGCCCTCTACTAACAAGTTGATAAAATCATGTCCAAGGAAGCGGGAAATCTATCCCGCTAACCACCCGCAGAGACTTCAGGGAAGAGTCCCTCCTTCAAACAGTGGGCACAGTTTAACGCTCCCCCTAGCTAGCTTCCTTTGGATCGCAAACCTCTTTCATTTGCAGTAAGGTGGAGGCCCTGTCAGAAAGCGACCCTGGCTTGCGATTTGCAAGCCTCCACATTAGTCCTTGGCCGAGGGGCGGGCAGGCGGTCTCCCTCCGGTTCAGTGTAATCTGAAGCACTCAGCGACGGCTGCCTTCCACCACCACTGCTGGGCACCCCGGACCCCCGCTCCCCCGCCAGGTTTCCTGCCTGCTTGTCCAGAGCCCTGCTGGGAGGGTCAGCACTCAGGTGAGGCTGGCGGCAGGTTGCAAGGGAAGAACCTGATGTTGTGCAGCCCCTCAGACAAACCTGGGCGTTCCCAAAAGGAGCATGCATTGGCTGGAAAGCACAGCCTACGACCTGTAACAAGCCACCCAACTCCTCAACACTTGTCTTTCCAAAGTTGGCATTCAACAGGTAGTTCCCGAGACTTCCACCTGAGGCAGACAGAAGTACCCAATGGGCTCCGGGGGCCGCCCGAGAGTGGGTGCCATGCCCAGCGGCTCCCTCCCCCACCCCGGACCCTCGGGAGGTCGAGCCCTCACGTGCGCTGGACCCCTCTGCAGTGCCCCGGAGGCCGCGTCCCGCCCGCACGGGCGGGATGCCGCCGGCCTCCTCGCCGCCCCTCCCGCCCGCCAGTCAGCCAGCCCGCGGCGGGGTCGGCGGGCGCAGCCCCCGGAGCCATCTTGTGGCGGCGGCGGCGCGGGGCCCGGGCGGCGGGCAGCTACCTGCACGATCTCGCCCTCGGCGCTGAGCGTGGCCCCGGCACGCGAGAAGCGGCCCGTGAGGCCGGTGGTGTAGGTGGTGTAGTCGCCGCTCGGGCTCGACTCGAACAGCACCACCTCCACGAACGCCGTCTCCTTGGCCCGCGCCGCGCCGGGCCCCGTGGCCGCCAGCAGCAGCCCGAGCAGCAGCGGCAGTGGCGGCGGTGGCGGCAGGCGGTGGCCGCGGGGGCCGCGGGGGCGGCGGCGGCGGCGGCGGCCCGGGGCCCCTGGGCGCCCGCCCGAGCGCGGCCTCATGGTCCTGCGGCGGGAGGGCGCGGAGGGCGGGCGCGGCCGGGCATAGTCGCGGGCCGGCGGAGGACCGAGCTAGGGCGGACGCCTCACAGCCCCATCACGGCGGCAGCGGCTTTGTGGGTCGCAGGCTCCACTCGGTTCCCCCGGCCGTCGCGCCGCGGCCCTTTCATCTGCTCCACGTGAGGGGTTATCCCCGCCCCGGCAGCGTCGTGACCCGCTCTCCCCTCCCTCCCCGCGCTCGGCCGCAGCCGCGGCTGTTGGGGAGCTCGAAGGCGGGGCGGGTGCGCCTGCGGCGGCGGGAGGCGGAGCCCTGAGGCTGAGCACGCCCCGCCCCGGCCTCCGTCTGCGATCCTCCCCTCATCCTCGCTCCACCCCATCGTCCTCGCTCCGCCCCCTCCAGCCGTCTTGCCCCGCCTCATCACCCTCGCTCCGCCCCCTCTCTCAGTCTTGCTCCGCCCCCCTCGTCCTCACTCCGCCCCCGCCGGCCGCCTCTACCCCGCCCCTTCATCGGCGCTCCGCCCCCTCATCGGCGCTCCGCCTCCACCGCGCTGTCCCTTCAGCGGCCGACATTTCTCCTGTCGGTTGCTACGGTTCGGCGGGAACCAGGACCGCAACCTGCTCCTGGACTATACACGTTTTGCCTGCGGGCCCCGCGTGTCCTGGTCTAATGCAGGAGTTAGAGCCATTCAAGCGTGGAAGGCCTCGTCCTTCCCCGGTCCCCTGAACCTAAGCCCGAGTTCTAGTAGAGCTGGACGCCACCACCCGGCGCTATATCCCCACCCCCACCTCGGTGATCAAACGGGAAAGGCCTCGGCTGTCAGGGGCTGCTTGCCTCTGCTGTGCCAGGATGTGTCCGTGTAGCTCAGACAGTTCCTTTGCACCAGATGAGTAAGGGCAGGTGGAACAAACTTTGAGGAAGTCATTTGGATTCTCCTGGAGTTCATCTTTCTACAGCCCCAAAGACTGTAATTGATAGACCTCCCTCAAAAGAAGTTCTGAACCTTGAGGCTCATCCTGTGCTGAAGGGTGAAAGAGTCCAACACCTTTACTGCAGATTGATGGCTGCCAGATTAACATATCAACCACACATGCTCAAGGGCCCGGGGGTTCCCATTCACCAAGAAAAACTTTTTAACTCCCTACTCCTCTTTGAGCAAGCCTTTTCTATCCTCATGTAATCAATTAGAATCGAAACTCTCCTTCGAAAGACACACATTAAATTCCTACTTTCTCCATCTGTCTTCCTTACCTGACTAGAATGGTTTGCTCAGATATTTGCAAATATTTGGTTAAGATGATCTGCTTCTACTTGATACCACACCCAAAATATTAAAAAGACCAAAAGAAAACTCATGGGGAATTCTTTTGAGTAAACAACTTACCAAGGTTACATTTTAAAAGTAGAAAAAATACTTCAAAACGTGAACTAGAGGGGATGGGTCTGTGGCTCAGCAGTAGTGTACCTGCCTGACATGTGTGAGGCACTAGGTTGGATTCTCAGCATTGCATATAAATGAAATAAAAGTCTATCAACAACTAAAAAAAATAATAATAATGTAAACTAGAAAATACACTTGAGAAGATATACACAAATTTGTTACCACATTTGGATCACCCAGAGCCTCAGCTCAGGAGAGAGGCACCTGGAAAAGTAGGCTCTGTGAACAGCGGCTTCTTGGCTTCTCTGAAACCAGGCTTCTTCTTTTTTTTTTTTTTTAATGATTCCATTTTTATTTTTTATGAGGCTTGGGAAGTTCATTCTCAGTGAAGTAGAGAAGGATTTGTAACTTCTTCAACACTGCACTCTTTTTTTTTTTTATTGGTTGTTCAAAACATTACAAAGCTCATGACATATCATCTTTCATACATTTGATTCAAGTGGGCTATGAACTCCCATTTTTACCCCAAATACAAATTGCAGAATCACATCGGTTACACATTCACATTTTTACATAATGTCATATTAGTGACTGTTGTATTCTGCTACCTTTCCTATCCCCTACTATCCCCCCTCCCCTTCCCTCCCATCTTCCCTCTCTACCTCATCTGCTGTTGTTCAATTCTCTCCCTTGTTCCCCCCCCCCACTTTCCCCTCACAACCTCTTATATGTAATTTTGTATAACAATGAGGGTCTCCTTCCATTTCCATACGATTTCCCTTCTCTCTCCCTTTCCCTCCCCCCACTCATCTCTGTTTAATGTTAATCTTTTCCTCATGCTCTTCCTCCCTGTTCTGTTCTTAGTTGCTCTCCTTATATCAAAGAAGACATTTGGCATTTGTTTTTTAAGGATTGGCTAGCTTCGCTTAGCATAATCTGCTCTAATGCCATCCATTTCCCTGCAAATGCCATGATTTTGTCATTTTTTAGTGCTGCGTAATACTCCATTGTGTATAAATGCCACATTTTTTTTTTATCCATTCATCTATTGAAGGGCATCTAGGTTGGTTCCACAGTCTAGCTATTGTGGATTGTGCTGCTATGATCATTGATGTGGCAGTATCCCTATAGTACGCTCTTTTAAGATCCTCAGGGAATAGTCCGAGAAGGGCCATAGCTGGGTCAAATGGTGGTTCCATTCCCAGCTCTCCCAAGAATCTCCATACTGCTTTCCAAATTGGCCTCACCAATTTGCAGTCCCACCAGCAATGTATAAGTGTACCCTTTTCCCCACATCCTCGCCAGCACTTATTGTTGTTTGACTTAATGGCTGCCAATCTTTCTGGAGTGAGATGGTATCTTAGGGTGGTTTTGATTTGCATTTCTCTTACTGCTAGAGATGGTGAGCATTTTTTCATGTACTTGTTGATTGATTGTATGTCCTCCTCTGAGAAGTGTCTGTTCAGGTCCTTGGCCCATTTGTTGATTGGGTTATTTGTTATCTTATTGTTTAATTTTTTGAGTTCTTTGTATATTCTGGATATTAGGGCTCTATCTGAAGTGTGAGGGATAAAAATTTGTTCCCAGGATGTAGGCTCCCTATTTACCTCTCTTATTGTTTCTCTTGCTGAGAAAAAACTTTTTAGTTTAAGTAAATCCCATTTGTTTATTCTTGTTATTAACTCTTGGACTATGGGCGTCCTATTAAGGAATTTGGAGCCCGATCCCACAATATGTAGATCGGAGCCAACTTTTTCTTCTATCAGGCGCAGAGTCTCTGATTTGATATCAAGCTCTTTGATCCATTTTGAGTTAACTTTTGTGCATGGCGAGAGAAAGGGGTTCAGCTTCATTTTGTTGCATATGGATTTGCAGTTTTCCCAGCACCATTTGTTGAAGATGCTATCCTTCCTCCATTGCATGCTTTTAGCCCCTTTATCAAATATAAGAAAGTTGTAATTTTGTGAATTGGTCTCTGTGTCCTCTATTCTATACCATTGGTCCACCCGCCTGTTTTGGTACCAGTACCATGCTGTTTTTGTTACTATTGCTTTGTAGTACAGTTTGAAATCTGGTATCGATATCCCTCCACATTTACACTTCCTGCTTAGAATTGCTTTTGCTATTCTGGGTCTTTTGTTTTTCCATATGAATTTCATGATTGCTTTATCTATTTCTACAAGAAATGCCGGTGGGATTTTGGTTGGCATCGCATTAAACCTGTAGAGAACTTTGGGTAATATCGCCATTTTGATTATGTTAGTCCTGCCTATCCATGAACAGGGTACATTTTTCCATCTTCTAAGATCTTCTTCTATCTCTCTCTTTAGGGTTCTGTAGTTTTCATTGTATAAATCTTTCACCTCTTTTGTTAGGTTGATTCCCAAGTATCTTATTTTCTTTGAGGATATTGTGAATGGAGTGGTTTTCCTCATTTCCATTTCAGAAGTTTTGTTGCTGATATACAGGAATGCCTTTGATTTATGTGTGTTGATTTTATATCCTGCCACTTTGCTGAATTCATTTATTAACTCTAGCAGTTTCTTTGTAGACCCTTTTGGGTCTGTTAGATATATTATCATATCATCCGCAAATAGTGATAATTTAAGTTCTTCTTTTCCTATTTTTATGCCTTTAATTTCTTTTGTCTGTCTAATTGTTCTGGCTAGTATTTCAAGAACTAAATTGAATAGAAGTGGTGAGAGAGGACATCCCTGTCTTGTTCCAGATTTTAGAGGGAATGCCTTCAGTTTTTCTCCATTTAGAATGATGCTAGCCTGAGGTTTAGCATATATAGCTTTTACAATGTTGAGGTAAGTTCCTGTTATCCCTAGTTTTTCTAGTGTTTTAAACATAAAGGGATGCTGTACTTTGTCAAATGCTTTTTCTGCATCTATCGAGATGATCATATGGTTCTTATCTTTAAGTCTATTGATGTGGTGAATAACATTTATTGATTTCCGTATATTGAACCAACCTTGCATCCCAGGGATGAATCCTACTTGATCACGGTGCACAATTTTTTTGATATGCTTTTGTATTCGATTCGCCAGGATTTTATTGAGAATTTTTGCATCTAAGTTCATTAGAGATATTGGTCTGTAGTTTTCTTTCTTTGAAGTGTCTTTGTCTGGTGAAACCAGACTTCTGATGCTGACTTCTGAGCACCCTCAGTTCTGATTGTCCCCATCGTAAACCTCATGGCACCATCTAGTCTTTAAGGGCAAGGGCAATCACAGATGATCCTTTATAATATTTAAAATTCAAGATGGTGAGGCATTGGGTTTGATCCTCAGCGCCACATAAAAATAAAAGGTATTATGTCCATCTACAACTAAAAATTTTTTTTTTTAATTTCAAGGTCATCACCAACTGATGAATGTGTAAACAAAAATGAAATACTGATATATGCTACATTCCTGGATGAACCTTGAAAATAAACTGAGTGAAACATATGGTATGCTTCCATTTATGTGGAATGCACAGAACATATAGAGACAGAAAGTAGAATAGTGGGGGGTGGGCAGGGAGTAGGAATGGGTAGTGACAGCTAATAGGTTATTTTGGGGGGGTAATGAAAATATTCTGGAATTAGATAATGGTGATGATTGTACACTTTGTAAATATCCAAGAACCAGTAAGTTGTACACTTTCAAAGGGTGAATTTTTTTGCTATGCAAATTGTATCTATCACAGTACACCTATAAACATAATTACGCCTTTAGCTGGGTGCGTTGGCATGCGCTTATGTTTCCAGCTACTTTGGAGTCTAGGGTGTAAAAATCACTTGAGCCCAGGAGTTTGAAAAGACCACCCTGGGCAACACAATATAACCCTATCTAATGGTAGAGCACTTGCTAATAGTGCGTGAGACCCTGAATTAGGTTAAAAAACAAAAATGGTTCTCAGTTGTATTTTCATGCATGTGCACACATACATACAGGATACTATATAAGGAAACCCTCTGTTTTTTACTTCCTTGTCTTAGATCAAATCTCATACCCTCACCAAAGTCTAACCTGACTAATTAAAACTGCTATGTGTGCCCTACCCCCCACTCACAAACTCCCTTAGCCTCTTACCATTCCTAGGGCATTTATCACCTTCTAACACACTAAATAATTTGCTTACTTATTTTTGACTCTACTACCACGTATACACATGCCAGAGAATGAAACTACGATGGCAGGGACCTTTGTCTCTTGTTCACTGAGAGGCCAAAACTGCCTGGCCCAGAGAGTAGGCACTCAACAAATATTTGTTGCATGAATTAATGACTAAATGAATGAGTGATAAGCTCATCATCATGTATCCCTCCCATTTTGCAGACATTTGGAGCAGCTTATTAACAGCTGCTTAGGAGTACTGTGCTTCATGGGACCAAAATAAATTCTGAATGTGGAGAAGAACAGCAGTACTTCCCTCAAAAACTGGATGAAAATCCAGATGGGAGTCAGAAAAGAAACTAATTCTGATTTTTTAAAACTCGGCTTAAAGAAAGATGGTTAATGAGACACAGGCCAGCAACACAGAGGTAACAATCATTCATCTCCCAGAAGCATGAAGCTGTTTAGAAATTGAGGTATTTAACCAGCAATGAAGTTTCGCCAGAATCTAGCAGACAGTAAAGGGAAATAAAAAATAACCTCAAATAAATAAGAGATAAGACCTGTCAGTTAGAGGGAAGAATGGGATCAGCAAATTGATCAAATGATAGGAAAGAATTGATCAAAAGACAGGAAAAGAAGTGATGGACATTCATTATCTTGTGTGGCACATCCCTAGTAAATCATCCTGGTCTTAATATATTCCTTTCTGTACTTATCGGACCACAGCTCAGATGAAAATAACTGAGAACAGGTGCATTAGCATCAGTTAAAGTTGCTAGATCTTTGGTAAATCTCACAAACTCAGGGCAAACACCACACAAAGCTTTAGGAAGTTTTCTACCATCGAAGTTCTATTTGTGGCTGAGCATGGTGGCACATGTCTATAATCCCAGCAATTCAGGAGGCTGAAGCAGGAGGATCACAAGTTCAAGGCCAGACTCTGCAACTTATCACCATTCTGTATCAAAATAAAAAATAAAAGGGGCCGAGGACATGGCTTAGTGATATAGCATCCCTATCTTAGCTCAAATCTCACACCTTCACCAAGGTCTACCCTGACTATTTAAAACTGCTTCGTGTTTTACACATACACCATGAAATGTGCTTTACATAAACACCATGGAGGTACTCAGCCTCCTATGCCTATAGGACAAAAAGGTCCCATTTGTATGACCAAATATGGAAGTGCAGGCATTTCAAATCCATAAATATATGCCTTAGTACCTAAATAGACTATATCTGTGCTAAATAAAAACAAGACATGGATATTCACTGCAGGAATGTTTTTAATAATAAAAATAAAAAACAACCTAGTTGCCCATCAATAGGGGTTTAGTTAAATAAATTATGGTGCATCCATTTAATATTTTCTTTTTTAAAAAATTGAAAACCCAGGCTGGAGTTGTGGCTTGGCGGTAGAACACTCGCCTAGCATGTGCGAGGCCCTGGGTTCAATCCTCAGCACCACATAAAAAATAAATAAATAAAATAAAGGTATTGTGTCCAACTACAACTAAAAAATAAATATTTTTTTAAAAAATTGAAAACTCTATGAACTTTTATGGAATGATATCCAATATATATAGCTAAGTGCAAAAAAAATATGCAGATGGTAGACTATAATGGAAGGGCAGGTGTGGGCAGGGAGAAAATAGACTAGACACAAGAAGTTTTACAGATATTACATATGGAAGGAGACATAAGAAATAAATAAATGACTGTCTCTGAAGAGGTACCTGGGTGACTGGAAGGCAGGAAAGAGAGGGAGATCTGCTTTTCCCTAAATAGCCTTTATACTGATTGAATTCGGCACTATGCATATATATTACCTACTCAAAAATAAGAAAATAAATAAACTAATGTGCTAAATCAACATATGATAACACTTGTTTTCTATATGCAAACACATTCATTCAATAGACTTTACTGAATAACAATATTTTGTACCATGGAAAGACATGCCATCAGAAGATGAAAAGGAATCGACCTGTAGTTATGGAAGATGTCACTTTAGCAGGAAGCTAGGTATTGGGCACACGGTTCCTCCTGTACTATTTTTGTAACTTCTAAATATTTAAAGATAGAAATTAAACCACACATGGTAGCTCATGCCTATAATTCCAGAGACTTGGGAGGCTAAGGCAGGAGGATCACCAGTTAAAGGCCAGCCTCCACAACTTAGTGAGACCCTGTCTCAAAATGAAAAATGTAAAATGGGATGGGAATGTAGCTCACTGGTAAAGTATCCTCAGGCTCAATCCCCAGTACCAAAAAATTATAAGGTAAGAAGTCAATCTAAAAAGAGATCAGTCAGTGCCTGTATTCAAGTAGTTTCCTTCCTTTTCTTTTTCCTGCCCTCTGCAAACATTTATTACTATATGAGACAGACAAAGAAGTCAATAAAAGATTTCAGTGAAATGTAAGTAGACATTAACTATTTTACAAAATAATTTAAGACTTTGAATCTCACCTTGCTTCTTTAAGGTGATTCAAATTTAAGACATGCTAGAATTCTTCCACAGTGTTTAAATCTATTTCTGGAAACTTTCATTTATTGTATTTAAACATCATATAATTCTCTTGAAAGGTACAATAGTTGTTATACAGACAAGTAGCAGCAGTTTCTTTCAAAACCCTTAGAAGTTTCTGTTCCGCCTTTGAAGTGCACCATCAATCATGTCTGCTTTGAGCCTTAAGGCAGAAGGCCAGTCGAGGCCCCAATCATCAGTGGTTTAAACCTTGCTTCAACCTGTCCCTGATTTGCAATGGCCACCCAACCAGGAGTCACAGACTCCTCAAACAATGCTCCAGGGGCCAGGCAGAGAATGTGAGGGAGTGAGGTGGGCCAGGTGTAAGCAAAAATAACCTGCAAATGAGGTGGTAAATGTCACTGGGGCTTCAACTGGGAACACCTTTGGGAGCGTGGCCTGGGGAACATTTGGCTGGTCTAAAGGGCTATTTCAGCATATGGTTGCTATGGGTAACGTGGGCCCAAGATTCACAGGTATTCTGATTTGTTCAAAAGAAGCAAAACTCCAGGTTTATTTGCAGCATCGACTGGTTCTTCAGTGTGTGCAATAGTTTTTAGAGATATGTGTTAGTGTGGGAGCTAAATAAACATATAAACATATCTACAGACCAATTTTGGCCAAGAGACAGAAGAGAAAACTAACAGTAAATATGGATTGCAACAAGTAGTTACAATATCTGTCTCTTCTAGGCTGCCAAGGTAGAGGAAGAAAAAGCTACAAGATCCCAGAAGTATAAATACTGTAGTGTATATATAGGAGACAGTTGTATCTGTGGGCAGCACCCTTCTCAAGAGGCCCATGTCTCTAGCATGCAATATTTAATTGAAATAGATTTGTAATCCCAAGCCTATTTGACCAAGAAAGACCAACGATGGATGAGGGGTCATTAAACCTTTGAAAAGAGATAAGTCAGGTTGCTTTTACACTGATTATACTTCTATTTGAAGATAAGAAAAAAGGATTGGGAGAAAACACTAGGAAGAAATAAAGGCCAATTACTTGCTTTGTGCAACTCTACTGGACAGGATGGCTTAGAACAGAAGTGAGTTAATAAGAGAGAAGAGAGTTTGGGTGATAATGTAGAAATATACGCTCCATTAACAGAGCCTGGAAAACATCAGTTTGAAGGCATGTGGTAATGAACGGGAATTATTTACTCAGCATCTGTTCTTATGGGTAACTACCCCTCCCTGCAGGGCTGTCAATCACAGAGCTCAACATTCCAACTTAGTTGAGCATGTGACCCAGAATAACCAATTAGAGTGTTCCATTCCCCTAGCTCTAATGATTGGTTTAGAGATGAGCATATGACCAAAGCAGGGCCAATCAAAGTCTTCCCTGAAATTCCATCTACTGCAACCTAGTAGGAAGATCTGTCTTCTGCTTTGGGATTTAGAACTGCAAGGATTATGTAAATTTAAGCTGTTCATGGCTCTTTTCCTCAATCACATAGAAAAAGCTGCTGTGGATGAAAAGATCAGCAGAGGCAAGCTAAGCTGAGACAAACATGAAATGAGAGCACTGGCTGCGTCCGTTGACATACACTAAGTAACCTGAATTTTCCTGGACGGGGTGGCGCTTGCCTGTCATCCTAGCAGCTCGGGAGGCTGAGGCGGGAGGATTGTGAGTTCAAAGCCAGCCTCAGCAATGGGGAGGCACTAAGCAACTCAGTGAGACCCTGTTTCTAAATAAAATGCAAAATAGGGCTGGGGATGGGGCTCAGTGGTCAAGTGCCCCTGAATTCAGTCACGGGTACCCCCTGCCAAAACACACACACACACACACATACACACACATCTAAATTTACTAAAAGTAATAGACTCAAACAGTTTCATTTCAAAATCCTAGTATTAAAAAATCTTTTGTGAAACAAAAGGACAAAGAATTCTAAAGCAAAATACCTAAAATAAAGAAGTGCTAGATGTATTATTAAGTGAATGAATAAATACATAAAGTTTCTTATTTCAATTTGAGGACACTTATAAGAAATAACTATATAGAAGACAACAAAACTGTAATCTCCATATGTAACATGGGATTTAGGTAGGCCTCATATTTTATTGCTGAAAGACACGTTAAACATCACATAATTTTATTTTTGTTGCTGTCATTTGTTTGACAGATGAGAAAACCTTCTAGAAGATGCAATGAGCTAATAGACCCATAAGATTATATACCATGGGGGGCCGGGGTTGTAGCTCAGTGGTAGAACACTTGCCTAGCACAGTTGAGGCCTTGGGTTCCATCTTCAACACCACATAAAAACAAATAAATAAGAGTTAAATTAAACACACACACACACACACACACACACACACACACACACACCATGGAGGTACCCAGCCTCCTGTGCCTTCTTTTCTATACTCAAATGATATCTAGCAACAGTTAAACGCTGAGTCCAGCCATGACATGGAAGAGAGATATCCCACAAATAAGCTTAACTGGTTTGTGTTTGAAGCACTGACTTAAAACAGCCCCACTTTCTCTTGCCCAGTTCTTCTAGGCTCCTAGGTCTTCTCGCCCAGGTCTTCTTGAGGCTCTTGTGAGCCCCAGCCACCAGGTCCCCAGGAATTGATGACAACCCCCCTCCAGGAATGGCCAGATAAGTAGCCTTCCTTCTTGCTCTTACCTTTCCCCTTCCTATGGGCATCTTGTCTCTTTCCATCTAAGATAGAAGGAAAAAGAGAAAAATCAGAAATAGCAACTTGAACTGAAACAATGAGAAAGATGTTTGAAAGAAGCCCAAGAAGACGGGCAGGTGCAGTGGTGCACACCTGTAATCTTAGCAGCTCAGGAGGCTGAGGCAGGAGGATGGTAAGTTCAAAGCCAGCCTCAGCAACTCAGCAAGACCTTGTCTTAAAATAAAATAGGAGAAAGGGCTGGAGATGTGTTTCAGTGGTTAAAGTGCTTCTGCGTTCAATCCTTAGTACCAAAATAAAAGGGGGGGGGGGCTCAAAGAATTGATGATGCAGAATAGGAAATAGGACTTCTCCTTTGAAGGACAATCTGACAAAATCGATCAGATTTTAATCCTTTGGATCAAGCAAGCCCACTCATGTAAACTTATTTTACAACTGTCTGCAAAGATTTATTTACAGGAATGTTCATTGTAGCATTGTTCATAGAAACCAGAGAGTACAAACAATCTGCATCCACCAAGAGAGAATAAGGTATGGGATGAATGAGGTGAGAGCCTAAATTTGCTTCAAAATAATGCAATGGGGGAAGGGAGAACAGATGGAGGAAAGATGAAGCAAGATTGGGCAGATGTTGCTTATTATTGAAACTGAGTGTTAGGTTCTTGAAAGTACATTCTACCATTCACTGCTTTGTATGTGTGTGAGATTTTCCAAGATAACATTTTTTAAACTTTAAATTATGATACATCCATTAATGAAAAACTCAGCAGCGGTTAAAAATAAAGTAGACCTATATGTGCAAGAGTATATAAATCTGCTTTATAGACTGATACAGCAGGAGTTCCAGCACATTACTTTACACATCACAACATGTATAGAATTTTCCCAGTGTATTTTTCTCTTTGAACCTCTAGTGTATAAAATTAGATTAGTCATGGCACACTCACATCATTAGTCCATGTAAGATCTGCTTTTATTTAGTTAGTTCATTAGTTTTAACAATATAAGAAACAACCATGATTTCACCATCCAAAATAAAAATCAGAAACTACAATGAATACTCCAATATGGCATGTACTAAATGTGAAGAGAAGAATTATTCACAAGAGCAAAAACTTGGAGATAGCCTAAATGCCCATAAACAGAAGAATGAAATGGGTGAACGCTTAGATATCTATTTAATAAAATATTGCACAAGAATTAAAAGAGATGAACCTCATGCAGGGCATAGTGGCCCACACCTGTAATCCCAGCGACTCGGAATCTGAGGGGGTAGGATTTCGAGTTCAAAGCCAGACTCAGCAAAAGGGAGGCCCTAAACAACTCAGTGAGACCCTGTCTCTAAATAAAATACGAAATAGGGCTGGGGAGGTGGCACAGTGGTTAAGTGCCCCTGAGTTCAATCACTAGTACCAAAATAAAAGGGATGAACTTCAATGCCTCATAATGATAGAAGTATTAGCAATAAACTACTAAATAGAAAAATTGAGGTCCAAGAAGATTTTATTCTTTATGACACTCTAAAAAAACTAAAAGCACCTTGGGGCTGGGGTTGTGGCTCAGTGGTAGAGCGCTTGTCTAGCACTTGCGAGGCCCTGGGTTCAATCCTCAGCACCACATAAAAATAAAATAAAGGTATTTAAAAAAAAAACTAAAAACAACTAAAATGAAAAAATAAAACTTTTAGTATTACATGTAAACATTGGGATTCGAGATGATGGATAGCTCAAGTGGAGAAGGGCTGGGCCATGAGATAAGGGAATCTTATGGAGGGTCCCTCTTTTTAAGAAAACAAAAATATTTATGTGTGTTTGTGTGCACATGTGTGTGTTTAAGAAAATTATCCAAATTTTTTGGAAAAAAGGAAAAAGAAAAATTGGAAGTTTGGGATGGGAAAAGCGGGAACATATTGAAAGGCCTTCACTTATGGTGACAGAAACCCAAGTTAGGCGGGGCCGGTGGCGCCTGCCTGTCATCCCAGCGGTTCTGGAGGCCGAGGCAGGAGGATAGCACATTCAAAGCCAACCTCAGCAACAGGGAGGCACTAAGCAACTCAGTGAGACCCTGTCTCTAAATAAAATTTTAAAATAGGGATGCGGGGGCTGGGGTTGTGGCTCAGTGATAAAGTGCTCACCTAGCATGCATGAGTCACTGGGTTTCATCCTCAGCACCACACAAAAATAAATAAATAAATAAATAAATAAGGTTTTGTGTCCATTTTTAACTATTTTATATATATATATATACATATCAGGATGTGGGTCAGTGGTCTAGTGCCCCTGAGTTCAATCCCAGCACCAAAAGGCGGGGGGGGGGGGGTGGAGTGGGGGTGGTTAATGGCTCTATAAAAGTATAAGGTGCAGGGTTAATCTTGGGTTCAGACACAGCTAAGTCCAGGGCTCAAAGGATGTTATTAGGTGCCATTTCTCTTGGGCTCGAGGTTCTGCTTTTCTTTGGAATGTCACCCCCCACCCCCCGGTTTTATAGGGTCTCCTCTCTTCTAGCCTCCTATCACCCAACCCTGCCAACACACCCTGGGAAAAGACAGCTCCCCCGCCCCACCCAAGTCATGAATTGACTCTCATTGGCCGCACCTGGTTGATATACACCTCAGAGAGCCAATCACCATGGCCAGAGGGATGGAATATACTGATTTTTTAAAAAAATATATATTAGTTTTAACAATATAAATATTTTATTTATTCATATGTGGTGCTGAGAATCGAACCCATTGCCTCACATATGCCAGGCAAGTGCACTACCATTGAGCCCCAGCCTCAGCCCTGGAATATACTGATTAACTATACCTATTTCCTCTGTCTTTCTCTGGAGATAGGGACTGATATAGGGGACTTGGGTCACCCTCAGTATGGACTGAGACTGGTTGGCTGTTTCCCCTTAGGAAAGGGGACATGAATACTAGGCAGGCAAAACCCATGAAAGCAAAAACAGGTTCTGTAGTCGCCTCCTCAAACATATTCTGTGGATTCCCACCCTGGGTGGATGCGTGCCTCCCCTCCTGTTCTCCCTCATCAGGTTGTGCAATCACTCATCTGTTCCTGTGCTCTTCCCTCCTACTAAACCATTTCACTCCTTGAGGACAAGGCCTTTTGCTTAGATAGGTAATCTCTGGCTGTTGCCCAACAAGTGGAATGATAACGACAACTCGTGTTTATTGAGCATTTATTATGTGCCAGGCACTGTGCCAAGGGCTTTGTTCATGCTTTCCCCTTTGATTTCTACCTGGGGACTGTAGTATCCTTATTTTACAGGTGAGGAAGTGGAGGGAAAGTGGGCTTGCCTGAGGTCACAGAGGTAATAAATGGTGAAGCCAGGACTGGCACTAGATTTGACGCCAGAACCCTTATTCTTACCCCCTTCCCTGCCTCCAAGTAGAAGGGAGAATAAAAATACATGTTCAATAAAGAAGCAGGGTTGGGAGACTAGGTGGTCCTGGAAAGAGTCAGACATTTGTTGCCTTGCCTCCCAGTTGCTTTGCTGCCCTTGTCATTTAGAAGGCCCAGCTGTGTTTACTGCCCATATATTCCCAAACGCACCCTTGAACTCTATCAGTCTCCTCTTTTTGCTAAAGCCATCTCCTGCTTATTGTCCTCCACCACTGACACGCTGTGTCACTGGGACAAGTTGCTGTTCCTCTCTGAGCAAGGAACCTATGAAGTGCAGTTGTCCTAGCGGGTGAGCACGAGGATCACAGGAGATGATGGACAGGTCACGGTGGGCCGGGTGATTGGCACATGGGTGCCTATGATGTCTGTGGGCTCTGATTTCCCCACTGCTGAGCTGAGGATACTAGGATAGATTCTGATGGTCTTTATATACCTGTCCCCGCAGAACCTGGTGCCGAGACTTGATTATAGAAGGTGCAAACGCTTGCACACTAGCCTAGGGGAGCCTTGAGTGGCAGGCACTTCTGACAAGCAAGCCTTCTTCACATCCCTGCCGCTACCCAGTCCCGGGGCTGGAGATATGCCCTAAACTCCTGTTTGTTTCTTCCGCCAGTTAATGATTTACCTCCAGTGTTTAATTTTGTTTAAACAGACATGACCCCGTTGGTGCCCAAGGCTCTGTCCCTGCCAAAGTGGCTCAGAGATCAAAGAAATCTAAAGACACCAGAGCCCTCCCACTGCCCTGTCCCGGAATTGTCCTCTAGCCTGCTGGCAGCCACTCTGCACCACGGCACCATTGCCCCTTGACCTTGCCTGCAGCTATGCTTTAGTGAGCCCTTCCCTGTGAGGTTAGTCTGCAACCCTGGGGGAAAGCCATGTGTCTGCCACCCCCTGGTGCTCCTGGGGCCTCCTAGGACTTCCTCCTCCCTCTTCCCACCATGGATGAGGTATCTAGAGGTGTCTGAAGTAGCTTCATTCATTCCATTGAGGACATTGGGAACCAAAGATCCTTCTGGTTTGGCTCTGTCACTTACACCCTCTTCATGGCCACTGTCTGTCCTCCCAGGCCTGTCAGAAAGAGGGCTGCCTGCTGCAGGCTGAGGCTTTGAACGTGATTCATCCCACACCCCCTGGTCTTCTCTAGTCTTGCAGTCTGGCCTCCCTGTCCACCGCTCTGCCAGCTCCCTTCTCCACTTTCCTGCCTGTAGTACTTGACCAGGGTTGTTAAAGCCTGGGGGTTAAAACAGCTGGGCACGGTGGCTGTAATGCCAGCAGCTCAGGAGGCTGAGGCAAGAGGATCACAATTTCAAAGCCAGCCTCAGCAACTTGGTGAGGCCCTAAGCAACTCAGCGAGAACCTGTTTCTAAATAAAATATTCAAAAGGGCTGGGAATGGGGCTCAGTGCTTTGGCGACCCTGAGTTCAATCCTCAGGACCAAACTAACTAAATAAATAAAACCATAGAGTTGTATTCTCTTACAGCCTGAAGGCTGGAGAATCTAAATCCTGGTGTCACCAGGGCCCTATTCACTCCACAGACTTTAGGCAGGATCCTTCCTTCACTGTCCCAATCTCTGGGGGCTATCCCTCTGGTGGATGCTGGGGTTCCTTAACTTTTGACTCCATCACTTCAGCCTCTGTCCCACCTGCACCCAGCTGTCTCCTTCTCTTTGTGTCTTTTCCTCTTCCTTCTATCATGAGGACATTCGACATTGGATTTGGAGTCCACCCAGGTAAGAACCCAGGAGGAACTCATTCTGAAGTCCTTAACCTAATTACATATGCAAACACATTTTTTGTGAAATGAGATCACTGCAGGTTCTAGGTGGGCCTATCTTGTAGAGGTCCACGGTCCTGTTACTAGTGTTCACTGAAACTAGGAGAAGGTGGAATGCCAGGAAGTGAAAATAAAACCAGCAAAGGCTCCAGGCAAGAGAGAGCCCAGCCCCAGAGACTGAAGCTCCCTGTGGCTGAAGAAGACTGGTGACAGGTGAGGGGGGCCTGGGCAGGTTCCTGCAATGTTGAATAAACCAAAGCAAAGAAATGGGGCTTCACCTCATGGACTGAGAGCCACTGGAGGGTTTTCAGTAGGGGATTGGCACTCACTAATTGTCATCGATTATTGAGCATCTAAGAAAGTGACAACTTTTTATTCCAGTAGAAAAAAGCAGGGGGGAGGGGGTCCGGCATCACAACATAGACACAAAATCAATGCCAAGAAGATTGAAGTCCTCAACTTGAAAGGCAAAACTTCAAAGCAAGGAAGGAAATAGGAGCAAATACTGTTTTGACTTTAGTGTTAGAGTAGTTTTTTTTTTTAGGGTTGTGTGTGGGGGTCTGAGAATTGAACCCAGGGCCTGAAACATGTTAAACACATGAGCTACACCCCCAGCACTGGTAAATTTTTTTCTTTCTCTCTCTTTCCCTTTTTTTCCCCCATTTTTAGTTGTAAATGGACACAATACCATTATTTTATACATTTATTTTTTACGTGGTGCAGAGAATCAAACCCAGTGCCTCACATGTGCGAGGCAAGCGCTCTACCACTGAGCTACAACCCCAACCCATCTTCCTCCTTTTTTTTTTTCCAATTATTTTTGTGGTATTAAGAGGTATTGAACAAGGGGCCCCACCAATACTAGGAAATATTCTATCACTGAGCTATATATCTCCAGCCCTTTTTATTTTTTATTTCAAGGCAGTCCTGCTAAGTTTTTCAGGCTGGTCTCAAAATTGCAATCCTCCTGCCTCAGCCTCCCCAGTAGCTGGGATTACACGTGTATGCTAACATGCATGACATTTTTTTTGAGGGGGGGGTTGGGGGGGTGTACCAGGGACTGAACTCAGCATATAAGGGATTGACCATTAAGCCACATCCCCAGCCCTATTTTGTATTTTACTTAGAGACAAGGTCTCACTGAGTTGCTTGGCAGCTCACAGTTACTAAGGCTGGCTTTGAACTCACAATTCTCCTCTCTCAGCCTCCTGAGCCACTGGGATTACAGGCTGTGCCACTGTGCCTGAATTCTATTTCGACTTTGAGAAAGGGTCTCACTAATTTTCCCAGACTGGCATTGAACTTGCAGTCCTCCTGCATTAGCCTCCTGAGTAGCTGGGCTCCCTAAAGATTTCTCAATGAAGTCATATCATGAAGGAAAAGAGAGAAATAAAATTTTAAATCTTCAGTTAAGGGCTGGGGTTATGGCTCAATGGTAGAGCACTTGCCTGGCACATGTGAGGCACTGGGTTTGAGTCTCAACACCACATAAAAAAATAAATAAAATAAGGATACTGAGTCCAACTACAACTAAAAATATTTTTTTTAAAAAATTCAGTTAAACAAAAGGCATCATTAAAAAGGAGAAACATAAGTCACAGATAGGAAGATTTTTGCAAAATATCATTAACAAAGATCGATATTGGGAATACGTAAAGAGCATGTATCAATACATGGTATAAACATAAGCAACCCAATAGAAAAGCAGGCAAAATGTAATTGGGCAAAACTGAATGGGCAATAAATGCATGAAGAAACTCACTCAGAAACAAGGAAGAAGCCTGGCATAGTGACACATGCTGGTAATTACAGTGATTCAAGAGACTGAGGCAGGAGGATTGCAAATTCAAGGCCAGTTTGAGCAAACTTGGTGAGACCCTCAGTGCCTTAGCGAGATCTTGTCTCAGAAGAAAAAGGACTGGGACTGTAACTCAGTGTAATATAAAAATGCCCTTACAGGTACCAAAAAACATGAAAGAGCACATTAAAATCACAATAAGATCCAGTGCACAGTAACATTGGAAAACATTACTTTATAGCAAGTATTGATGAGGATGTGGGCTGTGAGAATTCTCATATCACTGGGAATGTGTAAATTGGCATGATTATGGCTGGGATTGTAACCCAGTGATAGAGCACTTGCCTAGCACATGTGAAGCACTGGGTTGGATCCTCCGCACCACATAAAAATAAATAAATAAATAAAATAAACATATTGTGTTCACCTACAACCAAAAATATATTTTTTAAATTGGCATGATGGGTTTGGTGAGCAATTTTATAGTACAGGTTGAGTATCTCCATCTGAAAATCCAAAATCCAAAATGCCCCAGAATCATAACTTTTTAAGTGTGAAGATGGTGCCACAAGAGGAAAATTTTATATCTGACTTCATTTGACAGGCTGCAGTTAAAACACAACTGCACTAAAAATATTGTCTAAAATTACCTTCAAGTTGTGTTTTTAAGTATTTTATGTGAGATATAAATGAATTTTGCACTTAAATTCAGATCTCATCCCCAAGATGTCTCATTAATGTATATGCAATTGTTCTAAAATCTTCAGTTAAGGGGTGGGGTTGTGGGCCCAAGTATTTTTTTGGGGGGGTGAGGGGGGATGCTGGGGATTAAACTCAGGGGCACTCAGCCCCTGAGCCATATCCCCAGCCCTATTTTGTATTTTATATAGAGACAAAGTCTCACTGAGTTGCTTAGTGCCTCACTTTTGCTGAGGCTGACTTTGAACTCACAATCCTCCTGCCTCAGCCTCCTGAGTCACTGGGATGACAGGCGGGCGCCACCACACCTGGCCAAACATTTTTAATTTTTATTTATTTATCTTTTTTTTTTTAGCATTTTGGATAATGAATATTCAACCTGCATCTGCTAAAGCTGTTGATGCACACACCAACAACTTCTCATTCCCATTCTTAGATTTGTATACTTACAAAAATCCTTGCTCATGCACACAAGGAAGCAGAAACAAAAATGTTCAGAGGAGTATTGTTTTCAATGGCTAAAACTTGGAGAATAAATTATCATTCACAAGAGAGTGGATAGATATGGGACAGTCACTATGAAGTAGCAGAGAGCCAGGAACGTGAAAACTTAGTTGATTCATAAATGCTAAATAAAATGTAAAGAACACTCAGTGTAGGATTTCATTTAAACAAGCTGTACAAACATCCAAAACAATACCACTTCTTGTTAGGACATACATATAGATGTAATAAAATTATAAAAATTTTTTATTATGGGAATAAAATCAAGCTGGGAATAGTATTTACTTTGGATAGGAGGAGATGTGATTGGAAAGGCCCACGGGGATTCTCGGGGGGTGTTCATTAATTTATTTATTTACTTAGGGACTGGAGACTGAACCCAGGGGCCCTTTACCCCTGAGCCAGCCCTTTTTACTTTCTAATTTTCAGACAGTCTCACTGAGCTACTTAGGGCCTCACTAAATTGCTGAGGCTGACCTTAAACTTGCAATCCTCCTGCCTCAGCCTCCCAAGTTGCTGGGATTATAAGCCTATACTGCCATGCTTAGCTATTTATCTTCTTTTCTTTTTCTTTCTTTCTTTTTTTTTTTTTTTTTTTTTTGAGACAGAATCTTGCTTTGTTGCCCAGGCTGGCCTTGAATTTCTGGGCTCAATCTATCCTCTGCCTCAGCTTGGGCTACATGCTACCACCCCTAGCTTCATGATTTTTTTTTTTTTTCCCTGTGCTAGGGATCAAATCCAGGCCCTCATGCATGCTAGGCAAACACTCTATCACTGAGCCATATCCCCAACCCTGGCTCCATGATTTTTTAAAAATTGTTTTTTATAGTTCTAGGGAACCAACATAGGGTCTCACACATGTCAGAAAAGCACTCTTCCATTGAGCTACATGTAACTTCAGTTCTTTGATGTTTTAGTTTTTAACCTGTATGGTGGAAATTCATATATTTAATATATTATCTTTTTTGTGGGGGGTATTTAACTCAAGGATACTCAGTCACTGAGCCACATCCCCAGCTCTATTTTGTATTTTGTTTAGAGACAGGGCCTCACTGAGTTGCTTAGGGCCTTGCCATTTCTGAGGCTGGCCTTGAACTCAAAATCTTCCTGCCTCAGCCTCCTGAGCCACTGGGATTGCAGGCGTGTGCCACAGCACTCAGCCTATATTATCTTTTATATCTTTTGGTATGTGAAATATTTTATACAAAGAGGTGATAACAAAGCTCAAGCAAGTGAAACAATTCACTAAGTCATTAGCTGTCAGGAAATTGAAAATCAAAATCACAATGAGACATTACTTCACACCCACTAGAAGGGCCATGATCAAAGAAACAAAATAACAAGTGTTGGCAAGGATGCAGAGAAACTGAATCTTGTGCCTTGCTGGTATGAATGTAAAATGGTGCAGCTGCTATGGAAATCAGTTTGGCGGTTCCTCAAAAAGTTAAACATAGCCAGGCACAACATCCCACGCCTGTAATCCCAGTTACTTGGGAGTTTGAAGCAGGAGGATCACAAGTTGGAGACCAACCAGGACAATTTAAGGAGACCCTGTCTCAAAAACCAAAGAAGACTGGGGATGTCACTCAGTAGTAGATCGTTTGCCTAGGAAGCATGAGTCCCTGGATTCAATTCCCAGTACTGAAAAAAAAAAATTAAAAGTAAGATTACTATATGATCCAGATGTATGACTCTAGGTGTATTTCAAAAGAATCAAAAGAAGGGATTTATATAGCAACATTCATATCAGCATTATTCAAAATAGCCAAAAGGTGTAAATAACCCAATTGTCTATCAACAATGAATGTGTAAGGAACAAGAGAATCTAATTCAGTCTTAAAGGTACAAATTCTCAGCCTGGCACAGTGGTGCACCTGTGTAATCCCATGGATTTGGGAGACTGAGGCAGGAGGATCACAAGTTCAAGGCCAGCCCCAGCAACTTAGCAAGGTCCTAAGCAACTCAGTGAGTCCCTGCCTCAAAATAAAAAATAAAAAAGGTCGGGGATATGGCTTAGTGGTAAAGTGCCCCTGGGTTAAATCCGTAATACCAAAGGGCGGAAAAAGGTACAAATTCTCATATACACTACAACCTGAGTAAACCTGGAAAATATCATGTTAAGTGAAATAAGCCAGCCACAAAGAACTAATATGTGATTCTACTTGTATATAGGTCTATTTTAAGACAAGTTCACAAAGAGACAGTGTAATCTGTGATTACGAGGGAACAGAAGAAGAAGAGATCAAGAGTTACTGTTTATTGGGTACAGAGTTCCTGTTTGGGAATTACACACACAAAAAAAAAGTTCTGAAAATGAATAGAGGTTACCCAATATTGTGAATATGCTAAATGTCACTGAATTGTACTCTTAAAAATGGTTAAAGTTGTAAATTTTTGGTCATGTATATTTTATCACAATAAACAAAAACACCAAAGGAAGGTAAAAGGATAGAAAAATATAAACCATGTAAATTCTTTTCTTTTCTTCTTTTTTTTTTTTTTTGTACCAGGGATTGAAACCAGGTGTGCTTAACCACTGAGCACCATCACCAGCCCTTTTTTATATTTTATTAGAGACAGGGTCTCACTTAGTTGCTTTGGGCCTCACTAAGTTTCTGAGGCTGGCTTTGAACTCATGATCCTTCTGCCTCAGCTTCCCAAGCTGCTGAAAACCACATAAATTCTAATTAAAAGAAAATCAAAGCTGGAAATGGTGTTACACACTTGAAATTCCAGCAACTCAGGAGGCTGAGGCAGAAGGATCCCAAGTTTAAGGCCACCCTGGGCAATTTGGTGAAACCCTGTCTCAAAATAAAAAAATAAAGGTCTGGGGTTGTGGCCTAGCATGTGTGAGGTCCTGGGTTTGATCCTCAGCACCACATAAAAATAAACAAACAAACAAACAAATAAATGTATTGTGTCCAACTACAACTAAAAATTAAATATTAAAAAATAATAAAATAAAAAGGGCTCGGATAGACTTCAGAGGTAGAGCATTTGCCTCATGTATTTGAGGCCCTGGATTTAATTCCCAATAACATAACATCAACAAAGAGAAAATTCAAAACAAAGTCAAGTAACTGTATTAAAAAACAAGAACAGCAATACTATTACAAAGTGGCTGGGCTGGGGATGTGGCTCAAGCGGTAGCTCGCTCTCCTGGCATGCGTGCGGCCGGGTTCGATCCTCAGCACCACATACAAACAAAGATGTTGTGTCCGCCAAGAACTAAAAAATAAATATTAAAAAATTCTCTCTCTCTTAAAAAAAAAAAAAAAGTGGCATATGGTTGAATCTAAACTACTTGTCCTCCACAATTGCTTCATAGATTTTTTATTACATAAAAGTCACTTTTTTTTAAATATTTATTTTTTAGTTTTCGACGGACACAACATCTTTATTTGTATGTGGTTCTGAGGATTGAACCTGGGCCGCACGCATGCCAGGCGAGCGCGCTACCACTTGAGCCACATCCCCAGCCCTAAAAGTTAACTTTTTTCCTTTTTGGTGCAAGGGATTGAACCCAGGGGTGCTTAACCACTTAGCTTAGGGTCTAACTAAGTGGCTTAGGGCCTTGCTAAATTGCTGAGGCTGGCCTCATACTTGTGATCCTCTTGCCTCAGCCTCTCAAGTAGCTGGGATTATATGTACACACCACCTTACCCAGCTGCAGCAAGTAATTTGAATTCCTTCATTCTCATTGCATAATAGAATCTTAATATGTGAACATTTCCCAATTTATTTTACTGCTGATGAGATCTGAAACAATTTTCAGGGTTGTTGGGATTTTTTTGTTTGTTTGTTTGGTTGGTTGGTTGGTTCTGGTACTAGGAATTCAACCTAAGGGTGCTTTACCTCTGAACTTCATTCCCCAGCCCTTTAGACTTTTTATTTTGAGGCAGGATCTTGCTAAATTTGCTGAGGCTGACCTTGAATTTATGATCTTCCTGCCTCAGTAGCTGGGATGACAGGCATGTGCCACTGCATCTGGCTCTCAATTTCCAGTTTTTGGTATTAAGAGCATGCTGCAGTGAACTCTGTAGTTCGTATCTTCTGGTGGACATATGTACACATTTCAGTCGTGCACATACCTAGGAGTGGGATCTTTGGGTCATGGGATATATACATATAATCAACTTTGGTGACTACTGTCTGTTTTCCAAAGTGGTTGTACAAATCATTGCTCCTGCAAACAGAACATGAAAGTTTGTTTCAAATTCTCAACATTTGGTATCATCTGCCTTTTACATCTTAACTGCTCTAGTGGGTATATGAAATGTACATTGTTACTGGGTTTTTATTTTTTATTTTTATTTTTTGGTACTAGGGATTGAACCCAGGGGCATTCAACCACCAAGCCACATCCCCAGCCCTATTTTGTATTTTATTTAGAAACAGGATCTCACTGAGTGGCTTAGCACCCCACTTTTGCTAAGGCTGGCTTTGAACTCACAATCTTCCTGCCTCAACCTCCAAGCCACTGGGATGACAGGCATGTGCCACCACACCTGGAGACATGTACAATTTTTTAAAAAATATTTATTTATTTATTCTAATTTAGTATATATGATAGCAGATTGCATTCTTATTCATTGTACACAAATGCAGCACAACTTTTCATTTCTCTGGTTGTACATGATGTAGAGTTGCGCCACATGTGCAGTCACACATGTACCTAGGGTAATGATGTCCATCTCATTCCACCATCTTTCCTGTCCCCATCCCCCTTCCCTCCCCTCTCTCCCCTTTGCCCACTCAAATTTCATCTAATCTTCCCATGCCCCCTCCCCCATTACGGATCAGTATCCACTTATCAGAGACAACATTCAGCTTTTGGTTTGTTGGGATTAATTTACTTCACTTAGCAGGATATTCTCCAACTCCATCCATTTACCTGTATATGCCATAATTTTGTTCTCTTTTAATGCTATGTACTATGACATGTACATTTTCAAGGCTTTTGATTCTTATTACCCAAATGAACTTCCAGAAAGTCGCTGTAATTAACATTTGTGCCAGTGATACATCAGAATCCAGAAATCTTGAGTTCCTTGACAGAGTTTAAGATGACAAATATCCCTAGAGGGTCCCTACAAAAATCTGTATCATGTTTCCTTGGAGTTGTATGATGTATTGCCCCATGCAATGTCCCTTCAGAGGCATGATCTCATTTGACCTTGTGACCTGAACTAAAAGGGCTGGTATAATTACCCCTATTTTACAGATGGTGGGGGTGAAGCTGAGGCCCTGAGAGTTTTAGTCTCTTGGCTGGTAAAGGGCGAAGCCAGGACTAAAAGCCAGGTCTTCTGACTACTAGGTCAATAATACTATTAATCAGGCCACCTTCACCTACAGTGAACTTAAAATAGATGATGAGTGTGTCATATGATGGATATATCACCTAGGAACACAGTCTGAGTTCACTCCACATTTATTTTGAAAAACTTAATCTATGTGCCTAACTGTGCCTGTATCTGAAAATTCCAAGAGAAGTTTTAAAGGTCAAGGACAAAGTTAAGGATCTCTTAATTACTTCAGTACTTCACTCCTAATCTTTCCATGAAAATAAAGTCTTTCTGCTAAACCACTGGGCTAGAGCATCAGGCCTGTCAACCTTTGACAAGTACTATAATCATGTAAAGCAGAAAACATCTCCGTCTCTCCCCAACGTACAATATACTGCAGTACTGATGCCCGCTGGGCAGGGCGGTGCCAGGCTCAGTCCCCAGTGCTGCGAAAACCAGAAAGAAAAGAAATACTGATGCCAAACCATCCCAAGCCACTGAAGTTGGTCAACCTTAGAGGGGTCTCTGCTGTCACAACCCCATGACCACACTGGAAGGAATTCCAGAAATCGTCTAAGGTTCAGAGAGACAGCATAAAGCTTTCCCCTCCTGGACCAACTCTCACCAGTCAGAGTTGAAAAGAATTTCGAGGTGGCGTGTGCGTGGAGTTGGAGGGAAAAGCTCCCGCAGCTGGTCAGAGCGACCTGTCATGGTACTGGAGGTGGCTGTGTATAGGTCCCTCTTCATTTCACAGGTACAGAGCTGAGTAGAAGGGAAGTGACTTGCCCAAGCTGGGACTTCATGTGAGTCGCCCAGCCTTCGGGGCGTGGCTCCTCCTCTGTGCGCAGCCTCCAGGACCTTCCAACCTCACACTGCACCCGTGAAACATGGTAGCAAGGTCGTACCAGAGAACTGTTTCTTTCTGAACAGAATCTGCGTCTTCACCTCAGTTGTCCCTGGTTCTGGGTGTCCTTTGTCCTTGGCAATTTATTAGCTGCAGGCTGGCTCCCCACATCCATTACCCGCGACAGATACAAAAGCGAGTGGATGCAAGATTTTTAAAAAACATTTATTTTTTTAGTTATAGTGGACGCAATATCTTTATTTTACTTTTATGTGGTGCTGAGGATCAAAGCCGGTGCCTCATTCATGGCAGGCGAGCGCCCTACCTTTGAGCCATAACCCCAGCCTCTAGATGCAAGATTTCATGGCCAATCCAGCCCTGTTTTCTTTGGTGGAATAGGTAGCAAGCGAGACTTCTTGAGCTTAAGGTCGGGGGAGCAGTCAGGAAGCAAAGCAGAGAGCCTGACCTTTCGGCCTCCATCCTTTCATCTAAGAGCAGCTACTGTAGCGCGGAGCCTGTTCCAGCGAGCTGCTTAGATTGCCCCCTGGTGCTAGAAGGAAGAACTACGATTAAGCCAGTCGCACCAGTTTCCAGCTGTAAATGGGCCGCTAAGGTCTTAGTTTACTTGCGACCCTTTCTTTTACAGTTGAGAAAGGCCGGGTGCATGGGAGGAAAGGAAATCACCAGGAACGTGAGCAAAATAGTGGTGAAGCCTAGACTAGAATCAAGTCTTAAACTTTCACACTCCCATATTGAAGACGCTGGCCACAGAGAGAGAAATTAAGAATTCTCTTAAAAGAAGCAGGGAATGACCCAACGTAGTACAAGCTCTACAGCATACAGCAAATGCACATTAAAAATCCCTCCTCTTGGGCTGAGGTTGTGGCTCAGTGGTAGAGTGCTTGCCTAGCATGTGTGAGGCACTGGGTTTGATCTCAGCACCACATATAAGTAAATAAAATTAAGATCCATCAACAACGTAAATTAAAAAAAAAAAAAATCTCTCCTTTTAGCCTAGGGCTGTAGCTCAGTGGTAAAGCACCTGTTTCACCTGTGTAAGGCACTAGGTTCAATCCCCAGTACCACATTAAATAAATAAATAAAGATACTATGTGTTCATATACTACTAAAAAAATATATTTTTAAAAGTATTTCCTCTTTCACAATGTAAGTCATTTAAAGACATAAACTTTGGGTGATATACCAAATACCCTAATGATTAAGAAATGGTTAAAAAGCTAGAAGAATTTTAAATGCTTTGCCATAAAGAAAAGATAAATATTTGCGGATGTAGATATGCTTAGCCTAATTTATTTTTATTTTTACTATTATTATTTTAGGGGGGTCCTGGGAATTGAACTCAGGGTCACATCCCCAGCCCTATTTGGTATTTTATTTTGCTTGGCCTAATTTAAACACTACTCATTGGCCTGGTGTAGCTCAGTGGTAAAGCACTGGTCTAGCATGTGTCAGATCCTGGGTTCATCCCCAATACCACAAAACAAAACCAACAAACAAAACACTGCATAATATATACATGTTAATAGAACATCACAGGGTACCCCATAAACATGTACACTTTTATGTTTTTAAATATCAGCTAAAAATAAATTTAGTTTAAGTTTTAAAAAATGATAATGACTTTTACCATTATTCCCATTTTGGGGGTGGTACTGGGATTGAATTCAGGGGCCCTCAACCACTGAGCCACATCCCCAGCCCAATTTTGCATTTCATTTAGAGACAGGGTCTCACTGAGTTGCTTAAGGGCCTTGCTTTTTGCTGAGGCTGAGTTTGAACTCGAGATCCTCCTGCCTCAGCCTCCTGAGGAGCTGGAACACTATTCCCATTTTCCAGATGCTGGGCTTAGTAACACTTGTCTGCTAAACTACGCACCCCCCCCACCCCCATCATCCACCTTTCACTCACTCAACAAATATTGCTGGAGCTCTCCTCCATGCCAAGCTCCTGATTGGGGCTGGAGGTGCCACAGTGGCCCAAATGAAGTTCTTGCACTCAGGGTGACTAGATTCTAATTGGGGAAATGGGTGATAAACCTATCAATAACCAAACACACGCCCTGTTGGTGTTGTGGAGTGAATTTTTTTTCTTTGGTATGAGGGATTGAGCCCAGGGGTATTCAGCCACTGAGTCACATCCTCCAGTCCTTTAGTAATTTTACTTTTTATTTTGAGACAGGTGCTTAGGGCCTCACTAAGTTGCTGAGGCTGGCTTTGAACTTGGGATCCTCCTGCCTGGGCTTCCTGAGCCGCCGGGAATATAGGCATGCAGAGTGAATGTTTGTGACCTCCAAAATTTACCTATTGAAGCTCTGACTCCCAGCATGCCTACATTTGGAGATGGGGACCAAAAGGCAGTCATTAAGGTAAAATGGGGTCCTGATCTGATGGGATTAACCCCTTATAAGAGAAAATGCCAGGGGGCAGGAGACGTGGCTCCGTGGTAGAGCGCATGCTTAGCATGCACAAGAGCGGGGAGCCGTCTCCAGCACTGAAAAAAAATATAAAGAAGAAACATCAGAGAGTTATCTCTACCTCCAAGTGCACAAGGAGGAGGTCATGTGACCACACCGCAGAAAGGTGGCCTTCTGCAAGCCAAGAAAAGAGCCCTTACTTGATCCCAAATCAGCCAGAACATTGATCTTGGACTCCCAGCTTCCAGGATTTAAGAAAATAAGTATCTGTTGTTTACGTCACCCAGCCTGCAGTTTTGTGTTATGGGAGCCTGAGCTAGGGGGCAGTTAGGTCGTCATGATTACCACGAAGAAAGAGAAGTCAGGGTCTGGCCTCAGGAGAGTGGAAGATGTTAACTACTTCCCAAAGAAGGTGAGGACAGGCCTCTCTAAGAAGGTGATTTTGCTGTTCAGCTCTAGGAAGTTTTTCCTTTTTTTTTTTTTTTTTTTAAAGTTAAAAATTCCTTAATTTTTTATTCCTGGTACCACTACCACAATTTACAGGGCAATATACCTGATGTAATGAAAAAGACCAAGCTACAACAGATAAAGGACCTCAGGAATGTACATCTCATTGACACCACATTGCACTAATCAGTAGATGCACTTTTGGCACACTGTGGCTATGACAGTCCTGGACAAGAAGGGTTTCCTGTTAAGCTGCAGTAACTTTTCTGACTATGGATCATCGTTCCTTCTGTGGCAGATTTTTACAGTTCCTCTAATGCATTTGGGACGACTGCCTCAAAGTAATCTGCAGCTTTCCTGACAACCCCTCGCTCCCTCTCCTGCTAAGAACTGTAGCCCTTTTCTGCTGTTTTTAAAACCTTCTGCTACCCTATCCATCACTTCTACCACCAGATCCATAACCACCACCAGAGGGGCTGCCAGAGCTTCTTCCACCAAAACTGCCCCCCTTCCTGGGTCCATAATTTGATTGCTGTTGTCCACTGTAATTTCCAAAATCATTATAGTTCCCACCACAAAAATTTCCTCCTTCATTGTAACCATCATATCCTCCTCCACCACCATATCCACCACCTTGGTTTCCATATCCTGGTCCACCACCACCATAACCTCCTCTGCTACTACAACCAGGACCTCCACCATAGTTGCCACCATCACCTCCAAATCCATCATATCCACCGTCGCCTCCTCCGTAACTACCTCTGCTGCCACCACCTCCACCACCATAGCCTCCTCTTCCACCAAAGTTTCCACCACGGCCAAAGTTACCTCCACCACCTCCCAAGTTTCCTCCACGACCCATAAAGTTGCCAGATCCACCTCCATGACCTCTTTGTGATCCAGCCGACTGCATCTCTTGTTTAGAAAGGGCCTTTTTCACTTCACAATTAGGCCCATTAGTAGTGTGGGATTTCTGAACAGCAATGCTGTCAACTGTATCATGATCATCAAAAGTTACAAGAGCAAATCCTCTCTTCTTCCCGCTCGGCCTGTCTTCCATAACTTCCATGGTTTCAATCTTGCCGTACTTTTCAAAGTAATCCCTCAAATTATATTCTTCTGTATCTTCTTTATATACCACCAACAAACATTTTCTTCACTGTTAGATGGGCACCAGGCTTTACAGAATCCTCTCTAGAAGCAGCTCTTTTGGTTCCCCCACACGCCCATCAACCTTGGGTGGCGGAATCACATTGCTGCATCCACCTCTTCAACACAAGAGTAAGTCACAAGAGTAAGTCACAAAACCCTGGGACATTTTGTTTGGGGGTCTCTCATTACCACACAATCTGTGAGTGTGCCCCATTTCTCAAAATGTTCCCTTAAACTATCATCTGGAGTTTCAAAGCTCAGACCACCAATCAACGGCTTCCTCAATTGCTCTGGTTCCTTTGGACCGCGGCCCTCCTCCCAGCGGCGATGGTGATGGCCGGAATCCCGCTGGGGGCCTCTGGGCAGCGGTTTTACCTCCATTTTGAGCCCGAACTTGTCTCTTCCAACTCGAGTTCAATATCAGTTTTTACATTTTTGATAGTTGTGAAACATCCACCCAGATCAAGCCATGGAATGTTTTCTATTGCTTTCTTGCTTATAACCTGTTTTCTTTACAAAGTGACCATCCTCAGGTATTTCGTAATAGAAATACAAAATGGACTGCCAATCCGCACCCACCTAATTAATGCTCATGTTTTTCTAACTTCCATCAACATGGATTCCTTTTGGTTGTTTCTGAACTTCCTAATAATGGAATCCTATAGGATATTGATGGACATTTGGATTCTTTCCAGTTTGAGGTTATTATACATAAATCCTCAAAGATTTTTTTGAGGATTGAACCCATGGGCTTATTGTTTTTATTTTAAGACAGGGTCTCACTAAGTTTTCTAGGCTGGTCTTGAACTCCAGAATTCAGATGATCCTCCTGCCTTAGCTTCCCCAATAGCTGGGATTACAGGTATGAGCTACCACATCTGGCAGCAAAGACCATTCTTGAGCATGAATTATTTCACTTCACTCTCCCTACAATATACCACCACCACACCATTTTCCTGACATAATATTTACTTCTGTGAGTGGAATTACAGAGCTATATAGATAGTATTTTCACTTAGGTTTGGTGGTTGTTGCTATCTTAGTCCATTTTGTATTTCTATAACAAAATACCTGAGGATGGTCATTTTGTAAAGAAAAGAGATTATGAGCAAGAAAGCAACAGAAAACAGGCTACTATGCTGAGCATGGTCACTGAGTGCTTGAAATATGTTTAATGTGACTGAGGCATTGAGTCTTTAATTAGGTTCTTCTTAAAATATTTATTTATTTTTGGTACTAGGGATTGAACCCAGGAGTGCTCTACTACTGAGCTACATCTCCAGCCCTTTTTATTTGTATTTTGAGACAAGATTTTGACGAGTTGCTGAGCCTGGCTTCAAACTTGCAATCCTCCTGCCTCAGTCTCCTGAGTTGCTGGGATTACACACATGCACCACCCCACCTAGCTGAATTTTTAATTAATTTATGTATTCATTTATCCTTATTATTGTTATTTTAATTTTTTTGTAGTTGTAGATGGACAGAATGCCTTTATTTTATTTGTGTATTTTTATGTGGTGCTGAGGATCGAACCCAGTGCCTCACACATGCTAGGCAAGTACTCTGCCCCTAAGCTACAGCCCCAGCCCTAATTATTATTTTTGCAATGCTGAGGATTGAACCCAGAGCCTCATGCATGCTAGGCAAGCATTCTACCACTGAGCTACCCCTTTAGCCTTGAATTTTTAATTCAATGTAATCATTATTAATTAAGTTTAAATATCTATATGAAACCGGGGGCCACTGTATTGGTCAGCACAGGGATAAACTTTAGAGGAAAGCAACTGGCCACCAGCTCAAGACTTGTCCACTCTTCTTCTCAAATATGTCCCACCTCCAGTGCCCCCTCCTGATCCCCATGTCACTCATGCCTAGATCCCTGCCACAAACAGGTCCAAGTTGTTGTGTTTCCAGATTGATCCTTGGATGAAGAATCTGATCCTGTGGCTTCTCTACCAGGTATACTTCAGCGCCCTGCTGGGGGTTTTAGTGTGATTGTTTGCTTGTTTGGTGGTGAGGGTTTGGATGAGGTTGGTTTCCTCCAAAACCCTATTGTAGTTTAATCCCCTCTGTGAGGTAGTTAGGAGGGGGACACTTGATCCAGCGATGGTTCTCAAAGTGAGGCTTTTGGGGGGTGATTAGGATTAGATAAGGGCATCAGGGTGGAGCCCCATGGTTGAATACTGGTGGCTTTAGGAAAAGAGAGAGACCAGAGGATACGGTACACGTTGACCTCATCTCTCGTCTTGTGATGACCTGCACCTACTAGGAGGCCGTCACCAGGTACAGCCTCCTGGCCTTACACCAGAACTGTGCAAAGATAAGCTTCCTCTCTATAAATTCCCCCACCTGCTGTGTTATTAGCTACAGAAGATGGACAAATACGGCCCTCCCACTAGCTGCAGTTGCTTCTCAAACCAGGAAATAATAACACTCTCGAGATCCCCTGAGTTCTACAGGATAATTTTTATTTCCTTTCTTTGAGTTTCAAACCTGCAGAGAAGGGGCAAGAACAGCACGTACAGCTTCATTTAGAATTGCAAATTGTTGACTTTGGGCCTTTTCCTTTCTTTCTCTTCTTTTTTATTATTTTTTTTTCAGCATTGGTGACTGAACCCAGGGCCCTTCTACTGAGCTACGTCCCCAGTCCCTTTTAATTTTGAGTCAGAGCCTCACTAAGTTACCCAGGCTGGCCTCAGATTTGAGTGCCTCCTGTTTCAGCCTCCCGAGACACAGGTGTAGGCTGCTGCACCTGGCTCACCTTTGGCTCTTTTTGTTGCACTTTTGTTGAACCATCTGAAAGTAGGTCGCAGATGTGAGAACTTTTTTTTTTTTAGTCTTAGAGTAAAACTACAATTTTATAAATATTTTCTTACACAACCACAATATTACCATACTTACTATAATTCCAGTTTTTGTTTTAATATTCCAGATAACTTATATGAACATGCACTGGACCATCCTCATAACTTTTTTATATTACAGTACCATCCCTGAAATTAGACAGTACAGGCGAGACTATGCTGTAGTAACAAAGAGCCCCCAAATCTCAGAGTTTTATAACAATAGAGTGTATTGCTATTTCATGGTACATGTCCATTACACATCAGTTGGTACTTTGTTCCATGTCACCTCCCTCCAAAAGTTAGGATGCTACCAATATAGCTCTCACTTTTAATAAAGCTGATTGTCATGACAGAAGGCAGCAATGAAATGCTCTGGCACAGCCCACAGTTCTAAGACAAAAAAAAAATTAGGTGCTCAAAGTCAGAGAAATAGAAATCTTGGTGAACAGAGTCAATGACTATCACAATTCCCAAGTTTTTGGTTTGTGTTTGTGACCATCATGGAAATGAGACAGCACTCATTTTAATTGTCATGGACAAATAAGAAAAGAACAGAGACGGACTCCATGCTTAACATTTGCAATTGAACCAAGTGAAGGCTGGTGACATTCCAGCATGGTTGTCGTCATCCTCCTCCTCCTCCTTTTCCTCCTCTTCCTTCTCCTCCTCCTCCTTCCAGTATTTCTATTAGTACTCAAGCACTGTCCTAAGTACTTCACATGAATTATTTCACTTCATTCTCCCTACAAGATACCACCACCACACCATTTTCCTTCTAAGAAACTGTGGCTCAGAGAGGTATAATCATTTGCCCAAGATGAACAGCTAAAACCCTGAATCTACCTTAGGCAGCCAACTCCAGGGTCCATACTACTGTCTAAGGCCAGAGGTTGTAGATATTCAAATAGAGAAAAGTTGCAGAGAAATAGAGTCATCATGACCCACTGTCTACAAGCAGGGCAAACTCAAAGTCAGGATTATTTCTTTGTTTTGAGTGGTTATTTTATTTCAGCAAGACAACCTCATGTGTCACATCAAATTACTGATAGCTGTAATTCTTATTTATAAAATAGGTCCTACAGTTCTGTCGGGAGTTTATACACAGTGTTCTATTTTGTACGTTACAATAAAAATATTTTCAATGGATAGTACAGGGTGGGGGTAGAGGATTAAAATAAATATATTCCTTAAAAAAAAGTTGATTTATACATTATTCAGGTAGGAGAAACTCCCAGAATAAAGCCCAAATTCCTTATCAGAGCCCTGAAATTCCTTCTTTGGGGGAGAGTTGTAACAGGAATGAACTCGGGGGGCCCTCGACGACTGAGCAGCCCCCCAGCCCTATTTTGTATTTTATTTAGAGATAAGGTCTGAGTTGCTTAGGGCCTCGCTGTTGCTGAGGCTGGCTTGGAACTTGTGATCCTCCTGCCTCAGCCTCCCACAACACTGGGAATATAGGCATGCACCTCTGCCCTGCGAAAGCTCCTTTTTGACCCAGTCTCGTCCTCTCTCTAACACTTTCTCCAGTCCCCTGACACTTGTAGCTCTCCAGATTAAAACATCTGGCTTTCTCAGGCCTTATATAAAGGGTCAGTTTGGCTCCATATAACAAGTAAATCCAGTCTCTAGTGGCTTAACCAAAGAGAGGCCTTATTCTTGTCATAGAGAAGTCCAGATGGGCCTCCCAGGGCTTGTACGGTGGCTTCCTGATGCCAGGCCCAAGTCCCTCCATCTTCTCCCAAGCTCCATCTGTCTTTCCTCATGACTGTCATCCTCAACTCATTCCCGCTTGGTCACAGTTGGCTGCTCGACCTCCAGCATCTTCTCCGTATTCCAGGCAAGGGCAAGGGCAAAGAGCAAAGGACTTGCTAGTTCAAGTTTTCTCCTTTCAAAAATAATTTATTCAAAAGCCCTTTCTGGAACCCATCTCCATGTCATTGGTGGGGTCTTAGTTGTATGACTACCCATGGCCGCAAAGAACCTAGGAGATGGGCTGGGGTGGTGGCTCAGTGGTAGAGCACTTGCCCTGCACGTGTGAGGCACTGGGTTTGCCTCTTAGCACCTCATTAAATTAATTCATTAATTAAAAATACTGTAGCCAGGCTCAGTGGTGCACACCTGTAATCCCAGTGGCTCAGGAGGCTGAGGCAGGAGGCTCACGAGTTCAAAGCCAGCCTCAGCAACAGCAAAGCACTAAGCAACTCAGCAAGACCCTGTCTCTAAATAAAACACAAAATAGGGCTGGGGACACGGCTCAGTGATCAAGTGTCCCTGAGTTCAATTCCCAGCATACCTCCTTCCCCCAAAAAAGGTGTCATGTCCATCTACAATTTTAAAAAATATTTCATAAAAAAGCTCTAGGAAGGATGGTTTTTATCACTGGGCAAGTGGATGTCCTATAATTAAATCAAAATTATATTATTCTTACTTAGTAAGAAAGATGAGAATAGGTATTAGATGATCTCTAACGAATAGTATCTGCCACAGTCCCCTTGTCTTTTTCTTTTTTATTTTTTTGGTACTGGGGATTGAACCCAGGGGTACTTTACCACTGAGCCACATCTTCAGTCTTTCTTTTTTCAATATTATTTTAGTTGTAAAATAAATTTAATTGTCTTTATTTAATTTATTTATTTTTATGTGGTGCTGAGCTCCAGCCCCTCTCCTTGTTTTTACGTGAGATGCTCCCTATATCAATAATGCCTTTCGTGTAACGCACTCAACCATCTACAAAAATTCCAGTTGCATTTTGCCTTTGTGTTAATCACTTTTCCATCACTGTGACAATACCTGAGATAATCAACTTGTTCATGATTTCAGTGTTTTCAGCTCCTGGTCAGCTGGCTCCCTTGTTTTGGGGTCTGCAGGGAGACAGCACATCATGGGGGTGGGGGTATGGGGTCGGGGGTATGGTGAAGCAAGGCCACTCACCTCATGGTGATGTAGCTTCCTTCCATTAGGCCGCCCCCCCCCGCCCCCCCGGTAGAGCCACCAGGTTCCTGTGTTGAAGGTCTCACCAGGGGGAGACCTTCAACACAGGAACCTTTGGGGACAACCTTTACAATCCAGATCATGACAACATTCTTCCCAAAGTCTCCTTGACTTCATGGTTCCGTCTCTCCCGGTGCACGCTGAGCTTCTCGAGGGCAAGGACTGTTGTCTCCCTTTTTCTTTTTCTTCTTTTAGCTGTTGATGGACCTTTATTCATTTATTTATGCGGTGCTGAGACTCGAACCCAGTGCCTCACGCATGCTAGGCAAGTGCTCTACCACTGAGCCACAGCCCCGGCCCAAGGATTGTTGTCTTATTGCATTTCCACCAGCAATAAGTGAGAGTTCCTGTGGCTCCATGTCCTCTCCAGCATTTGGTGATGTCAGTGTTCTGAATTTTGGCCACTTTAATAGGTGTGTAATGGAATGTCATTGTTTTCACTTCTCTGATAGCATATGATGTAAAAACATCTTTTTGTAAGATTATTTACCATCTGCTTAAGAGGTGTTAAAGTCCTTGGTCTGTTTTTTAATTGGAATGTGTATTTTCTTATCATTAAGTTTTAAAAGTTGTTTGTATATTTTAAATAACAGTCCTTTTAAGGATATCCTTTGTGTACTTTTTTTTCTTCTGGTCTGTGGCTTGTCTTTTGTGCTTTTGACATTGTCTTTCACAGAGAAGAAGTTTTTACTTTCAGCTAAGTCCATGTTATTATTTTCATGGAGTGTGCCTTTGCTGTTATATGTAAAAAGTGATTGCCAAATCCAAGATCACCTATGTTTTTCCTTTGTTATCTTTTAGGAGTATTATAGTTTTGTATTCTACATTTTGAGTTTTTTTAAAAAATAATTAATTTGGAAATATTTAAGTTCTTCCTGAAAAGTGTTTTACAAATGTCTACCTTTTCACATACCATGTGTTTTAGAGTAATTCTTCACAACTTACAGGGTGAATTGTCTCTGGATGGTACCTTCTCTTGGCACAATTCATTATTTTTCTCAATGCAGTGTAGGAAGCATTGAAAACCCCTACTGGAGTTTTAGTGTCTCCTAACTGCTTTTGTTGCCCTGTCAGATTGTAGTGAAGCTTTCTCATCTGGAGACCACGGTTTGTGCATCAACTATTTTGTCTCCTTCAATTAATTTTTTTGTAGTGCATGTTTGGTTTTATTTTCTTTGAGAGCTTAAAAATAAGTTTGCAAGTTCAAGTCAGGCCTCAGCAACATAGCAAGACCTTGTCACAAAATAAAATAAAAGGAACTCAGCATGTAGCTCAGTGTCAAAGTGCCCCTGTGTCTCAGTACCAATAAACTAAACCAAACTAAAAAAAAAAAAAAAAAAAAAAAACACAGGACAGACCCCAGCAAATATTTGAATTTATGTAGATTTTCATAGGCCATAGTTTATAAAAACGGAACCCACTCCTGGAAGCACTGTGAGTTCATCTTTTCTTTCCCCACTGAGTCCAGAATAAAGCAGACATTCTGGCAATGAAGCAGGACACCCTCTGTCCAGCCCCACTGTAGAAGTCAGGGTTCCCCAGGGAGTCAGAACCAATAGGACAGCAGATGATCCATGATAGACACATAACTGATAGAGAGATAGAATAAAGATACGGCTTGGTAGGCTAAAGCAGGAGGATTGCAGGTTCAAAGCCAGCCTCAGCAACTTAGAGAAACCCTGTCTCAAAATAAATAGGGCTGAGGGTGTTGCTCAGTAGTTAAGTGCCCCTGGATTCTATCCCAGGTATTTATAAATATATATATATATATATATATATATATATATATATAGAGAGAGAGAGAGAGAGAGAGAGAGAGAGAGAGAGGGAGAGATAAATTAGATAAATGTGTACCTTATTTCAAGAAGCCACTCATTCTAAGAAACTCAGTGTTTTGTTCCTGTCTAAGCTTCTAAATGTAATAAATCTCCTCATCTTGACACTTTTAAACTCGAAGTCTCCCCAAACATATACATATATATCTACAAACACACATAAGCCCAGAATAAAACATGGAAGGGAAAACATAAAATAGAAGAAGAATTTTTCTCTAAGTGATTTTAATTTTTTCCTGGGTTTGTTTTTTAATTTTACAAATTCTCTACAATGAAAATACATTGTTTTTATAAATTTTTTATAGTTGTATTGGACAAAATGCCTTTATTTTATTTGTTTATTTTTTGTGGTGCTAAGGATCAAACTCAGTGCCTCACGTGTGCTGGGCAAGCGCTCTACCATTGATCTACAGGCCCAGCCCATATTGTTTTAATAACTAGAATAAAAGTAACAAAATGGTAGATGAGGTGGGAACACACCAGTAATCCCAGCAGCTCCGGAGGCTGAGACAGGAGGATCTCGAGTTGAAAGCCAGCCTTAGCAACATCGAAATGCTAAGCAACTCAGTGCTTATATTTTTATATGAAATATAAAATTGGGCTGGGGATGTGATTCAGTGGTTGAGTTCCCTGAGTTCAAACCTTGGTACAAAAAAAAAAAAAAAAAAAAATTAAGAAAGGGTTTTTTGTCCACCTCTGTTTGGAGCTTGTGAAGAGTGATTCACACCTGGATGTAAATGCAAAGAAAGAGACCAAGGCCAGACCCCTGAGGAGGAGCCTGGGAATGTGATGGAATGGTTTTTTAATGTTGTTAAAAATTTTAGTTACCAGGGGCTGGGATTGTGGCCCTGTGGTAGAGCGCTTGCCTAGTATGTATGAAGCATTGGGTTCAATTCTTAGCACCACATTAAAAAAGTAAAATAAAATAAAAAATAAAGATATTATGTCCGTCTACAAGTAAAAATATTAAAAAATAATAATGTTAAGAAAAAAGACATTAAATATTTTTTAATAACCAGAACAAATAATCTATGTATTTCCTGGGTGCTTAAATAATTATTTTATCTGGGCTTGAGGGAACACACCTGTAATCTCAGCTACTCAGTAGGCTAAAGCAGAAGGATCAAAAGTTCAAGGCCAATCTGGGCAAGGTAGCTAAACCCTGTCTCAAAATAAAAAAATAAAAACAGCAGGGGGCATAGCTCAGAGGTGAAGCACCTTTGCTTCCAATGCTGGTGCATAATAATATTTTAATATAGAAAAGGGTGGCTGGGCGTGGTGGTGAATGCCTGTCATCGCAGTGGCTCCAGAGGCTGAGGCAGGAGGATCGCGAGTTCAAAGCCAGCCTCAAAACATCAAAGCACTAAGCAACTCAGTGAGACCCTGTCTCTAAATGAAATAAAAAATAGGGCTGGGGGTGGGACTCCTTGGTCGAGTGAGTGCACCTGGGTTCAAACCCTGCTACCACCCTCCCAAAAAAACCCTCTTTTAGCAGGCCCTGATGGTGCACGCCTGTCATCCCAGTGGCTCAGGAGGCTAATGCAGGAGGATCATGTGTTCAAAGCCAGCCTCTGCAATTTAGCAAGGCTCTAAGCAACTCAGAGAGACCTTGTCTTTAAGTAAAATATAAAAAAGGCTGGGGATGTGGCTCAATGGTAAAAATGCCCCTGGGCTCAATTCCTGGTGTCCTTTAATTAAGTAAAAGAGGCTGTGTCATGGTTGTCCTGTATGATAAAACCAGCCTATCTTCCTCCCTCCCCTCTCCCTCCTCCTCCCCGCCCTCCCCCACTCTCTTTCTTTCTCTCTTTGATGGGGGGGATTGAACCCAGGGGCGCTTAATCACTGAGCCACATCCCCAGACCTATTTTGTGTTTTATTTAGAGACAGACTCTCACCAAGTTGTTTAGGACCTCACTGTGGCTGAGGCTGGCTTTGAACTCACGATTCTCCTGCCTCAGCCATGGTGCCATGGGGCCGGCCCAGCCACCCTCTAGGGGGTGTGATCAGTGGTACAGCACTTACCAGGATGCACGTAGTCCTGAGTTCCACCCCTAGCACCACCAAAATAAAAAAATGAAGAAAATCTCTAGATGGTTTGAGGTCTCCCTGCAGGATCTGCAGTCATTGTCTGAAGTTTAGTAACAAATTATTATTTGTCTTTTCTTGTTGAGTTGTAAGGGTTCTTTGTATGGTGAAGATGCTAAACTAAATACATGATTTGCAAATATTTTCTGCCAATCTATGGATTGTCTTTTTACTTTTTTTAAAAAAAATATTTATTTTTTAGTGTAGCTGCACACAATACCTTGATTTTACTTATTTATTTAACTGTGCTAGGCGAGCACCCTACCACTGAGCCCATCTTTTTACTTTCTTGAAGGTGCCTTTGGATGCACACGACTTTTAAATTTTGCTGAAGTTCAAATTTTCTGTTTTTGTTTCTTGATTTTTTGCTCAGCCCTGGCTTTAGCTGCTTGTGATGGACACGATGTTCACTGCAAGAGCATCAGCTGTCAGACAGGCCCTGTGGCAGATTCCTATAATCCCAGGGACCCTTAAAGGCTGAGGCAGGAGGATGGCAAATTTGAGGCCAGACTCTGCAATTTAGTGAGACTCTGTCCCAAAACAAAAAATAAATAAATAAAAAGGCCTGAGGGTGTGGCTCAGTGATTGTCATGGCTTGGATATGAGTTTCTTACCCCACCCCAAGCTCAGGTGTGAGACCACCTGAGGATGTTCAGAGGAGAAATGATCAGATCTGATCAGGCTCAGAATCCAACGTGTGGGTGGTGACCGTAGGCAGATCGGCTGTGGCTAGAGGAAACGGCTTGGGATTTCTATTTTGCACCTGGCGAGTGCAGCTCAGAGTTTGCTCTCTCATTCCTGGTTGCCACGTCCTGAGCTGCTTCCCTCCTCCACACCTGCCACCATGATCCGCTCACCTCCGGCCCTGAGCAATGGAGTCAGTTGACCATGGACTGACCTCAGAAACCCTAAGCCCAAATCAACTTTTCCTTCTCTTTGTTATCCTTTTGGTCACAGTGATGCAAAAGTAACTAAAACAGTGATTAAGTACCCCTGGGCTCCATCTCTGGTACCAACAAGAAAGAAAGAAAAAAGAAGAAGAAGAAGAACTTCAGGATATTATTTCTCTTCCTCATCAATTTGCAAGTTTTGTAGAATTTACCTCAACCATGCTGCCCTGGCCATTGCCTCTCCCCGTCACCTGGGTTTTCTGCTGGGCATAACCTGACTCATCCTTAGGCTCCAGCCAGGAACAACTCCTTTCTTCAATTGATGTTTGCTGCCTTCATTTCCCTGGTGAAACTGAACAAATTAATAGAATTTCCAAGTCCTGGGCACTGCCTACCTCTACTGCCAAAAATTCCAAACACACAGACATGCATTTTCTCATTCTCTAGGAAGCAGATGCCAAGAGGAGATTAGAGGAGCTACAGCTGTGTGGGAGACTCACCTGTGGATGATAAGAGGCGGGTGGGGCGAGGAAGAGGGAGACCTGGGCCTTATCACTGTGAAAGGAGGGGCAGGAACAGGGCCCAGGGTTCTGAAAAAGCTTCAGACAGGCCGAGGGCGGGCTTGCTGTGGTGAGGATACTGCTTGAGGTGACCCCCAAAGTGTGGTGATGTCAGAAGCCGTGAAGTGTGTGTGTGTGTGTGTGTGTGTGTGTGAGAGAGAATGGGGATCAATCCCAGGGTGCTCTTCCACTGGCCTCACCCCCAGAACCTTTAATTTTTCATTCTGAGGCAGGCTCTTGCTAAGTTGCCCAGGCTGACCTGGATCTGGCTGTCCTCCTGCCTTAGTTTCCTGGGTATCCAGGATCATAGGTATGCACCACCATGGTAGAACCTTTAAGAAGTAGAACCTTCTAGAAGGCCATTGGGGTCCTGCCCTCAGAAGAATCCCAGTTAGTTTTTCAGGAGAAGTTTGTTTGTTTTTTTTTTTTCTTTTCATTCCAACACTCTCTCTTTTCTGGACTGAATCAAAGTGGGCCAGTTCAGCAGACTCAGGGGGGCCTAAGGGTAAGGATGCTCTCCTGGCCACAGAACCCTGGCCTTCCAGCACCATGGGAGCTATGTCAATGAAAGAAGATGACTCTTAGGCTTTTAGTCTCAGTTTTAAATTAAGTGAATTTTATAGGCAGAGAGTGAAGAGTCATATAAGTAGGTCATAATCGTAAGCCCAGGTTGTAGGGTCAGACATATCTAGCATCAGACTTGAATTTCTCTCTAAGATGTGTTTCTTCCTAGCTCTTTTTTTATTTTTATTTATTTTTTTATTGTTGGTTGTTCAAAACATTACATAGTTCTTGACATATCATATTTCACACTTTGATCCAAGTGGGTTATGAACTCCCATTTTTACCCCGTATACAGATTGCAGAATCACTCGTCCTAGCTCTTAATAGGCACCCCTCCTTAGGAGCCCCAACATCAACCAAAGTGTCTCCCCCAGCTCTACTCCAACTGCTTAATTCTGACCACAACTCAAAATCACAGATGGTTCAGATCAGCCCTGATAAAGGGGACCCACTTGTAAGAGGCTGACTTGGTCCATTTTCTGTTGCTGTAATAAAATACCTGAGATTGGGTACTTAATAAAGAAAAGATGTTTATTTGTCTCATAGTTCTGTAGGCTGAAAGTCCAAGATTGAATGCCTTGTCTTTTTGGCCTCTAGTAAGGGTCTCCTTGCCTGTGTCACAATATGGGAGAGGAGCAGAAAGGAAAACAATCACTTGCAGAAGGGGCCAAGAAACATGGGTAGCCTCAGTTTATAACAACATAGTCTCAAGACAACTAGACTGGATCTTTTTTGTTGTTGTTTTTTTGTACCAGGAATTGAACCCAGGGGTTAAATTAAGCAACTTCATTAAGTTGCTTAGGGCCTCACTAAGATGCTGAGACTGGCCTCAAACTTATAATCCTCCTGCTTCAGCCTCCTAAATCACTGGGATTATAGGTATGTGCTACCACACGAAGCCTAAGAGGGTTCTGAGACAACTACTTAATCCCATAATAGGGTAGTGCCCCTAATGACCTAGCCCAGCTCTTAGAGGTCCCACCACCTCTCAACAGTGCCACATTCGGATCAAGCTTCCAGCACATGGACTTTTGGGGGACACACTCAGATCACATCTACACCACAGCAGAGGCCTGGGTCGGGTCCCCAGGAATAGAGACCGAGGCAGGGATTCTCAAGCAACTGACTCATGGAGGGAAGGGGAGAAAGGTAAGCAGGTGAGGGAGGTAGAACAGGGCAGGGGAAGGAGTCAGCAGACAGGAGAGCCTGACCACAGTCTGACCCCGCACTGCAGAGTGTGTCCGTCTCCAGGTCAGGAGGCTGGGTTTCTGTGCCTCACCCACTAGTCAGTCCGTGGCCATGAAGTCTGGGGGTTAAGTCCCGGGCAGTTCCTGGAAAGGCAGCTTCCACGGGCTGAGAGAGTCCTCCAAGGGTGTGACCATGAGCTTTATCTGGCCAGGGTGACCAGGGGAGCGGGCACACCGGACTGATAGAAGACCTGGGCAGGACACCAACAGCAGCACTACCCAGACGACAGCACGCACCACGGAGACAACAGTGTTCCCCAACAACAGCATCCACCACACGGGCAACAGGGTCCACTACACATGCAACAGAGCCTGCCACCAAGACAAGAATGTCCAGCACTGAGACAAGAGCATCCTCCGCAGGGAGCAAAGCATCCTCCACAGACATGACAGCTCTGTCACTGGGGCAGCGGCACTGACCGCAGAAGGCTGGGGCTGGGGCTCAGTGGCAGACGCTTGCCGCGTGTGGGAGTCACTGGGTCCGATCCTCTGCACCACATAAAAACAAAGACACGGCGTGTTCATCGACAACTAAATGAATATTTTTTAAAAACCATCTACCTCAGAGACAATAGTCTCTGTTACACCTGCCAGAGAGACAACAGCATCCACTACTGAGACAGTCTTCACTTCTTTAAATTTTTTTTTTTTTTTTTGTAATTGTGGATGGACAGAATGCCTTTATTTTATTTTATTTTTATATTTGTATGTGGTGCTGAGGATCGAACCCAGGGCCTCGCATGTGCTAGGCAAGCGCTCTACCACTGAGCCACAACCCCAGCCCTCACTTCATTTAAATGTGAATTAGAAAGAAAGATTCTGAGCAAAGATTGAGACTGGGTTGGAACATTGTGACAGCAGGAAAGGGTTAATGAAAAGTTCAAACTTGAATAGGTCTTCACAACATGTAAACAGTATGATCTAAAGTTATTATTGATATTATGTTTCAGCAATTTAATTAAAATGCCCTTTGGTTTTATCATTCCTGATGACAAAAGAAATGTATATTAACGTATATAAATTCTTGAGTTATTAAAGTACTTTATTCTTAGAAAGGAGCAATTGCCCATGTTGTTATGTACCTAACCCCCACTCCCGTCCTGGTATGACCGCTGTTAAGAGTAGGAAGTGGGGCTGGAGGTGTACAAAATGAATTATAAAAAAACATCACATACAATAGCATCAAAAATTTAAAAATCAGCTGGACACAGTGGCACATGTCTGTGATCACAGAGGCTGCGGAGGCTGAGGCAGGAGTTCAAAGCCAACCTCAGTAATGGCGAGGCCCTAAGCAACTCAGTGAGACCCTGTCTCTAAATAAAATACAAAATAGGTCTGAGGATGTGGCTCAGTGGTTGGGTGCCCCTGAGTTCAATCCCCGGTTTAAAAAAAAAAAAAAAAAAGAAAGAAAGAAAGAAAGAAAGAAAGAAAGAAAGAAAGAAAGAAAGAAAATTTAAAAATCTAGGGCTGGAAGCGTAGCTCAGTGGTGTAGAACTTGCCTAGTGTGTACAGGCCCTGGGTTTAATCCCTAGTGCTGGAGGGGAAAAAAAAGTTTTTTCAATGATCATAAAAAATATGTGCATGATCTCTATTCAAAAAATCTGAAAACTAAGACTTTTTTTTTTTGGTACTGTGGATTTAACCAGGGGCACTTTACCACTGAGCACATCCCCAGTGCTTTTTATTTTTTATTTTGAGACAGGGTTCGTTGCTTAGGGCCTTGCTAGGTCACTGAGCCTGACTTTGAACTTGCCATCCTCCTGCCTCAGCCTCCGGAGCACCTGGGATTACAGGTATGTGCCACCACACCTGGATGAAAGCTAAGACAATTTTTAAAAGCCTCAGAGGTTTTCTGGAACGCTGCTCCATTTCTCATGGCAAGCCTTTTCCCTTAGCCCATTTGGGTGGACTACACTATCTTTCTAGAAGCATCAATCAACGGTTTACTTATCAGGAATGGTGGCAAATATATGACATGTACCCTTTTCTTTGTCTTGGGAACAGGCCTGTCCACTGTTATTTATCACCAGTGGAAAGAGGAAGCCAAGGGGAAGTCACCCAGTGGGAAGCTCTAGCTCAGGCCAACCCCCCTGGGACAGTCCTCAGCATCACCTCCAATGATTGGAAGCTCAACCTTCAGATTGATAGTGAGGCAATATTTTTAAGTCCAAAGCTGTAGTAATATTTATAAAATAAGTTTAACAAATTTCATAAAGCGGTATGGCTGATCCTCACTGGGGAGAAACCCCAGGTGTGAGTAAACCCTTTGGGGGACTGCGAAATGGGGGTCATTTGCATGTGCAGTGACAATAATCTGCCACTAGATGGCTCTGCGGCTCTTTGTGGTTCCATGGTTCCCAGGGGCCAAACCAAGAGAGAAGAGAAATGAGAAAAATCAAAGGCAATTTAGGACCCTTTCCAAAAAGCTTATTGTACTGAATTTAAAAGGCAATCCTATATTCTGAGATCATGTCCTTTCTACGCTCTTGAGTGGTAATAGATGATTGTTCCTTGGCAAATATTCTTGCTTGGCAAAACTGACCAATTTTAGACACGCCCTCTCCCCCAAACTTTTTTTTTTTTTTTTTTTTTTTTAAATATCACTTAACTGTGAATTCTGAAAGTATAGGATCAGTAAAGTACCAACTTCTTGTTGTGCACCTTGCTGGGAATCAAACCCAGGACTTTGCACATGGTAAGCAAGTACTCGACTACTAAGCTATACCCCCAGCCCAAGTCAAATGTCTTCATCTAGTTTAAAGATTCCCAGCCTTCCACACTAAGGTCCCTCTGCAAAGTTAAATATAGATATTATACTTAGAAGCTCTTTTCCCTTCTTTGTGGACTATAAAATGAAAAAATGTTGCTAAAAAAATTCATGAAGCCAGGCTGGGGTTGTAGCTCAGTGGTAGAGTGCTTGCCTCGTGTGTGTGAGGCACTGGGTTCAATTCTCAGCACTGCGTATAAATAAAATAAAGGTCCATTGACAACTAAAAAATAAAATAAAAAGAAGAAGGTACAACATATGGGAAGTTGGTTCTAGAGAAACTAAAGTGGGAAATCTTTTAATGAGTCAAAGGTCATGGCACAGTGGAGGTGTTGGCTGAGAACGCTCAGAGATGCAGGGTCTGGGGATGTGCCAAAGTAGTTAGGAGGAATTGGGAAAGAGAATCCCTAATGAATATGATCTTTTGTTCTGTTGTTGAGTGTCCAAATATCCGTGTCTTTGGGTGTGTCCAAAAGATATCAAAGCCTTGGGATAAGTATAGAAGATTATCCAGATATCAGACACAGCAGTTTTGTTTGATTTTTGATTTATCTTTGTTTTTAAGAACTGTTGAGCCGGGCATGGTGGTGTTCAATTGTAATCCCAGCAACTGGGGAGGCTGAGGCAGGAGGACTGCAAGTTCAAGGCCATCATTAGCAATTTATCGAAGTCTTAAGCAACTTATTGAGTCCCCATCTCAAAAAATAAAAAGGGCTGGGGATCTGGCTCAGTGATTAAATACCTCTGGACTCAGACCCTGGTACAAAAAAAAAAAAAAAACTGTTGAAATCTGAAATGCTCAGTAAGCCTTCTTTCTAGAAGTCTTCAGTAACTCCTGCTGCTTTGCATAGACCACACCAGCTGTGCTGCGGTTTCTTGGCCTTGCTTGAAATTTTACTTCTCTGAATCTCTGAGTCCCTTCCCCGTTCTCCGTACTGGGGATTGAATCCATGAATCCATGGTGCTATACCACTTTTAATTTTGAGACAGTCTTGCTAAGTCCCTGAGGCTGACCTTAAACTTGCCATCCTCCTGCCTCAGCCGTAAGAGTGGCTACCTCTGTGTTTCTTCCTTTTCCTTCTCCTTCTCCTTCTCTTTCTCCTGCTCCTTCTTCTTCTTTTTTTTAAATGTATTTTTTAGTTGTAGATGGACACAATATCTTTATTTTATTTATTTATTTTTATGTGGTGCTGAGGATCGAACTCAGTGCTTCACGTGTGCTAGGTGAGCACTCTACCGTTGAGCCCCATCCCCATCACCTTCCAAGTTTCTTGAACTAACAATTTCCTAAGGCCTACTCTGTGCTGGCCACAGTTCTAATTGCCATACACTTTGGGTGAACACAATACGAATAATTCCTCCCAAGTGTCCAAAGATGAAGCAACTGAGACTGCTGAGATGTGGTGATTGGGATGTGACTTTCCCACCTTGGGTCATGCAAGATGATGTCAGGTTCTGTCCGGGCCCAGGGTTCTGGGGGCTAAGCTGGGCGTGGGTGAACTGCAGCTGTAGGGTGTGGGGTGCAGAGTCAAGAGGAATTGGAGTCTGAGCCCTGGATGAGGAAATCCAGGGAAAGTCCCAAGTGTCAAGTTTAGGAAAATAAATATTAAGCAAGAGTCAGATTAGGAGCCAGGGGTGGGCAGCTCAGAGCAAGATGGGCCAGAAGGACCAGGAGGAAGGGCCAGAAAGATTCCCAGAGACATAGGGTCCAAGGGGCAGCCACTGTGTGGTACCCAGAATCCATAACCTCAAATCACAAAGGGCAGCAGGAAAAGAGGCTGGTCCAGTATCCTGGGAGTCCCCAGGAATTAGTGGTGGTGGGCAAGATGGTGGGGGACCACCCCCTCTCATTTCTCTCCTCCCTCCTCCCTCTGGGTACAAAGAGCTCTAAAATTAATCTCAGTTTTACTAAGTAGGAAATAGGCATGCAAAATAGTTTTGGGACATGCGATCTGGTCATTCTCATTCTGTTTCCCATTTTTAAACCATATATTTTTTGTGTTTAAGTAACATGTGCCAAGAATTTGTTTTGCTTTTAGTCAAAGCAGATTAAAAAAACAACAACTTTTTTTAACTCCATCTGCTATTATTTTTATTTATTTCTTTTTATGTGAGAATCAAACCCAGGGCCTCGCATGTGTGAGGCAAGCGCTCTGCCCCAGCCCCAGCCCCGCAGCCCCACTATTGCTATTTTTTGTCAAATGCTTCTGTGGACTTTTTTTTTTCCTTTTCTTTTCTTTTTTAATATTAGAAACTGAACCGAGGGCCTCCAACATGCTAAGTACGTGCTCTGCCACTGAGCTGCACCTGCAGCCCACTATGAACCATTTTTGATCACTGTCTAGAGCTTTCCTGCTCCAGTTTGGGCTGCTTGTCCTCTCAGGCTGTAGAACAACCTTCCTGGATCTCATGTCTTCTTCTTTCTTGGGATACTGCCTTGTTTTCCTGAAGCACATCTAGCCTTTCATTTCCTAAACATCTGCAATGTACCAACTTTGTGTGTGTGTGTGTGTGTGTGTGTGTGTGTGTGTGTGGTGCTGCTGGGGGTTGAACCCAGGGCCTTTTGCATGAGAGGCAGCACTCTACCAACTGAGCTATATCCCCAGCCCACAATGTACCAACTTTTTTTATTATTATTTTATTTTTTAGTTGTACACTATACCTTTGTTTTTATTTTTATTTTTATGTGGTGCTGAGGATTGAACCCAGGGCCTCACACGCGTGAGGTGAGTGCTCTACCGCTGAGCCACAACCCCAGCCCATGTACCAACTTTTTAATAGTTCTATTTAGATATGATTCACGTAACACACAATTAGTCCATATACAGTATGATTTATTTTTGTTCTTTTTCTTTCTTTTTTCCCCTGAAACAGGGATTGATCCCAGGGGCATTTAACTACCGAGCCACATCCCCAGCCCTTTTTTATTTTTTATTTTGAGACAGAGTCTCACTAAAATTGTTGAAGCTGGTCTCAAACTTGTGATCCTCCTGCCTTGGCCTCCCAAGTTCCTGGGATTATAGGCAAACGCTATTTGGTCAAGTGGGTTTCATGGCTGTGAAACTATCCACACAAGCAATTTTTTAGAATATTTTCACCACCCAAAAAGAAACTTCATATCCCTTTTTTTTCTTGTTTATTTATTTATTTTAGTTGTAGTTGGACACAGTACCTTTATTTTATTTATTTTTATGTGGTGCTGAGGATCGAACCCAGGGCCTTGTATGTGCTAGGCGAGTGCTCTGCCACTGAACCACAACCTCAGCCCCAAACTTCATATTCTTTAGCCACCATCCCCAACCCCTCTTATCACCCCCAAACCCAGTCCTAGGCAACCCCCTATCTATTGTTATCTCTATGAATTTGCTTTTACAGACATTTCATTATATACCTAATCAAATAATGTGTGATTCTTTTGTGAATGGGCTCTTTCACTTTTGTTTTTATTCATGTTTATTTATTTATTGGTGCTAGGGATTGTACCAAGGTCCTCGTGCATGCTGAACACGAGCTGGGTCACTGAGGTATGGTCCAGCCCAGCAAAAAGTTTTCAAGGTTCATGTAGATTAGATTATGGCATGTATCAGTACCTCCTTTCTTGTTTTTTTTTTTTTTTTTTTTTTTGTACTGGGGATTGAAACCAGGGCGTAGACCACTGACCTAGTATCATCCTCAGCCCCCATCTTTTTATATGTTTGATTTTGAGATCAAATCTTGCTAAATTGCTGAGGCTGAACTTGAAGTTGCAATCCTCCTGCCTCAGCCTCCTGAGTTGGTGGGATTGCAGGCGTGCACCACTCCAGCTGGCTGAATTTGACTATTTTCAATACTTTCTGTGAGATCATGTACTATCTGTCTTTTTGTGGCACGTGGCATAATATCCTCGAGGTTTATCCATGCTGTGGCTGTGTCAGAATTTCCTTCCTTTTAGCCAGGCATGGTGGCACATGCCCTAGCAACTCAGAAGTGAGGCAGGAAGATCTCAAGTTCAAGGTCAGCCTTGGCAATTTAGTGAGACCCTGTCTCAAAATTTAAGAAGATAAAAATAAAAAGGGGGCTGGGGATGTGGCTCAGGGATTAAGCACTCCTGGTTTCAATCCCCAATACCAAAATAATACTTGTTGGGGTAGCTGGCACGAAGACCCCCGAGAGACAGCTCTGAGTTCAAGCAAAGTTTATTGACTGAGAACATCTTCCAGGCTGCCCTTCTGCAAGACACAGTAGCCTTTGTCACTTGAATGGAAGTTTATATATCTTTTGGACCAGAAACAAGAGCAAGCTAGAATTGACCTTGGGTGCAGGTGGTTGGGTAGCAACAGTTTTTCGTGTGTGTGTTTAGGGACTTTGGTGGGGACGAATACAGGAACAAGGTATCTGAAGTTTCTTTTTCTTGGCAGTTTATAAGTTTTGGTTTGGGGTCAAGATGGAGTTCCAGAACCAAACTGGAGTTACTAACGTCAAGGAACCTAATAATAATAATAATAATAATAATAATAATGCTATGAACATGGATGGACAGATATCTTCAGTCCTTGCTTTAAATTCTTTTGCATATATATTCACCTTTTTTGGGGGGTATCGGTGATTGAACTCAGGGGCACTCAGCCACAGAGCCCCATCCCCAGCCCTATTTTGTATTTAGACACAGGATCTCACTGAGTTGCTTGGTGCCTCACTTTTGCTGAGGCAGGCTTTGAACTCAGTATCCTCCTGCCTCAGCCTCCCAAGCTGCTGGGATCACCAGACATGAGCCACTTCGGCCAGCCTCATTCATTTTTTGATTACTGAATAATATTCCATTGTGTAGACAGACCACATTTCATTTATCCTTTCTTCCGTTGATGGGCCCTGGGTTGTTTCTGCTTCTTGGGTATTATGAATAAGGTAGAAGGAACATTTGTGTACAAGTTTTTGGGTGACGTGTTCATTCCTTCTGGGCATATGCCTAGGAGTAGAATTTTGGGGTTGCCTGGTAACTCTGTGTTTTGAGTTGGAACTGACAGACTGTTTTCCAAAGCAGGGGTATCATTTTGCTTGTTAGTTTTTGTGGTGTTGGGAATGGAATCCAGGGCCTTGCACATGGCAAGCACTTTACCACTGAGCTACACCCTCAGCCTCTGGATGTACCATTTTGAATTCCCTTCAGCTATGTATGAAGGTTGATTTTAATTTCTCCACATCGTGGTCAACACTTATTATTATGTCTTTTGTATTATGGCCACTCATATAGTATCATCACTAGGCATTTTATCTAGTGAAGTGGTATCTCGTGTTTTTAAAATATTTTTTAGTTATTGATGGACCTTTATTTTATTCATTTATTTATATATGGTGCTGAGAATCTAACCCAGTGCCTCACACATGCTAGGTAGGCGCTCCACCACTGAGCCAGGTCTCACTGTCTTGGGGCCTTGCTAATTTGCTGAGGCTGCCTTTGAACTCAGGATCCTTCTGCCTTGGTCTCCCAAGCCGATAGGATTACAGGTGTGTGCCACTGCCCACGGCAATCCCTTTGTTCTTAATCCCGAGTTTTATCTCCATTCTCTGCCATTTCTGGGGTTCTGCTACAGTTTGGATTTGGAACATCCTCCAAAGTCTTGTTCCTGAGCTTGGCAGTATTTGGAGGTGTTGGAAACTTCAAGAGGTGGGGCCTAGTGGAAGGTCTTTATGGGATGGCTTTGAAGGGGATTGTGGAGTCCAGGCTCTTCTTCCTCTCCTTCACTTCCTGACCCTCTGGGGAGTGGTTTTGCTCTGCAATATGCTCCTGCCATGATGCTTGGCCACAGGCCTGAAGCCATGGGATCAACCAATCATAGACAGGAAACTCCACAACCATGAGCCAAAATAAACCCAAACATGAGCCAAAATAAACCTTTTCTGTTTATAACTTGATTATTTCAGATATTTGTTATAGTGATTGGAAGCTGACAAATACAGGTCCCCAAATTGACTCAATTTTCCCCTATTTCAATATGGAAGTTTCTAAGGAACCAAATGATAGACTGAAATCTGTTCACTTTTCACCAGACATATCATACCACGTTATCGCTTAAGACTTTCTACCATGCCTCAAACATGGGTTGCTAGGATTTAGTAAATGAATTCCCAATTAAATTTGAATCTCATGCAATGATGCAATATGTGGGACAGACTTGCACTAAAAATGATTTGTTTCTCTGAAATTCAAATTGAACTGGATGTCCTGCCCTTTATCTGACAGTCTGACACACACAGCCAGCCTTTCACCTGTGCAAGCCCAGTGCCAGGGTCTGGGCGCTAATTTGATCCTTCCAAAAATCCGAGGGGGGTCGTTTCCATCTCAGCATTCCGCGAGCAGGAAGTCCTGCCTTGAGGGTTAAGCAATCTGCCCAAAGTCACATAAGGAACAAGTGGCAGAGGCAGATAGATGAGGCAAGAGCCAGACAAACGGTTGTGGCAGGATGGAAATCCAGGGCCTCTAACTGCAAAACCGCCACAAGTGACCACTGTGTTAAAGTCCCTCCCAAGAGACAGTGAAACTCAACATCATGCTTTGGGAGGAGGCTCCTTCCATTCAGAGTATAAAAGTTCTCTGAAATAAACTGATATAGAAAAGCCCCCACATGGGACTAATAATGCAGCCTCCTCCCCTCCAGAAAGTACATTCATGAAAACAACTGATGAAGGATGGGAAAACATTTAAAAATGGGGGCAAATGTAGCTCAGTGGCAGAGTGCTGGCTTCGCACGTGGGAGGCACTGGGCTTGATCCTCAGCACTATATAAAAATAAAATAAATGTATTGTGTTTATCTACAACTAAAAAAATTTTTTTTAAATGAATGACCAACATGTATTGAAGCATCACATGGTAAATATATTAAAAAAATTTTTTTAAGAGAGAGAGAATTTTTTTTTAATATTTATTTTTTAGTTTTAGGCGGACACAACATCTTTGTTTGTATGTGGTGCTGAGGATCGAACCCGGGCCACACGCATGCCAGGTGAGCGCGCTACCGCTTGAGCCACATCCCCAGCCCAATATACTTAAATTTTATATATCTTTTTTTTTTTTTTTGGTACCAGGGATTGAACCCTGGGGCATTCAACCACTGAGCCACATCCCAGCCCTATTTTGTATTTTATTTAGAGACAGGTTGCTTTTATTTAGAGACAGTTGCTTAGGGTCTCACTGTTGTTGAGGCTGGCTTTGAATTCACCATCCTCCTGCCTCAGCCTCCAGAGCCACTGGAATTACAGGCATGCACCACTGTGCCCGGCTACTCAAATTTTATATATCAGTTTAAAAAAAAATTATAAGGTGGGGGAACCCATTTGCAACTGAAAAAAAATAATAATAATAAAAACAGATTGAGCCTAGATACATTCATCAACTAAAATGCTGACCTCTTTCCAGGACACTTCCTCCCTACCCCCACCCACCCCCAGCCACAGCACCAGGGGTTGCACCCAGGGCTTTGTGTATGCTAGGTAAATTCTCTGTCACTGAGCTACACATCCAGCCCTTTTAATTTTGTTTTAAGACAGTGTCTCAGCTGGGCACTGTGGCACTCACCTGTAATTCCAGCAGCTCAGCAAACTGAGGCAGGAAGATACCAAGTTCAAAGCCAGCCTCAGCAGTTTAGCAAGGCCCTAAGCAACTTAGCAGACCCTGTCTCAAAAAAAAAAAAAAAAAAAAAAAAAATACAAATGTCTGGGGATGTGGCTCAGTGGTTAAGGACCCCTGGGTTCAATCCCTGGTGCCAAAATAAATAAATAAAAATAGAGTCTCCTTATGTTGACCAGGTGGGATGCGATCCTCCTCCCTTAGGGCCCTGAGCAGCTGGGGGTTACAGGCTGTGCCGTGGCACCAATCTTGTTAAGTAGAACTCTTCAGGAAAACCTTGGATTTGGATTGGGCATCTGCCCTGGGCCCCAAAGCCCAAGCCAACACGGAATTTCATCACAGTAATCGAGCTCTGGTTGGTTGTGGAAGACGGGGTGGTCATGACCTAATGGACCTGGAAGCCATTAACCAGTGAATCTGTCACCATTGACAGGGTGATGGAGGGGCGGTCGCTGACTCAGCTGTTTCCTATTTCGCACCTGTTTTTCTTTTCTTGTTTTGCTGAGCGGGGTGGACCCCGGCTCAGCCCCACCTTCAGCCCCAGCCCCCCTGTTTTTCGACGAAGGCTGAGGATGACCTGTTGGGAGTTCTCAGAACCCCCTCTGTTCCTGGGACCCCAGCGCACTGATGGTCTCTCTGCTGCGCTCGCTCCGGGCAGCTCCACTAAACTGAATCGGTCGAGGGATCTTCCTGTTTGCACCCCAAAGGAGGCTCGTCCCTGGGGAGCAGTGACCCTCCCTTCCCCTCCCCGCACTGGCCTCCGCACTGGGCCTTCCACCTGCGGTTCCTTCTTGTGCGGTTCATCGGGTTTTCGATGGCCTGGTCAAACCCCACACCAGGCTCCCAAAAGGAGAGGGGGGAGGACAAAACGCAACAGGAGATGAGGTCAGATGCAGCCAGAGGATCCCGCCCAGAAGGAAAACATTCCTGAGGACCAGGTGACGTGCCTCCTCCTGTTCGCAGAGGCCGGCTCAGCCGCGGTGAGGTGCCCGGGCGGCGGGTGAGCCCCGGGGTTTCCTGGTCAACAAAGCACCATTCATCGGCAAGGCTGAAAGAGGCCCCGCAGCTGGCGTCTCCCTACCAGTGACATCGACATAAAGGCCAAAGTAAATGTCAGCATCCTGGAAACCGCAGCAGGTGCTTCAAATGCAAGAAGAGCAGCGGCTGGGGGGGTGCGGGGGGAGCGCAGCTACCAGCGGCCAAGTAGCACCTACTCAGAGTTCATTTGAAACAATCGGAGAACCTGTGATTTCTGGCTTCTGGAGGCGATCTATCAGGAATCCTTTTCTCTTTCTTTTCGTTTCTTTTTCTTTCTCCTTCTCCTTCTCCTTCTCCTTCTCCTTCTCCTTCTTCTTTTTAACTTAACCATATCCTGGCCCTTTTTTTATGTTTTATTTTGAGATACGTTCTTACTAAGTTGCTCAGGGTCTCCCTAAGTTGCTGAGGCTGGCTTTGAACTTGTGATCCTCCTGCCTCAGCCTCCCCAGCAGCTGGGATTACAGGTGTGCAGTTGCCAGCCTGGCTTCATGAATCCTTTCGCTAGTTCTTTTTTTTTTTTTTTTTTTTTTTTTTTTAATTCCTGGGTTGTTTTGGACAATTTCTGACCTTTTCTAACCAGGTTCTTGGTCAGTATCATCTCCTTAGCATCCACTACATAGTGTGGTTTGGCACATATTAGGTGAACAATAAAAAATTTGGGAATGAGAGCTGGGCTTTTTGGAATGTCACACACTTGTCCTAGCTATTTGGAAGGTTGAAGCAGGAATGTGGCTTGAGCCCAGGAGTTTTGAGACCTGAGCAGCAAAGCAAGACCCCATCTCAAAAACAAATAAACAAATAACAAACAACAACAACAAAAAAAAAAAAAAAAAAAAAACAGAATTAACCATCTGTTATTACTGATTCTAAAAGTGGAATCATAAAACCACTGTATTTTGCAGAACTAAAGGGAAAGGGGAAAAAAAGAACTAATCAGATAATAAGTGAGATCCCATAAGTGCTCTACCAGGTTGGTTTATACACACAACCTGCATCCCTAATCATCACAATTACCTTAAAAGTTATCATGTTATTGATTTTATAGATGAAAACACTTATAGTCACAGAGGTACCCTGCTATCTGCCAGAACACAGAGGTCCAAGCCTCTCATTTGGAGATTGAGGAACCAGAAGCCCAAGCAGTTAGGGATCCTTTTTTTTTTTTTTTTTTAATGTTTTATTTGTTATTTTTAGACATACATGACAGTAGGGTGCATTTTGACATATCATACATACATGGAGTACAACCATTCTTGTGGTTGTACACATCAGAGATCCTGACCCAAGTGCCAGAGCTAGCCTAGTTAGTGACCTTCCTAGAATGTCCCCAGTTCCCAGAAGGCATAGTGTAATGATTCTAGAAGCAAAATGATCATTTGTGTCCAAGTCACAACACAAAAACTTTCCAGGGGCTGGGGTTGTGGCTCAGTGGTAGAGCACTTGCCTAGCATGTGTGACGCATTGGATTGGATTCTCAGCACTGCATATAAATAAATAAAATAAAAGTCCTTTGACAAGGACTTTAAACAATTTTTTTTTTAAATTTTAGTACCAGAGATGGAACTCAGGGGCAGTGGACCACTGAGACACATCCCCAGCCCTATTTTATATTTTGTTTAGAGACAGGGTCTCATTGAGTTGCTTAGCACCTCACTGTTGCTGAGGCTGGCTTTGAACTCAGGATCCTCCTGCCTCAGCCTCCGGAGTTGAGCTGCTGGGATTACAGGCATACGCCGGTGCCTGGCTCTAAAAAAAACTTCCCAAAGGTTGAGTGTTGTTAAAAAAAAAAAAAAAAAAAAAATGCTTGCGGCCTCCCAGGAAGGTTTTAGGCAAATGAGCCAAGGACTCTAGGGGGCTTCAAATCTTGGCAGCTCAGTGGGTGGGCAGGAATCCAGCAGGACTCCCAGAAGCCTGATAAGGCTGGTGCTGGAGCCACAGGGACTGGCCAGTGTATGTGGCTGTATCACTTGTATCCTTTCTGTGCCTCAGATGTGTAAGTGATTAGGAAGGGACCAGGGGTCTGGCCTGCCAGATGCTCTGCCTGGAGAGACACATTCAGTCCAGAATAATCACTGAGTGCTCACAAGTGGCTTGGAGGGGACAAAGGCACCTAAGGTGAAAGCCCTGTTTCTTTCTCTGAAGAGGTGACCAACCATCCTGGCTGGTTGGCATTGTCCTAATGTAAGTGCTAAAACTCCCCCACCCCAGGAAACCCCTCAGTTCTGGACACACCAGAATAGTTGGTCACCTGTGTGGGTCTTGATGGGAGAGGACAACATTTATGCAGTAGTGACATGGGCCATAGGGTAGCTCGCCATTCTAGCTTGAACACAGAGAGCCCAGCGGACTCAGGACAAGGGTGTTGTGCCATCCATGCCAGAGTTGATAACAAAAAGAACCGCCCCCCCCCGGGGGGGGCTGGTGGTGGAGCTCAGGGGTAGAGCATTTGCCTAGCATGTGTGAAGCCCTGGGTTCAATCCTGGTACCATGAAGAAAAGAAAAGCAAAATCAGTGCATGCCTGTCTTCCCAGTGGCTCAGGAGGCTGAGGCAGGAGGATTGTGAGTTCAAAGCCAGCCTCAGCAACTTAGTGAGCTACTAAGCAACTCAGTGAGATCCTGTCTCTAAATAAATACAGAAAAAGGGTTGGGGATGTGGCTCAGTGGTTAAAAGCCCCTGAGTTCAATCCCTAGTACTGAAAAAGCAAACAAAGAAAAGAAAAATCAGGAATACTAATACTTCTAATTCTCCCCTGCAGCCACATTCTAGAAGTTGAATCCAGGCCTTGCACATGCTACCAATTACTTCACCCTTGAGCTACATCCCCAGTCCTTTTCAGTCTTGTTTTGAAACAGGCTTTCACTATGTTGCCCAGGCTGACCTTGAAATTGAGATCCTCCTGCCTCAGCTTTCCCAGTTGCTGGGATTATAGGCATGTGGCACCATGCCCAGCTTAATGGTTCATGGTTTTTCTTTCTTTTTGCCAGTGTTGGGGATTGAACCCAGGGCCTTGTTCACACTACTAAGCAGTCTACCACTGGGCTCCATCCCTAGTGCCTGCCTTCTTTATTTAAAATTTGGTTATTTTGTTCATCATGGATTTTTTCCATTAATTTAAAAATACTGTTTTTGTATTACTTATCTTGATTCCTAAATTTTCTTGTTTGCTCCTTAAATCCTGCACCTGTACATCTCACCTGCCTTACCCTCATCCTGGTCTTGTAGGGCAGCCCTAAGTGCTACCCATAAGTCTTTACGACCAGGAACAATTGCTTGGCATTTGTCTGAACACCCACTGACAGGACTCCACAGCCTTCAGCTTTCTTCCTGGTCTCAGTCCTGTGCTTTCATAACTGGGTGTTGTAGAAGTAGGACCAGGAGGCTGGGGTGTGGCTCAGTGGCATGTATGAGGCACTGGGTTCGATTCTCAGCACCACCACATATCAATAAATATAATAAAGATCCTTTGACAACTAAAAAATATTTAAAAAAAAAAAAAGAAGAAGAAAAGAAAAGAAAAGGAAGAAAGAAATAAGACCAGGAAGCTGGATGTGGTGGCGCACACCTGTCATCCCAGCAGCTTGGGAGGCTGAGGCAGGAGGATCGTGAGTTCCAAGCCAGCCTCAGCAAGAGTGAGGTGCTAAGCAGCTTAGTGAGACCCCATCTCTAAATAAAATACAAAATAGGGCTGGGGGTGTGGCTCAGTGGTCAAGTGCCCTTGAATTCAATGCCTGGTACCCCACCCCCAAGTAAAAAAAAAAAAGAAAGAAAGAAATAGGACCAGGAGGCAGATGAGGTCTGAGACAGTTGGCAGGGGAAGAGGAAGTATCAGAGACAGCAGGCAGTGGGAGACAGATGGAGATCTAGATGAAGTAAACTTCAAGGAATTGGCTTATGTGATGGTGGGAGCTGCAAGTCTGAAGCCTACAGGGCAGACCAGCAGGCTAGAACCATCGCAGAAGAGACGGAATGTCTTCTTCTGGGAGAATCCTCAGTTTTGCTCTGAATGAAGAAGGCCTTTTTGTTTGTTTGGTACCAAGGACTGAACTCAGGGGCACTCCACCACTGAGCCCCATCCCCAGCCCTATTTTGTATTTTATTTAGAGACAGCGTCTCACTGAGTTGCTTAGGGCCTTGCTTTTGCTGAGGCTGGCTTTGAACTCGTGATCCTCCTGCCTCAGCTTCCCCAGCCGCTGGGATGACAGGCAGTGCCACCGAGCCTTTTCATGACTGGAAGAGGCCCATTCAGTTTCCTCCTTGACTTAAAGTTGACTGATTGTAGGTATTAACCACATCTACAAATTACCTTCATGGCACACTTGAATTAGAATTTAACTGAATAACTGGGACTTATGCCTGGCCAGGTTGACACACAGAACCACCACAGGAAGGGAACTGGTCCGGGGAAGTTATGTAGATTGCTCAAGATGATCCTGAAAATGTGCTACGGGCAATCACAAGGCCCACCTTCTCCCATGTGACTTGCAGTGGTCGGGTCTCTGGAGAAATTCCTGCGGTCTCAGAAGAGCAGGCTCCTAATCTCACGGGTGACTGTAACTTCCATGCCATTGTCAGTTTGTGTGCACCTCCTACTAGATTGTGAAACCTTCAAGACAAAGTCCATGTGAGTATCTTTTATCGTCTGTGGAGCTAACACAGAGCCCTCTATGTGGCGGGCATTCAGCGCATACTTGCAGAATTCAGGAATCATTAATAGTTGTCTTTTGTTTTTGCTATGCTGGGGATTGAACATAGGGACACTTTACCACTGAGCTACCCCACAGCCCTTCTTTTTTTTTATTTTTTATTTTTTTGTAGTTGTAGTTGGGCACAATACCTTTATTTCATTTGTTTGTTTTTATGTGGTCCTGAGGATCCAACCCAGGGCCTCACACGTGCTAGGGGAGCTCTCTACCACTGCACCACCGCCCTCTGTAAGTCCTTCTAACTCTAACTTCTTGACACCCCCAGGAGGTGAGTCCCACTATTAACCTTGGTTTCTGATAGAAAAAAAGAGGCTCTGAAAAGTTGAGGATGAGTCTGGGATCACCGAGTTTGTAAAGGGTGCATCTCAAACTTGAACCTCTCAATGAACTCCACCGTCTGGTACCTACCACCCACTGCCCTGCCCAGGTGGAACTGCCCCTGAAGCCTGGACCACAGACACAGTCGCTTTGGTTTCCTCCGCACTGGAGTCAGGAAGGACGAGGTGCTCATGATGGCATCACTGGGACCAGAGCTCTGGGTCCCACACCCCCGTCATGGCTACGTTCTCCTGCTCCTCTCTCTAAGCAAGACCTCCCGGGGAGCTGGCGAGCCCTGCCAGGGCCTCCTGTGCTATTTACTCAGTGAGGTGTGGACTCAGCCTGGTTTCTGGGCTGTTGTTTGCAAAGCAAATGTCACCGAGGCCCCACCAATCTACCCTCCCAACCAAGGAATGGGAACAAAGACCGAGAGGAACATATTTTTGCTGCTTTCAGATGCCCCGACTTGAGTTTTCAGTTTCTGTCTCTTAAAATGAAATCAGGGGCTGGGGGCGGAGCTCAGTGGCAGAGTGCTGCTCCTTTAGCATGTGCAGGGCCCTGAGTTTGATTCCCAGCAGAGAAAGAAGCAGGAAAAAAAAAAAAAAAAAGAAGGAATAAAGAGCAAATTGGAGGGGTACTTGAGAAGGGTCACATCTCAGGAACAGTGGAACTGGCTTCTTTTCATGCCTGTGTAAACTCCAGGGCACTGAGCAAGGTCTAACCAGGGATCTAGATTTGAACCTCTATTCTACCACTGACCTTGACCTTGACCTTGGCCTTAACCTCTCCAGGCCTCATCTCCCTTCTCTGGGAAACAGAGCCAGTTCCTAACTTGCAGAAATAAAAGAGAGCCTGGATGGATGTGAGGGTTCAGACAGTACATGGCTCACATCAAGCTTCATTAGCCACTGTTCCTAATATTCAGGTCACGCATCCACGTGGGTGTCTCTTTACAAATAAGGATGCTTTAGAGTAAAGCAGACCGAAACAGGGCTTCGTGTTCTCTGCTACTCTGATTTCCTAGCTTCTTCCTGGAAAGGGACTCCAAGAACTTTTAGAAATAGTTCATAAACAAGGGAGATTTTAATCTGCAAAACCAGATGGACTTTCTCTCTTTCTGAAGCAGCTGGAAGCAAATCTGCTCCGTCGGTAACTCTACCTTCCTGACCAATTTCCAACCCGTAGTTCCTGTTCTGAACCCGGATCTGCACATAAGAGCATTCATTGGAAGGGAGGTTCAGGGCCTCTGGGATTTCGTCAGCTGCCAGCTCTCCCAGGAGACTCGGTGACACCCGTCAAGCCAGTGGCCAAGGCCAGAAGGCAAGCGGTTCAAGGCCTAGCGCCAGGCAACTTCCTTTTGAGTTTTGAAGTCAAGCAGTACACATCTAAAGAAATGCCAAGGAGGAAATATGGATTTATTGTTGCCAAGCCGATTGGGGTGCAGAGAGAAGAATAATACTGAAAGATCCGCTTTCTGGTTGTGCAAAGCGAGGGGGAGGACAGGGGCAGGGAGCAAGCTTGGGCTCCATCTCAGTCTCCTACCCCAAGAAGGAAACTCCCCTGGGACTTCCAGGGAGAGCAACAGTGCTGCCCAGGCCCAGAGACCCAGTGTTCCCTCCCACTGCTCTAGGGAGACCCTCAAAGCAGAGAAGTGGGGACAATGCAGAATTTAAAGCTAAAAGAAGGGGTGGGAGCCAGGTGTGGTGGCACACGCCTGTCATCCCAGCAGCTCGGAGGCTGAGGCAGGAGGATCCCAAGATCAAGGCCAGCCTCAGCCACAGCAAGGCCCTAAGCAACTCAGTGAGACCCTGTCTCTAAATAAAATACAAATAGGGCTGGGGATGGGGCTCTATGGTCCAGTGCCCCTGAGTTCAATCGCCAGTGTCCCCCCCCAAAAAAAAGAAGCAAGAAGGGTTAGGATAGACTCTCTTTCCCTGTCATATGCCTGCCCCGTCCTCTCCTGTTATTATTCTGGGGCTTCGTACTTCTCAAAAACTAAATACAAGGGTAGAAAAGGGAAAGAGACAGTTAAATCAGAATGCAGAAGTTCAGAAGGGTCTTACACTGTCTTGGGCACAGTAGCAGGTGTTAAAGGTTTTATATATAATATATGGTCAGTTTCAGGTCATTTTTGGCACCAGATAAACATTATTTCCTTATTGAGATTTTATCCCAGGTGCCAGGTGGCATCTAGTTTCTTTAGCAGGGAAAAGGGAGACAGGAGGGAAAACAGAGCTAAATCCTGTGCAAACTCTTATCCGTCCTTCAAAGTCCACGCAAAAACGCCCTCTTTTATGAAGCCTTCCCCATGGCCCTGTGATGGGCCGGGTCTGGTTATTCTGCACCGGAACTGTTTACGGGACTCGTCTTCTAGATACTCCTCCCGGAGAGCAGCATAAAGGCAGCACCGTGTGCAGGATGAATGCATGACCTCCAACCAAGACCTGCTGGCCGCACTGTTGATCAGGATGCTGGAAATACCAGTTTATTTACCCTAACACCAAGTCAGAAAGCTCTGAATGTGCAGCCGCGAGCACAGGTGCAGGGAGCATTTCAGGAGAAACTCAGGTCAATGCGTCATCTTCCCCCTCCCTTCAGCTCCTGGGGGTTGTGTGTGGAACACTGGACCAAAGGTCGGGGAGTGGGGCCAGATGCCCTATGAAAAAGAGAAAGGGAGAGAGATTAGGGAAGATGTCAAAATTTAATTTAATTAATTTATTTATTTATGAGTATCCGGGATTGAACGCAGAGGCTCTCAGCCACTGAGCCACATCCCCAACCCTTATTTATATTTTATTTAGAGACAGGGTCTCCCTGAGTTACTTAGGGCCTTGCTAAATTTCTGAGGCTGGCCTTGAACTCACGATCCTCCTACCTCAGCCTCCTGAGCCACTGACATCCAATATTTTTGAATTAAATTTAGATGATGCACTTTCAGCAATCCTGAGCAAATCTGGGTTTTCTTTTCTTTCTTTCTTTTTGGTAGTACTGGGGATTGAATCCAGGTCTTCTGTTGAGCTACATCCCAGCTCTTTTTATTTATTTATTTATTTATTTATTTTTAAATTTTAAGACAGGGTCTGGCTAAGTTGCTGAGGCTGGCCTTCAACTTGGGATGTTCCTGCCTCAGCCTCCTCAGTGGCTGGGATCACAGGTCTGTGCCCCTGCACCTGGCCAAATCTGATTTTTCAGGGCCCTGCAGAAAATTTTTAATATGTGAAATGTTTATTCCCATCCAAAGCTGTGAATGGGCCAGCTACTTCTTTACCCCTTTAAGTGTTCTAGAAGGTAAGAAAAAAATTATATTCACAGACCACTGGAGATGCCAAGGAACGAGGTCACCTGGCGGGTGAATTTGAAGGACCCGGTCCCTCCCGCAGGTGTCTGTGGGTTATCAGAGAATCTTCACCTGTTTCTTCCACGCTTGCACCCTCTGTACAAGGAGCCCTTTCCGAGGTTCTGAGCCAGAGGTTCTGAGCCTGCGTGTGTTCCAGACACCGGCTCGTCTGTTCCTGTGAGCTGAGGGGCTGTTTCTGAGCAGGTGGATGTCTCAAACAGGGGTTCCTTCTAGTTTCTGTCACCTCCTCTCCATATCTCGGCATTATTTCCCAAAGTGAAGTCAGGTAGGGACAGGCCACCTTTGTCCTGGAGCCCTGAATTATAAATATTAAACTCTTTCCTGTATTCCAAGCAGGCTCCTTGGCTGTTTTCACACACATTTCCACCTTTTCCCATAAAAACAAATAACAATGGGGGGGAAAAATAATCCTTGAGAAGGTTGATGCCTCACTAAGTTGCTGAGGCTGGCCTTCGACTTGCAATCCTCCTACCTCAGCCTCCAGAGTCACTGGGATTACAGATGTGTGTCACAGCGCCTGGCTGAAAATGATTATTATATAAAACAACAGTCTCATTTTAAAAGATACTTTATTATTTGTCATGCAGGGGATGGAACCCAGGTTTTTGAGCATGGGAGGCACAGGATCGAGTTTTAAAACTGCAGATCACAACTTCCTCTTCTTTCCCAGATGTTACAGCCTCATTCACCTCGTTAGGGGCCCACAGCTGCCTGGAGCCACCCACCCACAGTGATGGTACAATCCAAACCCCTCCCCTGGAATCTTGCAGTTGCAGCCACAGGTCACAGGTCTGTGTGTTCAGCAAATGTTTGTAGTCCTCTGCTGGGAATTTTATTTCAGGTCACAGTAACAGGGCAGCTAATTGGCAGCCTGTCGCAGGGTCTGGTCCACCCAGAGGCCAGGCAGGCATTCTGTTCTCAGGTGGGGGAGGGGCAACTGGAGAAAACTCATCTGGTGTCTGTCACTTTGACTTGTTTGCTGCTTATGGACCTCAGCCTTGCTTGGGACCAATGATCAAAATTCATATTTATTTAGATTTATTTTATTTTATTTTTTTGGTGCCTGGGATTTAACCCAGGGGTTCTTAACCATTGAGTCACATCCCCAGTTCTTTTTATATTTTATTTTGAAACAGGGGGTTGCTGCGTTGCTTAGGGCCTTGCTAAATTGCTGAGGCTGGCTTTGAACCTGTGATCCTCCTTCCTCAGCCTCCTCAGCCCCTGGGATTACAGGCAAGTGCCACTGTTCCCAGTTTCATTTTATTTTTTAAAGAAATGAGATCTCACTCTGTTGCCCAAGCTGGCCCCAGATTCCTGGGCTTAAGAGATCCTTCTCCCTCAGCTTCGTGAGTAATTGGGACCACAGGGGCACACCACTGTGCCCCACTTCTTCTTATTTTTTTTTTTAAAAATCAGTTGATTTTTTTTTTTTTTAAAGAGAGAGGGAGAGAGAGAGAGAGAGAGAGAGAGAGAGAGAGAGAGAGAGAATTTTAATATTTATTTTTAGTATTCGGCAGACACAACATCTTTGTATGTGGTGCTGAGGATCGAACCCGGGCCGCACGCATGGCAGGCGAGTGCGCTACCGCTTGAGCCACATCCCCAGCCCCCAGTTGATATTTTTTTAAGTAACCATTTTTAAATGCATTTATTTTTTTAAAAAATGTTATTTTTTAGTTGTAGTTGGACACAACAATTTTATTTTATTTATTAATTTTTATGTGATGCTGAAGATCAAACCCAGCGCCTTGCACGTGCTAGGCGAGTGCTCTTCTCCTGAGCCCCAGCCCAGCCCAAATACCTGTATTTTTATTTAGCTTTTTTATGCAGTGCTGAGGATTGAACCTAGTGCCTCACATGTGCTTGGCAAGCGCTCTACCACTGAGCCCCCGCCCCAGCCCTGTGCCCCACTTCTTAGACATACTTTAAAAACTTGGATACACCACTTAGACTGAGAACCGTCAAAATTCTTGGCTCCTGAATACCTACATACGCAGATGAGACTAATGATAGATTAAGAAGAGTTTGAAAAAGTTTGTTGGCATCAGGGTGGAATATCTTTGGCAATAAAGTAATAATAACAGTAACAATTATTATAACAGTTATATCATGTGCTTTCTCTATGTCATGCACTGTGCTAAATACATTATTTTATTAGATACTCAATTTTAGCCAGGTGTGGTGGGGCACACCTGTAATCCCAGCTTCCCAGGAGCCTGAGGCAGGAGGATCGAAAGTTCAAACCAGCTTTCGCAACTTACCAAGACCCTGTCAAAAAAAAAAAAAGAAAAAAGAAAAAATGCTGGGGATATGGCCCAGTGGTTATGCCCCCTGGCTTCAACCCTTGGTACCAAAACCAAACAAAAAACAAACCAACAACAACAAAAAAAAAAAATCCCTCAATCCTCATTTTACAGCCAAGGAAACAGTCTCAGGAAGATTGAGCAACTCATTCAAGGTTATCCAACTAGTGTGTTTTTAACTACGGCTGAAAACCTACCCATGTCCTTCATTTCACATTCAAACATTCCCTGCCCCCATCCTGCAGTGACAGACATACGGTGTACGAATGGACGGGAGATGGAAGGTCTCTTCCAGGGTCCTCAATTCTACTTCCTCCTCCAAGCCTGCAACTTTTCTCTTCTCACATCCCTTTTATTCACCAAACCAGAGTTTGGTCTATATTTATCCAGTTGACTCTTGAAACCACATAAATTCTGGGTATTTTCATAAAAAAATTATGAAAGAACTAAAAAAATATGGTTTGCAGTCTTTCTCCACATGAATATTAGATATGCAAAATCAGTTATAAATAAAGGGAAGAATTCTTTCTGTCTTTTTCTCTTTTCCCTATGCTGAGAATCCCTAGGCCATTCTCAGGAAATCCAGTCTCCCTGAAGCCAGGTTGTGAAAAACTCCCAGCATGGCCTAAGGCAGTGTCTTTGTGGGCTGAGAAGGTAAATTTCGGTCCGTTTGGCTCTTCAGATAAATACTGTTTACTGAAATTAATCACAGAACATTTTTTTCCAAAACAAATGTTGTACCCAGAACCTAAGCAATCAAAACCAGTGCCAGATCCTGGAATAGAAAAAAGATATTAAGCTGGGAACCATGGTGCACTTCCATAATCCCAGCAACTCAGAAGGCTTAAGTCTGAAGGATTGAAAGTTGGAGGCCAGCTTCAGCAACTTAGTGAGACCCTAAGCAACTTAGTAAGACCCTGTCTGTAAATAAAATATAAAAAAGAGCTCGGGATGTGGCTCCGTGAGTAAGTGCTCCTGGGTTTAATCCCCAGTACAAAAAAGAAAAAAGACATTAGGGAAAACCTGGAGAAATCCACACAAAGGCTGGTTTAATTAATAGCAATGTGTCAGTGTTGATTTCTTGATTTTTGACAAATGGATGACAATAATGTAAGCTGATAACATTAGGGGACCCTGGAGCTGAGTGAGGGCTATGTGGGAATTCTCTGTACTCACTTAGCAAACTTTTTCCCCCACTGAGCCATATCCCTAGCCCTTTTAAAAAATTTTTAATTTGGGGGCTGGGGTTGTGTGGCAGAGCACTCGCCTAGCATGTGCAGAGCACTGGGTTCCATCCTTAGCATCACATAAAAACAAATAAATAAAAATGAAGGCATTGTGTCCACCTACAACTAAAAAAAAAAAAAAATTTTTTTAAACTTTTTAATTTTGAAACAGGGTCTTGCTAAATTGCTGAGGCTGGCCTTGAACTTTTGATCCACCCACCTTAGTTACCTGAGTCACTAGGATTACGGGTGTGTGCCATCACGCCTGGCTCACTTGGCAACATTAAAAAATACTTTAAAAATATTTAATTTGGGGACTGGGGTTGTGGCTCAGCGGTAGAGCGCTTGCCTAGCACAGGCGGGACTGGGGTTTGATCCTCAGCACCACATGAAAATAAAGGCATTGTGTTGTGTGTCCATCTACATCTAAAATATATATATATATATATATATATATATATATATATATATATATATATTTAAAAATATTTAATTTGACATATAACAATTATGAAAATTTATAGGGTACAGCATGACATTTCAATGCATGCATCTAGTGTGTAATTATCAGGTTGGGGTGATTGAAATAACTATCACCTCCAACATTTATCCTTTCTTTGTGTTGGGAACACTCACAATCCTCTGTTGGACATTTTGAAATATTCAATTAGCTGTTGTCATCCACAGTTCTCCTTCTGTGCTACAGAACCGCACCCTACCCATGAACTGTCCTCTCTCCACCCTAGTTTTGCAACTTCTCTGTATATTTAAATGATGTCAAAATCAAAACTTTATTTGAAGTTGGGCACAGTGGCACACACCTGTCATCACAGTGGCACACACCTGTCGGCACAGTGGCTAGGGAGGCTGAGGCAGAAGGATCTCGAAGCCAGCCTCTGCCCCGAGCAACTCCGTGAGACCCTGTCTCTCAATAAAATACAGAATAGGGCTGGTTGAGTGCCCCTGAGTTCGATCCCTGGTGCAAAAACAAGCAAACAAACAACCAAAACACAAAAACAAACTCCTTTGTTTAAAAAATTTCAATACCAGTGAACTGATTTTATTTCTCCTAGGAGGGAAGATGAGAGCCTGGAGCACTTAAACTTCTTTCAAACAAGATAGAACTTGTTTCCTTTGCTGCTTTAAACTTGGAAATAAAGAATAGTTACCAGCAATAGAGTGTGTGCTTCTTAAAAAGACAAAATCCAGCACAGAGCCATTCGAAGCTCTGGTCCTTGCCAAGTGGAGGAGAGAGACAGAGTGACGTCTTCGAAGTTTTCAGGTGAAACTTTTCCATTTGTCGTCGTGCCGTTTAGTCCCTGTTTGATTGACTGTACAAGTGACCTGCTGCATTTTGCAGAAACCAGAGGTGGATTGAATTTCTTAGAACCCTAATATGCACAAGGGAACTTCAGGAAGTGTCGCAACATTTTCCAGAAAGGGGTTAGCAGCCACAAGACTGAGGAGAGTGTCTGTCCATATGAGCAGGAGGATTTCTTGCCTGTACACCAGGCATCTCAATGTTACTAAATAGTTCCTAAGGGTCCTTCTTTAAGAAATGCTAAGTCTGGAGATGTAGCTCAGGGGTAGAGAACTTGTCTAACATGGATAAGGCCCTGGTTTGCATCCCCAGCACTGCGAAGAAAAATGAAATTAGATACTGCTGGGCATGGTGGCGCACGCCTGTAATTCCAGTGACTCAGGAGAATTGCAAGTTTGAGACCAGCCTCAGTTATGTAGTGAAATCCTATCTCAAAATAAAAAAATTAAAAGGACTGGAGATGTAGCTCAGCAGTAAAGTGCCCCTGGTTCATCCCCAGTATCAATCAATCAATCAGTCAATAAAAACATACTAATAAAATTAAACACAGTAGCCCCAGCAGCTTGGGAGGCTGAGGCAGGAGGATCAAGAGTTCAAGGCCAGCCTCAGCCACAGCGAGGCCCTCAGCAGCTCAGTGAGACCCTGTCTCTAAATAAAACACAGAACAGGGCTGGGATGGGGCTCAGTGGCCGAGGGCCCCTGGGTTCAATGTCTGGTACCAAAAGGAAAAAAAAAAAAAGAAAGAAAGAAAAATGGGCCGGAAGGAAGCTGGGGAGAGTGCTTGCCTAGCAGGCGTTCATCCCTAGCCCCAAAAACCAACCAGACAAGTAAATCATGGCATCCAGAAGACGGAATTCCTGAATTCTCTTCCCATTCTTCTCCTGAACCAGTTTAGAAATCTCTTTCATCCAACATCAGGGAGATGCAGAAACGAGTCAGCCTGAAAGTCCTCCCAGTGTCACATGCAGTCACAGATGGTGAGCCTGCTCCCACCAGCGTCCAGCGGCAAAGCCATCGCGAGCTGCCTGGGAACTGGACAGGCACAGATTGGAGCCCCGAGTCTCCACTGGGGGACCTCTGGGCTCCCTGGGATGCTCGGCAGTGTCTGAAGATGATTTCAGTTATGACAACTGGGGTGGGGGGGCATGCCACTGGAGTGTTGCTCATCATCCTATGTGACAGAGCTGGGGATGTGGCTCGGTGGCAGAGCACTTGCCTGGCCTGCAGGAAGCCCTGAGTTGATCCCCAGCACTGAAAAAAACAAAAAAAAAAAAAAAAAGAAGAAGAAGAAGAAAAGAAAAAAGAGAGAGAGAACTGCGCAGCCCCACATGTCAGTGATGCTGAGATTGAGAAACTTTTAAAAGAAAGAAGAAACAGGATTTGCCAGGAAAAATAAGGAGGAAAGCACATTCCAGGAAAATAGGAGGACTGCAGTGTGGGACCGAGAAACTGGAAAGGTGACCCTGGCCTTGAGCTCGTTGTGTCTTCCCTTTGAACCTCAGTTTTCCTGAGCAGTGACCCTGTGACACTAAATGACTCATATGTTTTCCTGGTATTAGAAAAAAGTGCTACCAGTAAAAAGTTATGGGACCCACCCCCTTCCTGTTGCCCTACTTGTCCCTCAGCACAGCTGGTAACCTACTCATGAGAACGACGTGGCAGGTAAAAGTGCTGGTCAGCCAGGCACGGAGGCCCTCGCCTGTCATCTTAGTGGCTCATGAGGCTGAGGCAGGAGGATGGCAAGTTCAAAGCCAACCTCAGCAATGGTGAGGTGCTAAGCAACTCAGTGAGACCCTGTCTCTAAATAAAACACAAAATAGGGCTGGGGATGGGGCTCCATGGTTTTGTGCCCCTGAGTTCAATCCTGGTACCAAAAAAAAAAGAAATACTGGTAACAGGAACCCCAATACTGGCCAGGCAAGTGGTGCACACCTAAAATCCCAGCAACTGGCTCAGTAGTAGACCACCCCAGGGAACTAACACACACACACACACACACACACACACACACACATGCACACACCCCAGATGCCAAGGTATTTAAATTTTTTACATAACTTGAGGTCTGGGAATGGGCAGTTAAGGCTAGACAGCCACTCATGATGCCATCAGGAACCCAGACTCCTTCTATCTTTCCTGTCTCATATCTGTAGTACATGATTTCTTTCCTCATGTTTGCAGAATGGCTGCTGAACCTTCTCAATATTTGGAACTTACATCAGCATTCCAGGCAAGAAAAAAAGCAAAAAGGTAAAGCCAATAGGTGAAAGGCTTCCCAGCCGAGTCTTCTCCATTGAACAAACTTTCCTAGAATCCTCTAGGCCTGGGACTTCCGCTTATACATTGACCTGCACTGAATTACGTGGTTATCCACAGCTTCACGGGATGGGTAGGCTCCGTGTTTTCAGGTGGGCACTTTTACAAATCAGAGGGGTTTTTTTGTTTGTTTTTGTTTTAAGAATTAAATGGAAGAATTGCTTTAAAATATAGCCCCAACCCCAGCCCCAATTCAGTGTTTTTAATAAGGAGAGAAAGTAGACTAGACACAGTGTAGGCAACTAGGATGCAGCCTTACTGCCTTCGATGAGTTCATGCTAGGCTCTTACAGTGAGTTCAAGGTAGACCACCTTGAGGTTGAATTCTACCTTCAAGAGAATGGTCTTATATAGCAATCTTCCAGAGTAAACTAAAAGATGTTTTGTCATTTAAAGTATATTGCATCTGGATGTGGTGACACATGCCTGTCATCCCAGCATTTCAGGAGGCTGAGGCAGGAGGATCTTGAACTCAAAGCCAGCCTCAGCAATAGCAAGGTCCTAAGCAACTCAGTGAGACCTTGTCTCTAAATATATATATATATATATATATATATTTTTTTATAAAAAGCTTGGGGTGTGGCTCAGTGGAAAAGCACCATGGGTTTGATTCCTGGTACCAAAAAAAAAAAAAAAAAAGTATATTGCAGACCTGATTGGGGATGCAGTTAGTAGTGCACTTACATAGTATGTATGAGGCCCTCGGTTCCATCCCCAGCCTTGGGGGTAAACTGAAGACATTCTAATAGTTTGATAATTATGCAAGGGGCTGGGGCTGGGCTCAGTGGTACAGTGTGTGTCTAGCATATGCAAGGTTCTGGGCTCCCTCCCCAGCACATGTTAAATAAATAAATGATCATTCAAAAATATTTATTTCAAGTTAGGTGTGGGATGAACAGTTGTAGTCCCAGCTACTTATGAGGTTGAGGCTGGAGAATCACTTGAGCCCAGGAGTTTGGGGTCAGTCGGGGAAACATAGAAAGACTCTGTCCCCTCCCCCGACACACATAAAGAAAGAAAAAAAGAAAAGCCCCAAACAAATGACAACAATAAAACACACACAAATTTATTGAGTGCCTAGTATGTACACAGCATTATAGTAAACACAAAAGACCACAGAGAAATATAACCATGGCTTTTGCTTCTCATGAGCTTGTAGAAATCCAGTTGAAAAAAAACAGCATTGGCAAAAGAAAAGTTGGGTAACAGTGACACAGTTAAATAACAACCTGCAATAACAACATAAGAAAGCAGTAGATTGCCAGGCATGATGGCACATGTACACAATCCTAGTGGCTCAGGAGGCTGAGGCAGGAG